>NC_053391.1:680522756-680890256 GCF_905171765.1 Bufo bufo | reverse complement strand
GTAGGCGCTGTATATGTACAGTAGTTACTGTATGGTATTATTATGTAGGCGCTGTATATGTACAGTCGGTAATATGTATGGTATTATGATGTAGGGACTGTATGGCACTGCTATGTACTGTATTTAATAAGTGGTACTGTTATGTAGACACTGTATATGTACGATATACAGCGGACAGGACTGCGCACGCATACATTTGATTACAAATCCAGCACATCAAAACTCCATGGCCTGTTCTCCTGGAGGAACACTACAAGAAATGGCTGATAACAGAGAACAGGGGCTGGCCGAGAAAAAAAATCTGCAATACCAGTTTTGGCCCACAGATGGCAATAGAGGTATAAAGTGCAAACCTGTGTCAGTCCTGCTGTTGTGAGGCCTGAGGTTGTCAGGACATGATGGGAGTTGTTGTTGTATATTTTATTATACTACTTGGTGCCAGGGGAGAACCTTCATGTTACATAATCCCCTCTGGGCGACGGTAAGCAGTCGGTGTACTTGCTCGTGTGTGCACTGTGGGTGCAAATATCCGGGAGATATTCTCAAAAGAAAACCACAACCTTTTACTCTTAAAGGGCATAACAAAGAAGAAGTGCCGCCACCTCCTATACCAAACAACAGCACAAACCTACTCCCTGGTGACTCCATGGCATCCTACCCACATCACAGCTAGGTGTGGGTGCCTCTGCAGTGTCCTGTCCCTGCGCCCTCCATGGCATAATAGGGGGTTGTTCACATCACCCTTACGGATTAAGTCACAACGGAAGCCTTTAAGAGGCCTCTTTCACACAATAATTTTTTTTTTCCATTTACGGGCCGTTTTTTGCGTTCCATATACGGTCCGTATACGGAACCATTTATTTCAATGGTTCCGCAAAAAAAAAAAACGGAATGTGCTCGTATGCATTCCGTTTCCGTATTTCCGTTGTTCCGTTCTGTTGAAAGATAGAACATGTCCTATTATTGCCCGCAAATCACGTTCAGTGGCTCCATTCAAGTCAATGGGTCCGCAAAAAAAACGGGACACATACGGAAATGCATCTGTATGTCTTCCGTATCCGTTCCGTTTTTGCGGAACCATCTATTGAAAATTTTATGTCCAGCCCAATTTTTTCTATGTAATTACTGTATACTGTATATGCCATACGGAGAAACGGAACGGAAAAACGGAACAGAAATGGAAACAAAAAACGGAACAACGGATCCGTGAAAAACGGACCGCGAAAAACTGAAAAAGCCATACGGTCGTGTAAAAGAGGCCTTATGCAGGAGTCCAGTCCTGCATAACGTAAACCAGGACGGATCCGTTATGCTGCCCATAGAATTGTATTATGACGGAATGCAAAACGGAAGTCTTTAACCCTTTAAGGGCATGTACGGCGGAAGTCCGGTCCCCAAACATGGCGTCCACTCGCACGTGCAGCGGTCGCCATTGCTATTTTAAATAGCAGAGACCCGCAGCACATGTATGCGATCAGCCATAAGGCTGATCGCATACATTTTCCCTTTCAGCTGCCGTGGTCAAATGTTTTTTAATAAAAACTGATCAAAAAGTCACACACACTTCAAAATGGTATCACTAAAAAGAACAGATCGTCCCGCAAAAAATAAGCTCACACAGCTCCGTACACATAACCACAAAAAAGTTATATGGGTCAGAATATGGTTCTAAAAAAATTTTTTTTTTTCAGTATTAAAACGCAAGAAAAATTATACAAGTGTGGTATCCTTGTAACCGTACTGACCCGGAGAATGAAGATAACAGGTCAATTTTACCACATGGTGTACGGTGTAAAAAATAAAAACCTTTGTCAGAATTGCATTTTTTCCCAATTCTACCCCATTTGGAATTTTTTTTGCGCTTCCCACTACATGGTATGCAACCATAAATGGCGCCATTAGAAACTACAACTCGTCCCGCAAAAAATATGTGACAAAAATATGCCAAAAAGTGGCAAAACAAAAAATAATAAATTCCCCCTTTAGTGTCCTGTTTCTGTTGATTCACTGCTTTATAGTACTTCCCCAACTGAGCTAGCGTCCAGTGGTCCATTTGTTGAGAGCACTAGTCCTGGTAGTCTCAGGGGCATAACTACGATAGCGGCAGACCATGCGACTGCTACGGGGCTCAGGGCAAAAGGGGGCCGAGTCTTAGTTGGGATTATCTCCTCTTCTACTGGGGGTGAAAACTTGGTCAGGACTCTATCCTCTAAAGGGACAACTTTTAGCAAATGAGGCAGTGGAAAAATGGCCCAAGGTCATTGAAAAGGGTTTAGGCAGAAACCCTTCTGTCCTGTGTGGGGGGCCTGGTTTGACGCTTGCTATGGGGCCCTTACTTCTCTATGTATACGCCACTGGGTAGTCTATTCATTTATTGTCCTGTCCCTGGTAATCCAGTTGTTTAGAGTCCTACCCCTAGTAATCTGGTGATTTAGTCATCTACAGTCTTTATTGTAGTGATCCAACAATACAGTTTTCCTCCCTTGTTGATTCAGTGATTAGTGTCCTGCCATTGGCATACAGGTAAATTCAAAATCTTTCCCCTGTAATCTAGTGTTTTGGTGTTCTGTCTTTGGAGACCTAGTACGGAGTATCATGATCCAGTGGCTTACCAATGATTTCTTCTTCTAGTGATTTAGTGGTATACTGTGCTGGTTTATTGATGAAATGCTCTGTCCCTGTGGTTTAGCATGCTGCCTCTCGGGAACTAGATGCCTTGTCCCTGGTGACCATGTGGTTTAGCGTCCTGTCCCTGGTGACCATGTGGTTTAGCGTCCTGTCGCTGGTGACCATGTGGTTTAGCGTCCTCCTGTCCCTGGTGACCTTGTGGTTTACTCTCATATCCTGATGATCTAGTGTTTAGTGTCCTGTTTCTGGCAATCTAGTGGTTTAATGTCCTATCCTTGTTATCTAGTGTTTCAGTGTTCTATCCATGGTGATCTAGTGGTTTTGTGTCCTGACCTTGATGATTTAACTGTCCTAATCCAGGTGATCCACTGATTTAATGCTCTACAGTTTGTCCATTGTAACAGTTTATAGTCCTCTCCTTGAGACTGTCCCAGTGACTTTGTGGTGTACTGTCCTATTCTGGTGATCAAGTGTTCAGTGTCCTGTCCCTGGTGATCTTGTGGTTTACTGTTGTATCCTGGTGATCCAGTGTATTATACTCCTGCCTTGCATGAACTAGATGTTTATTTCTGTCCCTTTGATCTAGTGTTTAGTGTCTTCTGCCCTGGTGATCTAGTGGTCTACTGGCCTATCTTGGTTATCTAATGTTTGGTGTCCTATCTGTACTGATCTAGTGGTTTGCTGTCCTATCCTGATGATCTAGTGGTTTACTTTCCTATACTGATTATCCAGTGTTTAGTGTCCTGTCCTTGGTGATGTAGTGGTCTGCTGTCCTATGAAGGGTTATTTAATGTTTCAGTGTTCTATCCCTGGTAATCTAGTGGTATAGTGTCGAGAATTTGATGATTTAATTGTCCTACTCCAGGTGATCCACTGATTTAATGCTCTGTCCTTGAGAATACAGTGATTATTCTTGGTGCCCGGTGACCTAGTGATTTAGTGTCCATACTTGGTGATCTAGATGTTAGGATGTCATCAGATTCTAGACTATCAGATGCCAGTGTAAAGGAAAGTTTTTCTTTTCATAGCATTCTATGACAATACCATGGTTTTAATTAAATCGTCCTTCAACATAGCTACAGAATACCGAAAATAAAATTCTCAGCCATGACAAATCAAAATTTGAGATGTTATCATTAGTACTGTGGTTGATCCAAAAAATGAGTGGTCTGATCCCAAGGATGAGTGGTGCCACGTTTGATTGAGAAATCATAAAAGTGAAAAACCCTAAACATCCCATGTTCAGCAGTGGGAAACTGTCTTGAGATCAGAATGTGTATGAGGTCAACACCTTGCTATACAATGGTCTTCTCCAAATCAAGGGCCACCAGCCCTGCTTATGGTTGATGTAGAAAGGAATCCTTCACTTTGAAGAACAGAATATAATCTTATCTGATTTCCTATCTTTCAGGGTGACTATGTCTGGCTGGGCCTCAAGACGGGTCGAGAGTTTGATGTTCCGGTTGGAGCCGTGGTTAAGCTGTGCGACTCGGGTCAGATCCAGGTCTTGGATGATGAAGGAAATGTAAGTTTGTATTAGTGGAGACTAAGAGCCGGTCAAACATGGGTCAAATTTATCCCAATCCAACAAGTATTTGATGGGTAAGACCCTATTTTGCACCATTACACACTCTAAATAATTTCCAGCCACCATGTTTCTTCCTTTATGGTCAACAACACTTGTAATGTACATTATTGTCGGGAAAATCTGCAGATCTCCACAAGAGGGTGGATTTCTGGAGGGGTTGCCCACCTCTTGCAATCTATGTTGTTAAATATGTTTAGGCCAAAAAGTCTAGCAAAAAATATTTATTTGGGACCTCTTAGCTTACTATTAAAGTCTAACTTGAAGATTCAGCGGTGAATGCATCTCAAGCCCCCAACAATCAGTTTCTAGGAAGCAAGGTCTTTACACTGTAGACCTACATTAGTTGTCCATGTGCTGCCTTTGACATGGAGTGAACACTGTAGCCAAGGCTAACTCCTTCATTACCCTAGACCCCCAAGGAAATGGATATTAAATACTCCACTACCATAGACTAGGGCAGTAACCTCTCCACACAGGGTTGTAACTAGAAAAAGCTGGGATCCATATGAAACTTTTGAGTTCCCTCACCACCATCATGTGGCATAAATGATGTGTTATTCTCTGGGTTGGTACGGTTATGGTAATACCAAATATGTGCAGTTCTATTTAAGTTTTATTTTACTACTTTTGTACAATGATAGTACATTTTATGGCAAAAGGATAGGATAGGGACAGTGTAAAGTCTAAACTTTAATGATGTTTGTGTGACTGTGGTGCAAGTGTCTTGTAGGTGACTTATTTTACGACGGGATCCGGACACTGGCATCGAGGATCAATAAATTGCCAAATTAGGTGCAAAGGGGTGATTAGACGAGCAAGCGCATATCTTTTCACTTGTTTTCTGGAAAAAGGACCCTATATGTACAAGTATGCTCTGTAATTGATGGAGGAGCAGGGGATAACATGCACATGAGTTCATGTTACCACTCTCCATGGGGTCATGTACAGTAGTTACACAGAGAGAAGAGGATCTATATTTCTCTCCTTTCCCTGCAGCCTGTCAGCAAGCCCCCCTTTCCACCTCCATGCTAGCTGAGACATAGCTAAAGGAGAGGGCTGTTACAGGTAGTGGGTGTGGAACCTTTGCATCAAATAACCAATTTGACTTTGGGCTAATCCTAAGGGCCTTATCCTAGCAGTCCCCTGGTATTCACCCTTTAATCCCTATACAGAGATCTGGACTGTGCTGCAGGGGAGTCACAAGACTTCTACCTCCTGAATTAGTCCTGGTGTGGTTGACAGCTGACCCACAGAGGTCAGAGACACCGGTGTGAAGCACAGAGGGATCAGGCAAAAGAGCAATAGGCTGAGGTCAGAGAAAGCAGAGTTTGTGCAAATCCATGAAACAGTCCAAAGGTCAGGCCAGGCAGAACAGGGTCAGTATAGTGATTAGGCAAGGGTCAGGTCAGGAAGCAGAGGGTCAGAATCTGGGAATCAGGCAGAAGTACATGGGCAGACAAGCAGGATCTAGCAAGCTAACAAACCTATTGCTCAGACACTCTACCACTTGGGAAGGTATCTGAAATACCCCTAGGTTAGAAGCCAGTGGTTGATGAAGATTGGGACACACTTGCTCCTTTAAGAGCCGTAGGGAGCGGTTGCGCGCCCTAAAAAGAGGCCCAGTCCGAATGGAGGGACTGCAGCCTGCCTCTGAAGATAGGTCAGAAGATTATGGTAGTTGGACCTGCCGCAAAAAAGCTGCAGGTAGCCAGCAGGGTGCGTAGAGCAGGGACCGTGGCCACCTGGGAAAACAGAGCAGTAGTGGGCATGGGCTGCCAATATAACAGTCAGGTTATATTTTACCTAGACATATGAGACAACCTAAGCTTTAAAACAAGACTAAAGCCAAAGCATACAGCTAGAAACAGAACCTTAAGAAACTAGGTCGGAAATGCGATGTGCAGTTACGACTTTCAGTTCTCTTTCCTCACCCAGTTTCTAAAGGCTCTATCTCTGTCTGTATGGTGGCTAGCACCGCGGTCCTTAGATGGTCAGCTTTAAAACAAGGCATGACTAATATCCTTGTTTGCTAAAGTGTTTGAGAAAAGCAGGTTAGAACAGCATCACTTTCGACCAGCTATGGTCTCCGCTACTGCCAGGCCAGTCTCCTTGATATTTTGGACTCCGTAGCAGCCGAGATGGCTGCTACAGTAGTAGTTCCGCCCCTACCTCCACAACCATAGACAGGAAAACAGGTAGTAGTTCTCACTACCCTAGAATACCATAAAATCAGGAATGAATTCCTTCACTACCCACTAGCATGGCACCACGCATGAATCGCTCCGCCATGCTAGACCACTAGGGAGGCAGATATGAATCCCTCCACTATCCTAGACCATCAAGGAAGCAGATATGAATCCCTCCACTATCCTAGACCATCAAGGAAGCAGGTATTAATACCTTCACTACCCTACAGCGGAAGCATGCATGAATCTCTCCACTAACTTAGACCACCAGGGAAGCAGGGATGACGCCCTCCACTAACGCAGAGTACCAGATGCAGTTATGAATCCCCTCACTTCCCTAGACCACTAGGGAAGCAGACATAATTCCATCCACTAGATCCCCAAGGAAGCAGGCATGAATCACTTTACTTCTCTAGACCACCATGGTGGCAAGCATGAATCTCTTCACTACCCCAATCTAGTAGGGAAGAAGACATGAATCTGTCCACTACCCTAGACCACCAGGGAAGCAGCCATGAATCAAGCAGGTAGGAATCCCTACACTTCGCTAGCGTGAAGCAAGCATGATTCCCTTTCAGTAGGGAAACAGGCATAAATCCCTCTACTACTCTAGACCACCAGGGAAGCAAGCAGCAAACCTTCCACAACCCTACACCACCAAGGAAGCAGACATCAATCTCTCCACTACTCTAGAACACTAGGGAAACAGTCATGATTCCCATCCCTGGGAGATGACTGTGGCTGAGAACTTTCCAACCCTGACTAACAAAATAGTGGCTATGTTGGGTCATGTTCTCAAGAAAAGATTTCTCTTACCCAGAGTGCTGCCATATTGTTAGTGACCTCAGTGTTCCACCACGATACATGCAAAAAGGTGTTAGAGACTGTAATTTAACATGTATCTGTTCAAGGCCAAGCTGGGTGATGATTGAACCTAGACCATAAAGGGATAGAGTTAATATTAATTTACAGGCGGGCATTACTGACTATTTTGAGGGCGCCAGCAGTGTAACAGGGATGGGTCTTGTCCTGCAAAATAAGAATTCAAATGAAGGTACAGTATGTTGATAGCAGGGACAGCGGACATATTAGTTGTCACCCAGCTTAACTTTTTTAGGTGGAACCCCCCTTTAAATTATTATTATAAACGTCTTTTATACTAATCTGTTTCACTTCCAGGAAAACTGGATATCTCCCCAAAATGCGACACACATTAAACCGATGCACCCAACATCAATCCATGGAGTGGAGGACATGATCCGCCTAGGAGATCTCAACGAGGCTGGGATCCTGCGTAATCTACTCATCCGATACAGGGAGCACCTCATATATGTGAGTCCGAGGATGTGGATACTTTCTGTATTCCTTACACACAGGAAGCAAAGGTGGAGGATTATACAGAGGTTGCCAAGATGTTAGTCATTGCTGCTTCCCAGATCCCATGGATTCATTGTAAAGGAGTAGAGAAAGTGTTAAGGCAATATTTACAGAGCAGTTTTCCAGAAATGAAAGTGAATGTCCAAAAGTCACCACCATCATCCAAAATTCAAATTTCATAATATATTTTTATAAGCTTCATTTTTCTGATACAGAGTTTCAAATCCCCTGCAGAGACATAAAGTGACATGATTCACTTCTGATTACCTGCAGCCACCACTAGAGGGAGCTCGCTTCATACAGTTTTTATGCAATAATAAGACAGTATGCAGTGAGCTCCCTCTAGTGGTGGCTGTAGGTAATCAGAATTGTATCATGTCACTCTATGTCTATGCAGGAGATTTAGAGCACTGTATCAGAAAAATGAAGCTGTGACCCATATAAAGATGTGTTCTAAAATTAATCAGCGCATAATCTGGAACCTAAAAGTGTGGACAAACACAGTGGCAATGGTTGCATGTTCCCCTACAATATACACTAGTCACATACAAGCCTGCATTTAAAATTTTTTGCTGGCTTTCTTGTAGCTCTATGGCAAGAATATCCAATCCAGAACTATAGTGTATTATGGGAAATCAGTTCCAAGTGGTACCAGCAGACTTATACTCTAGTCACATCCAGAGCTGCAGTTAGAATTGTTACCGTCTTTCGTGAAGCTCAGTTCCAAGTGGCAGCCAGCAGAATTTTTTTTATTGCAGCTCTGGAGGGGACTGGAGTATAGGACATGATACAAAGTATTTGTAAAGTTACTTAAATGCTGAACTGGCAACACTATCCACTCCAGCGGATCCGCAGGAACGTGTCACCCAGATACAAGGGTGAGATATGAGACAGATAATTATGGCCGACCGTCTACATGATCTGCATTAAGATTTAATGCGCATTGTGGCGGCCATTGTTTGAGCACAATTAACCCTATCACTACCCTGAATAATTAATGGTAAGAATAGGAGATGTATCCCCCTGGAGACTTCGGTGTGTGACCTTGTATTACTTATGCTGACATCCTGGGGGTTACAGAGACCTCAGCAGATCTTTGTGGGTGTCTCGTGGGGGTCACTATTTACCCTATTGCCATCTTCCTGGAGAGGGACAACCCTGGACATTCGCAAGAGGACAAAGTGAATAACTACACTCGGAAATAGTTTTTTCTTGTTTTGGTAGAGTTCCCCTTTAAGACATTAGATTCCCCCTGCAGCTCTCGCCCATCTGCTGCCAGTCTAGATGCGCGCCAGATACCTGTTTAAAATTAAAAAAAATCTGCGACTTTTTAATGCACTTTATGGTTCAACTCCAAAAGGAAACCATCAACAAGCTGCTTTTGACAGATCCGTTTTTACTATTTAGCACTTAAAGGGGTTGTCCCATGAGTTTGGGGAGCTCGGTTTAGGAATTTGGTCAAGGTTGTCGTCACTTTGCGACAGCAAGAATGGCTCTTTTCTTACGGACGGAACCCTGGTGGACACCATAATAGGTCGATGGCGTACTGCTAGTACAAACCAAAGTCAAAAGGCAGATGGGAACAGAGGCCAAGTACAAATTAGTAGTACAAAGCCCTAAACTGAGACCCATGACAAAAATAACAGATCCATCAACAGCAGCTTGTTGACGGTTTCTAGAAAAAATGGCCTGATATATCCTATGATCAGGTGTGTGTATAACGTGACTGATAATCATCTAACTCGTTCTTCTTTCCTAAGACTAACTGTGGAGGCCGGGTGAGTATTCTTCAGTGTAGCCATTCATATTACCATCGTGTCTCCGGCCGCCGCCTCCATCTCCATTCTGCTTGTCGTATAACCCAGCCATCATTACATTCATATTGGTCCTTCCGGTTTCCTGGAACGAAGGTGGACGCCACCTTAAAGCTTCCACACTAAACGCTAAGGCCAAGGCAAGAAGACGTTTAATCCCCATCTAGAAGGAAAACTGGCTTTGTTGCCCCTGGCAACCAATCACAGAGCAGCTTTCATTTTTCAAGAGCGGATTATGAAATGAAAGCTGAACTGTGATTGGTTTAGAAGGTGCCACCAGTAATTGAGGTGGTCCCAGGAGGTAACCTTTTGAGATCCAAGATTATTGCCGCCGAACTTTACCTCCTTTGTTATCTAATCCCTTACAACCCTTAGAAACAGTCAGTCGGACAGCTAAATTCACCTATAGCACCCGCCCCCGACTTTGTTTTGTTCTCCGCGGGCCCATAGGTGCCCCATGATTCCCCATATAGCGGTGTGGCACAACACGGTGGTTATGGTCACTTTCAGGGCTGATGCCCACAAACGTAAGGGCTCAGTGCCCAGTCCGCGGTATATGGGCACAGGCCGCGTGCTCTCCGTGGTGCGGACCCATTGACTTGAATGGGTCCGCGATGGGCAACATATGGCCGAAGATTGGTAATCTCCTATCTTTTGCAGAGCAGAGGCAGGGATCGGAGGCCCACAGAAGAACTACAAAGAGCTTCTGTGGGATTTTGGGTCCGTGCCTCTGCACTGCAAAACATAAGACATGTCCTATCTTTTCTCATATTTTGCGGATCGCGGACCCATTCAAGTCAATGTTTTCGCACCCGCACCAGGAGTGCACACGGCCGATGGCATTGCATTTCAGATGGCTATTTGCAGTAAGCAGCACAGGCGCGGAGTCCTTACGTTTGTGGGCATGAGCCCTAAAACGTATGGGAAAGGTAGCAGGATGAGTCTGGGACTCTGGGGCGTAGTCAGACAGGCCAGTAGTCAGTAATGGAGGGCAGGCAGGATCGGGAAGAAGTACTGTGAAGAAGGAGTAGTCAGAAAAGTAGTCACAACAGTCAGCTATAGGTGCAAAGGGGTATATCCATCTCAAAAAGTGATGGCCTATGGGTAGACCATGCAATTTTTTTTTTTTATAGTAGGTGTGGGTCTGACCTTTGGAGGTGGGAGCCTTGACCATTGCTAAGAATGAAGGGGCCACACTGCCGATTGTGCCCCGTCTAGATTTTCCCAGCCACCTAGCTGTGCATGAAACTAAATGGACCTGGGGTCCATTCCCTTATATCGGGAGGCCAGGCCGCCGCTGTGCAGGCGGCATCAGTGCCAAATCAGCGATGTGGCCCCTTTATTCTCAGGATCGGTGGAGGTCTCAGACCTATCCTGACCATGTGCCATCACTTGATGAGATGGGAATAAGCAAGACCGAAACAGGGTGCCATCACCTATGGTAGCCTGCCTCTTACCGTTATGGGCCAGAACATGGATTGGTAAGAACATTATATCACCCCTTTTGCTGCCTAATGGTCTTGACCCCGCAAATCTCCACACTCTGGACCTGCAGAGTCATGGGAGGCCTCACAACAGCCTGCACGGTTTCCAGGTAAGAGCCATGCAGACATCTCACCAGCATGTCCTCTGGTCACCGTCATGTCACCTGCAGCTTATGACCACCTAATCCATGTCACCATCTCATGTGCATGTGATATTATTGCATGTCATGGTATGCCTGATGTAGGGGTCTTTAGTTGGACGATTCCAGTTTTCTGCCATTTGTCCGGTTTTGGCAGCGGTCATGTATATGGAGGTTATAGAAGGGTGGTCTCTCGCTGAGGACCGCCCTCCATGAGCAGGAGCTGAGAGCCACTTTGTACGGTCATCTCCTCCAGCGGACATGAGCCATTCATGAATTAGGGGGCGCCTCAGGGGTAATGTCTGACCAGACAAGCTAATTGCTACTTTGGGGGCGTCGGGTGACAACCCCTATAGGTGGGCATAGGCTGTGTAGGAGGAGCTCAAGACTTTTCAATTAGTGCTGCCTCCTAGTGGCAGAAGCCTACCCCCATGGATACTGCAGAGTATCCAGTAAAATGGGTCAACAGGGGCCGTGACTTGTGCAAATATGGGGCCGTGCCACATACAGCTGAGACGGGGCTTAAAAAACAAACAAAAAAAGGCAGAATGCCTACAGAGGTAAAACTATTTAAGGGGCGATCATGGTCAGAATATAGCAGGATTTAATTAGTCCCGCCATTGAGATTTAAATATTTGTAAGTAAGATTTGGGCATTAAACGTTACAAATAGTATTCCTGAAGCTCCTATCAGTTTGTGCATACAGCTCTGTGTCTCCATGGTTACAGACTACAATAAAACCCTGTGTAGTCAGATCCTGCAGTCACTTTAATAATCTGCTCCCAATATTAACAAGTGCAGATTTTTGCTACATTGTCTCAGAATTTATGCATAAAGGGACGTTTCTCGACTGTCCTGTGTGGGGGGAAGGCAGTGCATAAAATGACCAGAAAATTTGGGGTTCAAATGTTGGTAAGTATGCAGTCCCTCTGCCCGACTCTTCTTGCAAGGCTGATCTAAGTACAGGTCTGTATATGATAACACAGTACAGGTTGGTATGCAGCTGTATGCTACATTGTAGTGCAACGGGCGCCTCCACCTAGGGTCCTCTATGTAATGCGACCCAGGTATAGGAATATGCTAGTGGTATAGTGCGGCCTAAAATTTCTCTTTATATGTGTCACGGAGCTCCTACCTGGATACGGTTGGACCCCAGGCTTTGGCTGCGAAGCAATAAATAGGGGGAATAATTGAGGAATTTCCAAGAAAAATTGAGTCCAGACCTTGTATATAGTTGAACAGGTCCCCACCCTTCCTGCAGGAAGTGGGACAAGCCCACTCCTCCACAGAGGGGGGGTTATAATGGAATGGAAAGCTCCATTCTCTCTAAGTACAGCTTTGTCGTGTTTGCTGCCACCTGCTGGTGAACCAGGCACATTACATATAAACAGTTGCAAAACATTAAAAATCCACAGTGAAGTGGACCTGAACAAAATACATAAGATGACATTATATTAGCCCATTAGAGATAGTAGCAGGGTGCAGAAGTGGTAATGCCACTCTGGGGTGTTACAGCAGGCACGGTATATAATGGTACCCTGTATGCAGGTTTAGTTGTATGTGATGTGACTCTCATTTTCCTCTTGCAGACCTACACTGGATCCATATTAGTTGCAGTGAACCCCTACCAGCTACTCCCCATCTACACTCCGGACCAGATACGCCTTTATACCAACAAAAAGATCGGAGAAATGCCCCCCCACATCTTTGCCATAGCCGACAACTGTTACTTCAACATGCAGCGAAACAGTAAGGACCAGTGTTGTATCATTAGGTGAGAAAACCACCCCCATGGCCCCAATACAGGCCCTCTTGGTCATATACTGTAAACAGTTAAAATGCCAAGTGAATGTCCCTATTAGTTTGTTAATGAATTTTATAGAGGTTGTAATTGTAAGATTTTGACTGCCTGCAGCCACCACTAGAGGGAGCTCACTGCATACTGCAAATGATGCAGTAAGCTCCCTCTAGTGGTGGCTGCAAGAAGCAATAATTGTAAAATGTTCAATATTATATCTCGGATTTACATTTAGACTTGTAGCCGTTGTTGTGTTTTATATTGTAATTATCGTTATTGATGCTACTATGTATAACTGAATTAATTTCATTGACACGTGATCTGTTGCAGCGGTGAATCTGGTGCCGGTAAAACCGAGAGCACCAAACTTATCCTGCAATTCCTGGCAGCTATCAGTGGTCAACACTCGTGGATAGAGCAGCAAGTGCTGGAAGCCAATCCCATCCTGGAGGGTCAGTAGGAAATAACCCCAGTTGATAATACATAAAAACCTTAATAATAATACCATGTCATACAGCAAAAAAAAAAAAAAAGTATGCTAAACATTTCTGCAGCTTTCAGTCCATCACCATTTTAACAATCTCTGCTAGCTGTCAGTGAATGGAACTTTTTCTCTCCCTAGTCCTGTTCATAGTGCTGCAGGGTTTATGAGAAGAGAAAGCTCTGGTAGACAGTCACTAGCAATTTCTCAATAGGATTTAAGACTGTTAAGAATGTTTCTATTCACTGACCGCTAGCAGAGATCTTGAAACTGCTAAATTAAAACACACATTATATCAGAAAGGTGAAGAACTTTTCTTGATACAGTGATTACTTTAATATTTACTCAAGCTAAGCCTGGGAAACCATTTAAAGGGATTGTCCAGCCTTTTAATGTTTCACACAGACCGCACAGCATGGCCTGACCTGCAGTGGCGATCATACTTACCTGGTCCGCACCACCGTGTTCTGGCTCTATCGGTGTCCTGTTGGCTCTTCAGGTTCTGGGTCTCCCCATGTCAACATCCATTTCAATACAAGTCATGTGACTGCTGCATCCAATCACTGGTTGCAGCAGTCATGTGTCACCAGGGGCGGATTAAGTGCATGATAGGCCCGGCGCTGTCTACCCAACTTGTCTGCCCCTCCCTCCATTTTAGTTTCGTTTTTTTTTGTATGAAGAGGCTGCGGTGCTTCATGAGCGCCACAATCTCTTCCTAGACCATATGGCATCTTCAGACTAAAAAAAATACCCCAAATTGGGTCCTAAACTGAAAAATTTGGTCGCCAAATTTAAAATTCATATAATTATAATAAAATAGACATACAGCATACAGCACCACATACCTCTTACATCCAGGGACATCTCCTGTCATGTAGACCTTCTCTTTCCTCTTCTCCTCCGTTAGACCCAGACCGCCATGGCAAATTCTTTCAGCCGCATCTCATCTCTACAGAGTTTGTAACACAGACACGTTAGATTTCTCAATTTTTCCATCAACCTCCCCCATCCTGGTGTCCCCACAGTGTCATCCTGCCACCCCCAATACTGTGCCCGTTGTGCCCCCCAATGCCCCAGGTACTATCCTGCTGAAAAAATAGTGACCCCAGTAGACATAATTGAGGTAATTTATCAAACTGGTGTAAAGTAGAACTGGATTTCCAAAGAAGCTGTCAAATATGAATGGTGGAATCTGATTGGTTGCTATGGGCAACTAAGCCAGTTCTACTTTACACCAGTTTGATAAATTACCCCAAATGTCCCTATAGTGTCTACAGCAGCTATAATGTCCCCTAGAGTGCCCCCAGTAATAATAACACCCTCTATTGTGCTCCAGGCAATAATCCCTGTATAGTGTCCCCAGAAATAATAGACTTGCCCCTACAGTGCCTCCCCAATAGCAAGGCCCCCCCACACTGCCCCCCATAGTAATTTCCCCCACACTGCCCCACATATCAATTTTGCCCCCACACAGTAGTTTCCCCCCCACTGCCCCCACACAGTAGTTTCCCCCCCCACTGCCCCCACACAGTAGTTTTCCCCACACCGCCCCATATAGTTACTTGCCCCCACATAGTAGTCCCTCCCATAATAATTTGCCCCCATACAGAAGACCCAATATAGTAATTTTCCCCCGATGTACTCGATCGATGCCTCTACACTAATATGTCCTCCTGTGTTCCCACGCTCCATGTCCCCCAAAGTAGGCACATGAAATAAAAAAATAAAAAAATGAAAAAAATTAAAGCTAAATACTCACCTATGTCCAGGGCCAGAGGAAGGCGGGATGAGGCAGGCGCGCACACTTCACAGTGCTGCGTCCCGTCACAGGCGCGCAATGACATCATCGGGATTTAACTACCGCCTACTAGGCCTGAAGCCTATGGCGGTGATCAGCGGCGGAGCAGGGAACTATGCGCTCCCGTGCCCCCCCCCCCCCCCCCCCCCCCCCGCAGTATGTGGGCGTTCGGGTCGGTATTGGGCCCCCCAGCGGTGCTAGGCCCGGGACTGCTAACCCGAACGCCCCTATTGTATTCCACCACTGTGTGTCACCCGTGCAGCACGTTGCCCTTCCCTGTCATTGCACCCACTATTTAGAAAGAAATGCACTTCGTGATGAAATATTTCGCCACAAAGCGAATTTGTTTGCAAAATTCGGCAAAGCAGCCAAATTGAATTTGCCATAACTTCGCTCAACACTAGTCACTGCAGCAGCCAATGATCGGCTGCAGCGGTCACGGGACCCATGTGAAATGGATGTTGACGCAGGTGAACAACCCCTTTAATATACCAATAGTCCTAACAGTTTTAGTAAAAAGTGTAAGTTAAAATGTGTCAATTTCTTAAAGGGTTTCTGTCACCCCACAAAACTCATTTTTTTTTTTTTGGATAGTTAGATTCCTTATAGGGCGATATAGCAGAATATAAGGCTCTTACTTACTTTCATGCGGCCGTTTCTTTATAAAACGAAGTTTTATAATATGTAAATGAGGGCTCTACCAGCAAGTAGGGCGTCTACTTGCTGGTAGCCGCAGCAGAAAACCGCCCCCTCGCCGTGTTGATTGACAGGGCCAGCCGTGATCTCCTCCTCCGGCCGGCCCTGTCAGTAATTCAAAAATCGCGCGCCTCTGGTCATTCGGCGCAGGCGCTCTGAGATAAGGAGGCTCGTCTCCTCAGCACTCCCTCAGTGCGCCTGCGCCAATGACGTCTTCTCTTTCGGTGATGTCATCGGCGCAGGCGCACTGAGGGAGTGCTGAGGAGACGAGCCTCCTCATCTCAGAGCGCCTGCGCCGAATGACCAGAGGCGCCCGATTTTTGAATTACTGACAGGGCCGGCCGGAGGAGGAGATCACGGCTGGCCCTGTCAATCAACACGGCGAGGGGGCGGTTTTCTGCTGCGGCTACCAGCAAGTAGACGCCCTACTTGCTGGTAGAGCCCTCATTTACATATTATAAAACTTCGTTTTATAAAGAATCGGCCGCATGAAAGTAAGTAAGACTATTATATTCTCCTATATCGCGCTATAAGGAATATAACTATCCCCAAAAAAAAAAAAGAGTTTTGTGGGGTGACAGAAACCCTTTAAGCTACACTATTGATACATGAGCCCCTCCTCCATTATCCACTCACGTATCGGACCCTGTATGTGGTACTTCCTGTATACGCCCTGACATTGGCGCTCTTATCCATGCCCTTTCAGCTTTTGGCAACGCCAAGACAATTCGCAATGACAATTCCAGTCGTTTCGGGAAGTACATCGATATACACTTCAATAAGAAAGGAGCCATTGAGGGCGCCAAGATCGAGCAGTATCTGCTGGAGAAGTCTCGTGTCTGCAGACAGGTAAAGAAATGTTAAGCTGATAATCCGGCAAGTATTGAATGGTAAGATGTCAGCCAATACACGGTCATAAACCCGTCACCTACGTCATTCTCATTGGCATGTCACAAGTAGTGTTGGGTGACCATGCTCGGCCGAACACTAATCTTACTCGAGCACATCGTGGTGTTCGGCGTGCTACGCAGCTAATAAACGTGCAGGTAAGTGCTGTCCTTCACTGTAATGCCGTAGCCATGTTGGTTATTGGCATTACAGTGATTGGCTGGCCGGAACGCGTCATCGGGTGCTATATAGCCCTCAATGACACCTGTTCTGCTCAGTCCTAGTCAGAGAGAGCTGGAGAGCAGAAGGGACAGATAGTGTAGGGAGTGATATAGGAATATTTTAGCTTTTATACTTGTTATAGACCCAAAAGTCCTTTTAAGGACTATAGTTGTATCTGGCAGCAATATATATTTTTAGCGCAACCTGCGCAGACAGCGACATTATCTGCGCTACATCTCCTGTCTAACGTGTGCGCAGCGACATCCAGTGCACTTTGTCCATAGACGGTGTCCGCTGCGGACAGTTACATTACCTGCACTACATCTCCTGTATAACATTTGCGTATCCGAAATATCAGTGACATTCAGTGTCTTTTTTCGCAGCTGGTGACAGCGACATTATCTGCGCTACATCTCCAGTATAACGTGTGCGCATCCCAATAATATCTGTGACATCCAGTGTACTTTTTCTGTTGACGGTGTCCGCTGCGGACAGTTACGTTACTTGCGCTACATCTCCTGTATAACGTTTGTGCGTCCTAAATATCAGTGACATTCATTCAGTGTAATTTTTTATTAGACGGTGGTGACAGCCAGCGATGAGCGGCAGGGGCAATATTCGAATTCGCGATATTTGGACGAATATTCGTCATACTGTATATTTGTGATACGATAATTCACAATCAACACTACTCCTAAAGTCAAAGATATTGCAGCCTTCTCATTAGCCCACAAGCAAGAAGCAGTGAGGGATCATGGGTACTGATGAAAAAAAATCTAGAATATTTGCGATTACGAAGATATAGCATTATATTCTAGATATTCGCGAATTCTCAAAGTGCCAATATTCGTGATAAAAATTTGCGATTAGAATATTCACGATCAACACTAATGACATTACTTGCGCTATATCTCCTGTTTAACGTGTGCGCATCCTAAAAATATCTGTGACATTCTGTGTACTTTATTTGCGCATACACTTACAAAACCTGCACTACTGTACGTGTGACATACTTGCAAGCATATATGCCATTTAATATGTGCAAGGCGAGCAGTAAGGGAACGGGGAAGTGGCCGTGCACGCAGAGGCCGTGGCCCTGGGCGCAGAGAAACTGTGCCTGCTGCCAGAGCACAAGAAACACACTCATCCATGATACCTAGCTTCATGTCCCAGTTTGCAGGGCGGTGCAGGACAACGCTCTCGAAGTCACACCAGTGCGACCAGGTGGTCGGTTGGATTGCAGCAGATAATGCTTCCAGTCGGTTAAGCACCACCCTGTCTTCCACAAAGTCCAGTCTCAGTAGCCAAGAGTCTGGTCAACAGAATCCTCACCCTGATACTCCTTCCTCCCACCATGGAGAGTCTTGGCAAACAAATGATCCCACACTCGGATATTCCGAGGAGCTATTTTCATCGCCATTCCGTGATTTGGCCCACTTGCCAAGCCCGCTTGAAGAGGGACATGAGGAGATCTTGTGCACTGATTCCCAAACTCTTAAGCATCCACAGTCACAAGAAGATGACGGTGGGGAACGGCAATTTGTGTTTCACAAGGTGGATGATGATGAGACACAGTTGCCAATAAGTCAACGGCAACTAGTGTCTCAAGAGGTTGATAATGAAGATGAGACACAGTTGTCAATAAGTGAGGTTGTTGTTAGGTCAACAAGTCAGGAGGATGAGCAGAGTGAGGAAGTGGAAGAGGAGGTGGTGGACGATGAAGCCACTGACCCAACCTGGGAAGGTGGCAAGCTGAGCGAGGATAGCACTACAGAGGGGGAGGGATCCGCAGCACTGCAACAGGCTGGAAGAGGCAGTGGGGTGGCAAAAGGGAGAAGGCGGGCCACACCGAACAGGCCCACAACTGTTCCCCGGAGCACCCCGCATCCTGTATTATACTCCAGAGCTGTACTCACTATTCTGCTGGTGAAATCACTGTGTACATGCATTACTTATCCTGTACTGATCCTGAGCTACATCCTGTATTATACTCCAGAGCTGCACTCACTATTCTGCTGGTGAAATCACTGTGTAAATACATTACATTACTTATCCTGTACTGATCCTGAGTTACATCCTGTATTATACTCCAGAGCTGCACTCACTTTTCTGCTGGTGGAGTCACTGTGTATAATATATTTGGTTTACATGTATGTTTTTAAGACATTAAGTCTGATAATAATGAATTACTTTTTATGTTTTTTCCCTTCAGGCTCCAGATGAGAGGAATTACCACGTGTTCTACTGTATGCTGAAAGGGATGCCTCCAGATCAGAAGAAGAAGCTGGGTCTTGGCAAAGCGACGGACTACAACTACCTCTGTATGGTGAGCAATGTTTCTTCTATGGTATAAGCCCAGATGTTTGCGTACTACAGTGGAAAATCTATGACAGGCCTTCACCTCCCATTCATAATACTGGTGTCACTCATGTTTCAGAGAGGCACCAGGGCCCATGTGAGCCCTCACTTCTAACTGGGGACAAGCCAAAAAATGTTGACTGTTGGCAGCTCTGTAGGTCTTTCCCCACTCACTGTGGGCACATTTAGTAGTCAAAACAAATTGTGTATACCACTCTTAGTGTTAGTTATACGTGGTATAAAGTTACACCCAAATCATGCAGAAAAAATATTTGTAAACTGGGATTATTTAAAACGTAACCTTTACTAGGTCATTTAAAATATAAAGTCACACTAGGTGAGAGACGACAAAGACAACAATAAATTCCTCCGCTGCATCAATTCATATTCATATTCCGTTAAGAACTAATAAAAAGAAAAGATGGGTGGATCTCACCTCGTCTGGGCGGGGTCCAACTGTGAAGGATGGTCCTGGCGATGGTATAGCCGTGGGCCAATGTGACCAGGTGCTGTTTGTGGTGTTGGCACAATATGTATCCTAGAAGGCCCTATTGTGGCTTTCCTGCCTACCTTGGGGGATAGGGACTCAAGCCTGCCTACCACAATGGAGCACCCGCCCCGACACATTTAGTAGTCACTTGATTTTCCTTGCAGGGGAAGTGCACCACGTGCGATGGCAGAGATGACAGTAAGGAATACGCCAACATTCGTTCTGCCATGAAAGTTCTGATGTTTACCGATACGGAGAACTGGGAGATATCTCGCCTTCTGGCTGCCATATTGCACTTGGGAAACCTGCGCTACGAAGGTATGGCCCATATATTGACGTAACCTATGTATAGTGTTAAAGGGGCCCTTTAGTACTTAGCAGAACACCCTCACTGACTGGTAGAAAGACCCGTAAATATGTCCAAAATACAGCCATTACTTCATACGCAAGAAAGCAGCTGTAGTCACGACCTGAGCTTAGCATTGAAAGGTTGGGCACCAATCACTGGGACCTCCATAGATCATTAAATGAAGGGCTTTGACACTCCTCCATCATTCTCCTTAGGCTCTGCTTGGCTTTACTTAAGAGACACCAACACTGTGCCTTTTAGCCCATGGGCCAAACTGGTTTCTTTGTGCAAAGCAAAGCATGGTCAATGGGAGTAGAAGAGCAGTAGAGAGATCCCAGTAGTCAGGCCCCCAACCATCATATCATACACCATAAGTGGTGGCTATGGTGGTGACTCCTTCTTATGGACATATAAGGCTCTGTTCTCACATATGTATCAGGGGCTCCTTCGGGGGATAAGCACTATTCTTACCATCAAAACACTAGAGAGCTTGATGGACTGTCTAGATGATGATGATGGGATCTGTCAGGAACCATTGAGATCTGTCACAAAAACTCTAGCTCGATTTGGAAGATAACAAGATCTCACACTTCTACAAAATGATGGAGCTCAGAAGCCAAGGTGGGATGATCATACAGGGCTACCAAAAACAGATGTCAACGGACAGGCCTAAAAACAAGATACAGCAGCAGATGATGGGTCTAATATACAAGACGCACCATGACCAGTACATAAAATCCTCTAAAGACTTAATACAATAGAAGAAAATGTAAAATACGTCACCACTGGTTGGAGAAAGTAGAGTGGCTTTGATGCGGGGCTATCATCCGATATATTAGATAATGCTGGAAGAGGCTTTGGTTTGAAGCTCGCACAGGGTGAAGATGACATCCGGCATTATTAAAGGGGTAGTCCCATGAAAAAATATTCTGTAGTTTTCAAACCAACACCTGGATCTGCATCTATTTAAAAATGTAGCATAGCTATTGAGTTATTCAATAAAATATATCTCTATAGCGCCACCTGCTGTTTCTTCTTTTTCTTATTTCTCTGTCCACCATGCTGAGGAGGTCACATATGCTCAGTTCCATCCTTAAACTGCCTCCTCAGCTGTGATAGGGAGTGAGCTGCAGCTGAAAACACACACCCCTGAGCAGCAGCAGAAAGGACACACCCCCGAGCTGCCACCTTGATATAAATCTAACAATTCAACTAGAACAATGAATGGGGAGATCTCTGGATCCATGTGAGGTACAGGGCTGGTTCTAGCTTTGTTAGAAAGAGATTATCATGTACTGTATGATGTCTTTTTAAATGATCCCCTTCAGCCACCGGTACGTCACAGTAGTTGAGGTAATGTATGGAGTGGGCTGCTGCGCTGAGCCCACTCCATACACGGCGGGTGCCGGCTGTATAATACAGCAGGGATCTGGCTGCAATGACGAGGAATGGCGATCACGCTGAATCCTGTCATTTAACCCCTCAGATGCTGCAGAGGCAGAGGGATGCGGCTCCATCTGTCTTCCAATCAGAGCCCCTTGCAGTGAAATCGCGGGGCTCCAATCGGTTACCATGGCAGTCTGGACAGTTCTGAAGCTTTACAGGCTTGCCATGGTAACCTCCCTGCTGAACTGTGCACAAAGCAGGGAGCGTGTCAAAATCCCATTTACCCTAAGGCCCCTTTCACACGAGCGAGTTTTCCCGCACGGGTGCAATGCGTGATGTGAACGCATAGCACCCGCACTGAATCCTGACCCATTCATTTCAATGGGGCTGTGTACTTGAGCAGTTGTTTTTCTTGCTTCAGTTTTGCGTTGCGTGAAAAACGCAGCATGTTCTATATTTTGCGGTTTTCACGCAGCCCTGGCCCCATAGAAGTGAATGGGGCCTTCAGTGAAAAACGCATCGCATCCGGAAGCAAGTGCGGATGCGATGCGTTTTCACTGATGGTTGCTAGGAGATGTTGTTTGTCAACCTTCAGTTTTTTATCAAGCGAGTGAAAAACACATCAAAACGCTTTGCACTCGCGCGAAAAAAAACTGAACACAATCGCAGACAAAACTGAATAAACGCACCCTGAACGCATCCGGAGCCAATCCGTCACGCTCGTGTGAAAGAGGCCTAATACAATCTCTATTAGAATTAATGAGACAAAGGATCAAAAATCTTATGTACCAGCCCCCTAAGGGGTGGGAAGAAAATGTTATCATTATAAAAGTAAAAAGAACATTAAAATATTAAAAGTTAGTCGCCCCTCTATTTCCCATTTTACATATAAAAATATCTGAACAATAAAAAAAATAAACATATCAGGTACTGCCCCATCTGAAAATGTCTAAAAATATTCTTTTAAATTTCCTGTGCAGTAAACGCTGTAATGGAAAAAAATTAAAAACACAATTCGCCATTTTTTTGTTACCTTTCCCCCCCCCAAAAAATTTAATAACAGTGATTAAACAGTTGTACATACACAAAAATAATAACGATAAAAACTACAGTTCGTCCCGCGAAAAACAAGCCCTCATAGTTCTATGGATAGAAAAATAAAAAAGTTATGGCTGTCAGAAAATGGCGATGCAAAGAAAATTTCGATTATTTTTCAAAAGTTTTTTGTTTTTTTTAAAGTAGTAAAACAAAACAAAAAAAAACAATAAAACTTTGGTATCCCCGCATTTTCATTGAGCTGCAGAATAAGGACATCATGTTATTTTTACCGTCAAAACCTCAAAAAACTTGAAGGAAATGTGTTTTTATTTCCTATTTAACCCCACAAATAATTTTTTTTCCTATTTTCCAATAACAGATACGGTGCCCTTAAAAAATGGCTATATAAGTGGAAAATTTAAAAAGTTATGGCTTTTGGAACGTGGGGAGGAAAAAATAAAAATGCAAAACCAAAAATGGGCCCGGTACTCAAGGGGTTAATCATTGGATAACCTCTCTAACTGAAAGGGGTCATGGCTGGTTAATCAGAACTGTTCGGGGTAGAATCAGCATTGAAAAATGCCTCAAATCTGTATCCCCCAATTTTTTTCTGCCCTATCTTGCCACGTTTTGAGCACCAGAAACATTGTTGAGACCACGGTGGGCGGCAAAACACTGATAGCCCCATTGGATCTGGCTTATGTCACATGGCAGACCCATGGCAGTAATCAGAAATTAGGACATGAGCCCACGTCTTAGAGGTGTAACAGGATTCCACAAGCAAACCTTATGTGGGGGATGAGAAAACAAAGAATGAAAAGAACTCCTGAAGGCCTGGGGGCTGCACTGATTTTAGGCTGTAAATCCATTGTGCCCTTTTCTGTATAATGTGCCTATCTGTATCGCCGCCCCTTTCTATGTGGTGGATCACCTCGATTGTACAGAATTCCAAAACCACAAGATCACCCTTATAAAATCAATGAAAATGGTGGTTACAGATGTATCACTTTTGTGTGTGTGTGATTTGTATGACTAGCCATAGGGCACCGCAATGGGGTATCCCTGCACCCCAACATACACAAATTTGTTCCTTGGCTGCTTGGAGGACAAGAAAGTAGGCTCTGGGAGTCTTTAATGTGTTCATGACCCCATTTTACTATGAGGTTCCGAATCCGACATTATAGTCATCTGGGCAAAAACAAAACAGTTTATGCATACTGTATACATCCGAAATCCTCTGAGTCCAAGCGGCCTTTCTCCAACTGTTCCAGAAAGACCCATATTCTGGAAACATTACTGTGCTGAAATAGTAAAATGATCCCATAGTGAACCGATAATTGTGAAATATAAAGTAAATAAAAATAGGATAATGTCTGACTCAACTGTAAAAGTAAATACTGCAATATTTATATACAAATAACATCTGCTATATCTGCAGCTCGTATGTATGATAACTTGGACGCCTGTGAAGTGATTTATTCAACCTCATTAACCACAGCAGCCAATCTCCTGGAGGTGAGTTATCGGTATATATAGACTTTTTAGTAGTTAATGTTGTACTTGTATATAGAAACAGTATTATAGCAGTTATATTCTTGTACATAGGAGCAGTATTATAGTAGTTATATTCCTGTACATAGGAGGCAGTATTATAGTAGCAATATTCTTGTATATAGGAGCAGTATTATAGTAGTTATATTCTTGTACATAGGAGCAGTATTATAGTAGTTATATTCTTGTACATGGGGTCAGTATTATAGTAGTTATATTCTTGTACATAGGAGCAGTATTATAGTAGTTATATTCTTGTACATAGGAGGCAGCATTATAGTAGTTATATTCTTGTACATAGGAGCAGTATTATAGTAGTTATATTCTTGTATATAGAAACAGTATTATAGTAGTTATATTCTTGTACATAGGAGCAGTATTATAGTAGTTATATTCTTGTACATAGGGGCAGTATTATAGTAGTTATATTCTTGTACATAGGAGGCAGTACTATAGTAGTTATATTCTTGTACATAGGAGCAGTATTATAGTAGTTATATTCTTGTACATAGGAGGCAGTATTATAGTAGTTATATTCTTGTACATAGGAGCAGTATTATAGTAGTTATATTCTTGTACATAGGAGCAGTATTATAGTAGTTATATTCTTGTACACAGGAGCAGTATTATAGTAGTTATATTCTTGTACACAGGAGCAGTATTATTGTAGTTATATTCTTGTACATAGGAGGCAATATTATAGTAGTTATATTCTTGTACATAGGAGCAGTATTATAGTAGTTATATTCTTGTACATAGGCGGCAGTATTATAGTAGTTATATTCTTGTACATAGGAGCAGTATTATAGTAGTTATATTCCTGTACATAGGAGCAGTATTATAGTAGTTATATTCTTGTACATAGGAGCAGTATTATAGTAGTTATATTCTTGTAAATAGAAGGCAGTATTATAGTAGTTATATTCTTGTACATAGAAGGCAGTATTATAGTAGTTATATTCCTGTACATATGAGCAGTATTATAGTAGTTATATTCTTGTACATAGGAGCAGTGTTATAGTAGTTATATTCTTGTACATAGAAGGCAGTATTATAGTAGTTATATTCCTGTACATATGAGCAGTATTATAGTAGTTATATTCTTGTACATAAGAGGCAGTATTATAGTAGTTATATTCTTGTACATAGGAGCAGTATTATAGTAGTTATATTCTTGTACATAAGAGCAGTATTATAGTAGTTATATTCTTGTACATAGGAGGCAGTACTATAGTAGTTATATTCTTGTACATAGGAGCAGTATTATAGTAGTTATATTCTTGTACATAGGAGCAGTATTATAGTAGTTATATTCTTGTACATAGGAGCAGTATTATAGTAGTTATATTCTTGTACATAGGAGCAGTATTATAGTAGTTATATTCTTGTACATAGGAGGCAGTGTTATAGTAGTTATATTCTTGTACATAGGAGCAGTATTATAGTAGTTATATTCTTGTACATAGGAGCAGTATTATAGTAGTTATATTCTTGTACATAGGAGCAGTATTATAGTAGTTATATTCTTGTACATAGGAGCAGTATTATAGTAGTTATATTCTTGTACATAGGAGGCAGTATTATAGTAGCAATATTCTTGTATATAGGAGCAGTATTATAGTAGTTATATTCTTGTACATAGGAGCAGTATTATAGTAGTTATATTCCTGTACATAGGAGGCAGTATTATAGTAGCAATATTCTTGTATATAGGAGCAGTATTATAGTAGTTATATTCTTGTACATAGGAGCAGTATTATAGTAGTTATATTCTTGTACATGGGGTCAGTATTATAGTAGTTATATTCTTGTACATAGGAGCAGTATTATAGTAGTTATATTCTTGTACATAGGAGGCAGCATTATAGTAGTTATATTCTTGTACATAGGAGCAGTATTATAGTAGTTATATTCTTGTATATAGAAACAGTATTATAGTAGTTATATTCTTGTACATAGGAGCAGTATTATAGTAGTTATATTCTTGTACATAGGGGCAGTATTATAGTAGTTATATTCTTGTACATAGGAGGCAGTACTATAGTAGTTATATTCTTGTACATAGGAGCAGTATTATAGTAGTTATATTCTTGTACATAGGAGGCAGTATTATAGTAGTTATATTCTTGTACATAGGAGCAGTATTATAGTAGTTATATTCTTGTACATAGGAGCAGTATTATAGTAGTTATATTCTTGTACACAGGAGCAGTATTATAGTAGTTATATTCTTGTACACAGGAGCAGTATTATTGTAGTTATATTCTTGTACATAGGAGGCAATATTATAGTAGTTATATTCTTGTACATAGGAGCAGTATTATAGTAGTTATATTCTTGTACATAGGCGGCAGTATTATAGTAGTTATATTCTTGTACATAGGAGCAGTATTATAGTAGTTATATTCCTGTACATAGGAGCAGTATTATAGTAGTTATATTCTTGTACATAGGAGCAGTATTATAGTAGTTATATTCTTGTAAATAGAAGGCAGTATTATAGTAGTTATATTCTTGTACATAGAAGGCAGTATTATAGTAGTTATATTCCTGTACATATGAGCAGTATTATAGTAGTTATATTCTTGTACATAGGAGCAGTGTTATAGTAGTTATATTCTTGTACATAGGAGCAGTATTATAGTAGTTATATTCTTGTACATAGGAGGCAGTATTATAGTAGTTATATTCTTGTACATAGGAGCAGTATTATAGTAGTTATATTCTTGTACATAAGAGCAGTATTATAGTAGTTATATTCTTGTACATAGGAGGCAGTACTATAGTAGTTATATTCTTGTACATAGGAGCAGTATTATAGTAGTTATATTCTTGTACATAGGAGCAGTATTATAGTAGTTATATTCTTGTACATAGGAGCAGTATTATAGTAGTTATATTCTTGTACATAGGAGCAGTATTATAGTAGTTATATTCTTGTACATAGGAGGCAGTATTATAGTAGTTATATTCTTGTACATAGGAGCAGTATTATAGTAGTTATATTCTTGTACATAGGAGCAGTATTATAGTAGTTATATTCTTGTACATAGGAGCAGTATTATAGTAGTTATATTCTTGTACATAGGAGACAGTATTATAGTAGTTATATTCTTGTACATAGGAGGCAGAATTATAGTAGTTATATTCTTGTACATAGGAGCAGTATTATAGTAGTTATATTCTTGTACATAGAAGGCAGTATTATAGTAGTTATATTCCTGTACATAGGAGCAGTATTATAGTAGTTATATTCCTGTACATAGGAGCAGTATTATAGTAGTTATATTCTTGTACATAGGAGCAGTATTATAGTAGTTATATTCCTGTACATAGGAGGAGTATTATAGTAGTTATATTCTTGTACATAGGAGCAGTATTATAGTAGTTATATTCTTGTACATAGGAACAGTATTATAGTAGTTATATTCTTGTACATAGGAGGCAGTATTATAGTAGTTATATTCTTGTACATAGGAGCAGTATTATAGTAGTTATATTCTTGTACATAGGAACAGTATTATAGTAGTTATATTCTTGTACATAAGAGCAGTATTATAGTAGTTATATTCTTGTACATAAGAGCAGTATTATAGTAGTTATATTCTTGTACATAGGAGCAGTATTATAGTAGTTATATTCTTGTACACATGAAGCAGTATTATAGTAGTTATCCAAAAATAATTGAACAGATTTCTAGAATTATTTCTACTGCCCTCTCTTTAGTAATATTTTCTTTTTCTATGTTAACAGGTTCAGCCTCAAGACCTGATGAATTGTCTAACCAGTCGAACTATTATCACCAGAGGAGAGACTGTGTCCACTCCCCTGAGCATGGAACAAGCTTTGGATGTCCGGGATGCCTTTGTTAAGGTACTTAAACTGGTGGTCTGGATTAGAAACCCCATTTTTAAATTCTGTATTAGAAAAGTTTGAGTTAATACAGGAAAAAACGCCTGTTGAGAACCCTCATGGAGAGCATTTACTAAGCCCATGTACCATTTTCATAAACTTGGTGCAATTTGGTGCTGAGCTTCTAGTAGTAATCATATAATTTTTTACCTAAAAGGGAATATACGGACGGCTCTTTGTATGGATCGTGGAGAAAATCAATGCTGCTATTTACAGACCACTTTCCAATGAACCAAGACTGCTCAGGAGATCCATCGGTCTGCTGGACATATTTGGTTTTGAGAACTTCACTGTAAACAGGTAATCATAGAGGAGCAACCTGGTTATCTTATCAAACACATGTGTCTGACTATATCTATCTATCTAATATTTATTTCTATTTCATCTGTATATTTATTACCACTGTTTAATAACATTATAACTTATTTTTTCAGCTTTGAGCAGCTTTGCATCAATTTTGCCAATGAGAACCTGCAGCAGTTCTTTGTCCGCCATGTATTTAAGTTGGAGCAGGAGGAATACAACTTGGAGAATATCAACTGGCAGCACATTGAGTTCACGGACAACCAGGACGCCCTGGATATGATCGCTATTAAACCTATGAACATCATCTCACTCATTGATGAAGAGAGCAAATTCCCAAAGGTGTTAAACTTTATTTAAAAAAATGTCCTTTCCCCCTCTCTCATCTAGTTTCCATCCCTGACCCCCCCACTGATGTTAATTAATGCCTTGTTGATCAGTCATAGCCATTGTCCCTTCCAGGAACCATCATGTTAATGATGTACTGCAAACAGTAATAATGATCCTGTTCATCCTGAGCCTCCTGGTTCACAGGAAACTTAATGAAACTACAGTGCAAATTATCTATCTATCTATCTATTATCTATCTATCTATCTATTATCTATCTATCTACAAACACAGATAAAGCAGCAGCACAGTTGTCTAACTGTGAATAGGATGCAACTCCTCAGGGAAGGCAGGCGTCTCTTCCACTGTATAATAAATCCAAAAAACGAGGCAGCACTCCAGGTGAAAAGATAGATAATAGATAGAAAGATAGATAGATAGATAGATAGATAGATAATAGATAGATAATAGATAGATAGATAGATAGATATGAGATAGATAGAAAGATAGATAGATAGATAGATAATAGATAGATAATAGATAGATAGATAGATATTAGATAGATAATAGATAGATAGATAGATAATAGATAATAGATAATAGATAGATAGATAGATAGATAGATAGATAGATAATAGATAGATAATAGATAGATAGATAGATAGATAGATAGATACCGTAGATAATAGATAGATAGATAATAGATAGATAGATAGATATTAGATAGATAATAGATAGATAGATAGATAATAGATAATAGATAATAGATAGATAGATAGATAGATAGATAGATAGATAATAGATAGATAATAGATAGATAGATAATAGATAGATAGATACCGTAGATAATAGATAGATAGATAGATAGATAGATAGATAATAGATAATAGATAGATAGATAATAGATAGATAGATAGATAGATAATAGATAGATAGATATGAGATGATAGATAGATAATAGATAATAGATAGATAATAGATAGATAGATAGATAATAGATAGATAGATAGATAGATAGATAGATAGATAGATAGATATGAGATAGATAGATAGATAGATAGATAGATATATGAGAGCGATAGATAAATAGATAATAGAGAAATAGATATAGAGATAGATAGATCAATAGATTCATAGATACAAAGATAACGCCAAATAATTACTGCAAAGCAGTGAAGAAGCTCTTAGCGCATATTATTAATCAAAAATATGTCGGGCCCACCTACCAGACGACAAGGTAGCTTCTTATCAGGTGGGACCTACTGTAAGGCCTAGTTCACACGAACGTTTTTTTTGCGAGTGTACGGGCCGTTTTTTTGTGTTCCGTATACGGTCCGTATACGGATCCATTCATTTCAATGGTTCCGCAAAAAAAACGGAATGTGTTCCGTATGCATTCCGTTTCCGTATTTCCGTTTTTCCGTTCCGTTGAAAGATAGAGCTTGTCCTATATTTGGCCGTAAATCACGGGTCGTGGCTCCATTCAAGTCAATGGGTCCGCAAAAAAAACGGAAATGCATCCGTATGTCTTCCGTTTCCGTTCCGTTTCCGTTCCGTTTTTTCTGAACCATCTATTGAAAATGTTATTGCCAGCCCAATTTTTTCTATGTAATTACTGTATACTGTACATGGCATACGGAAAAACGGAACGGAAAGGAAACGGAAACACAACGGAACTCAAAAACAGAACAACGGATCCGTGAAAAACGGACCGCAAAAAACAATAAAAGCCATACGGTCGTGTGAACTAGGCCTTAGGCCTCTTTCACACTACAGTATGTCCATTTCAGTGTTTTGCGTTCCGTTTTTAACGGATCCGTTGTTCCGTTTTTTGGGTTCCGTTGTGTTTCCGTTTCCGTTCCGTCGTTCCGTTCCGTTTTTCCGTATGGCATATACAGTATACAGTAATTACATTGAAAAAATTGGGCTGGCCATGGGTCCGCAAAACACTGAAATTTTCAATAGATGGTTCAGAAAAAACGGAACGGAAACGGAACGGAAACGGAACGGAAACGGAAGACATACGGATGCATTTCCGTATGTGTTCCGTTTTTTTTGCGGACCCATTGACTTTAATGGAGCCACGGAACGTGATTTGCGGCCAAATATAGGACATGTTCTATGTTAAAACGGAACGGAAAAACGGAAAAACGGAAACGGAATGCATACGGAACACATTCCGTTTTTTTTGCGGAACCATTGAAATGAATGGTTCCGTATACGGACCGTATACGGACCGCAAAAAACGGACCGCAAAACGGAAAAAAAAAAACGGTAGTGTGAAAGAGGCCTTAGGCCTCATGCACACGACCGTTTTTCTTTGCGGTCCGCAAAAGGGATTTCCGTTGTTCCGTGATCTGTGACCGTTTTTTCTTCCGTGGGTCTTCCTTGATTTTTGGAGGATCCACGGACATGAAAAGTGAAAAAAAAAACTAAGTCAAGTTTGCATTGAAAATGATAGGAAAAACGGACACGGATCACGGACACGGATCACGGACGCGGATGACTATCTTGTGTGCATCCGTGATTTTTCACGGACCCATTGACTTGAATGGGTCCGTGAACCGTTGTCCGTGAAAAAAATAGGACAGGTCATATTTTTTTCACGGACTGGAAAAACGGATCACGGACGCGGAAGCCAAACGGTGCATTTTCCGATTTTTCCACGGACCCATTGAAAGTCAATGGGTCCCCAAAAAAAACGGAAGACGGAACAACGGTCGCGGATGCACACAACGGTCGTGTGCATGAGGCCTTACACGGAGGGTCCAGCTCCATTGTTAGGCCTCATGCACACGACCGTATTTTTTTGCGGTCCGCAAAACGGGGTTCCGTTGGTCCGTGATCCGTGACCGTTTTTTGGTCCGTGGGTCTTCCTTGATTTTTGGAGGATCCACGTACATGAAAAAAAAGTCGTTTTGGTGTCCGCCTGGCCGTGCGGAGCCAAACGGATCCGTCCTGAATTACAATGCAAGTCAATGGGGACGGATCCGTTTGACGTTGACACAATATGGTGCCATTTCAAACGGATCCGTCCCCATTGACTTTCAATGTAAAGTCTGGAGTCCCTTTTATACCATCGGATCAGAGTTTTCTCCAATCCGATGGTATATTTTAACTTGAAGCGTCCCCATCACCATGGGAACGCCTCTATGTTAGAATATACTGTCGGATATGAGTTAGATCGTGAAACCTCATTTCCGACAGTATATTCTAACACAGAAGCGTTCCCATGGTGATGGGGACGCTTCTAGTTAGAATACACTACAAACTGTGTACAAGACTGCCCCCTGCTGCCTGGCAGCACCCGATCTCTTACAGGGGGCCGTGATCAGCACAATTAACCCCTCAAGTGCCGCACCTGAAGGGGTTAATTGTACTATCATATCCCCCTCTAAGAGATCACGGCTGCCAGGCAGCAGGGGGCAGACCCCCCCTCCCCAGTTTGAATATCATTGGTGGCCAGTGCGGCCCCCCCCCGCCTTCCTCCCTCTATTGTAATAATTCGTTGGTGGCACAGTGTGCGCCCCCCCGCCCCTTCCTCCCTCTATTGTAATAAATCGTTGGTGGCACAGTGTGCGCCCCCCCCCCCCTTCCTCCCTCTATTGTAATAAATCGTTGGTGGCACAGTGTGCGCCCCCCCCCCCCCTTCTATTGTAATAAATCATTGGTGGCACAGTGTGCGCCCCCCATCGGCCCCCCCTCCCCCCCCTCCCTCTATAGCATTACCAACATTGGTGGCCAGTGTGCGGCCTCCCATCCCACCCCCCCTCCCCCCCCGATCATTGGTGGCAGCGGGTTACTAGCAATAGTACAATAGTGAAAGATTCATACTTACCTGGGAGCTGCGATGTTCGTGTCCGGCCGGGAGCTCCTCCTACTGGTAAGTGACAGTTCATTTAGCAATGCGCCGCACAGACCTGAGGCTGTCACTTACCAGTAGGTGGAGCTCCCGGCCGGACACGAACATCGCAGCAGCAGGTAAGTATGAATCTTCTACTATTGTACTATTGCTAAGTAAACATGGCAATCAGGACTGTAGTAGCGTCCTGGTTGCCATGGTTATCGATCGGAGCCCCAGCGATTAAACTGGGACTCCAATCGGAACTCCGCTGCCACCAATGATGTTAATGCTATAGAGGGAGGGGGGGGGCCAAGGGGGGGGGGCGCACACTGTGCCACCAACGAATTATTACAATAGAGGGAGGGAGGGGGGGGCGCACACTGTGCCACCAACGAATTATTACAATAGAGGGAGGGGGGGGCGCACACTGTGCCACCAACCTATTATTACAATAGAGGGGGGGGGGGCCGCACTGGCCATCAATGATATTCAAACTGGGGAGGGGGGGGGGGGGTCTGCCCCCTGCTGCCTGGCAGCCCTGATCTCTTAGAGGGGGATATGAAGGGGTTAATTGTGCTGATCACGGCCCCCTGTAAGAGATCGGGTGCTGCCAGGCAGCAGGGGGCAGTCTTGTACACAGTTTGTAGTGTATTCTAACTAGAAGCGTCCCCATCACCATGGGAACGCTTCTGTGTTAGAATATACTGTCGGTTCTGAGTTTTCACAAAGTGAAAACTCAGCTTTGAAAAAGCTTTATGCAGACGGATCTTCGGATCCGTCTGTATAAAAACTAACCTACGGCCACGGATCACGGACACGGACGCCAATCTTGTGTGCATCCGTGTTCTTTCACGGACCCATTGACTTGAATGGGTCCGTGAACCGTTGGCCGTGAAAAAAATAGGACAGGTCATATTTTTTTCACGGCCAGGAAACACGGATCTCGGATGCGGCTGCAAAACGGTGCATTTTCCGTTTTTTCCACGGACCCATTGAAAGTCAATGGGTCCGTGAAAAAAAACGGAAAACGGCACAACGGCCACGGGTGCACACAACGGTCGTGTGCAGGAGGCCTAAAGCTTTTTCAAAGCTGAGTTTTCACTTCGTGAAAACTCAGAACCGACAGTATATTCTAACACAGAAGCGTTCCCATGGTGATGGGGACGCTTCTAGTTAGAATACACTACAAACTGTGTACAAGACTGCCCCCTGTTGCCTGGCAGCACCCGATCTCTTACAGGGGGCCGTGATCAGCACAATTAACCCCTTCAGGTGCGGCACCTGAAAGGGTTAATTGTACTATCATATCCCCCTGTAAGAGATCAGGGCTGCCAGGCAGCAGGGGGCAGACCCCCCCCCCCTCCCCAGTTTGAATATCATTGATGGCCAGTGCGGCCCCCCCCCCTCGATTGTAATAATAGGTTGGTGGCACAGTGTGCGCCTCCCCCCTCCCTCTATTGTAATAATTCGTTGGTGGCACAGTGTGCGCCCCCCCCCCTCCCTCCCTCTATTGTAATAATTCGTTGGTGGCACAGTGTGCGCCCCCCCTCGGCCCCCCCTCCCTCTATAGCATTAACATCATTGGTGGCAGCGGAGTTCCGATCGGAGTCCCAGTTTAATCGCTGGGGCTCCGATCGGTAACCATGGCAACCAGGACGCTACTACAGTCCTGATTGCCATGTTTACTTAGCAATAGTACAATAGTAGAAGATTCATACTTACCTGCTGCTGCGATGTTCGTGTCCGGCCGGGAGCTCCACCTACTGGTAAGTGACAGCCTCAGGTCTGTGCGGCGCATTGCTAAATGAACTGTCACTTACCAGTAGGAGGAGCTCCCGGCCGGACACGAACATCGCAGCTCCCAGGTAAGTATGAATCTTTTACTATTGTACTATTGCTAGTAACCCGCTGCCACCAATGATCGGGGGGGGAGGGGGGGTGGGATGGGAGGCCGCACACTGGCCACCAATGTTGTTAATGCTATAGAGGGAGGGGGGGCCGATGGGGGGCGCACACTGTGCCACCAACGATTTATTACAATAGAGGGAGGGAGGGGGGGGCGCACACTGTGCCACCAACGATTTATTACAATAGAGGGAGGAAGGGGGGGGCGGGGGGGCGCACACTGTGCCACCAATGAATTATTACAATAGAGGGAGGAAGGGGGGGGGGCGCACACTGTGCCACCAACGATTTATTACAATAGAGGGAGGAAGGCGGGGGGGGGGGGGGGCGCACTGGCCACCAGTGATATTCAAACTGGGGAGGGGGGGGTCTGCCCCCTGCTGCCTGGCAGCCCTGATCTCTTAGAGGGGGATATGATAGTACAATTAACCCCTTCAGGTGCGGCACCTGAGGGGTTAATTGTGCTGATCACGGCCCCCTGTAAGAGATCGGGTGCTGCCAGGCAGCAGGGGGCAGTCTTGTACACAGTTTGTAGTGTATTCTAACTAGAAGCGTCCCCATCACCATGGGAACGCTTCTGTGTTAGAATATACTGTCGGAAATGAGGTTTCACGATCTAACTCATATCCGACAGTATATTCTAACATAGAGGCGTTCCCATGGTGATGGGGACGCTTCAAGTTAAAATATACCATCGGATTGGAGAAAACTCCGATCCGATGGTATAAAAGGGACTCCAGACTTTACATTGAAAGTCAATGGGGGACGGATCCGTTTGAAATGGCACCATATTGTGTCAACGTCAAACGGATCCGTCCCCATTGACTTGCATTGTAATTCAGGACGGATCCGTTTGGCTCTGCACGGCCAGGCGGACACCAAAGCGACTTTTTTTTTCATGTCCGTGGATCCTCCAAAAATCAAGGAAGACCCACGGACGAAAAAACGGTCACGGATCCGTGAAAAACGGAACGCAAAACACTGAAATGGACATACTGTAGTGTGAAAGAGGCCTTACTCTGATTAAAAACACCAAGGGGTGGGGGATGGGCGGGGAGTGCTAAGTTCCAAAGAGGATGCCTGGTCCTCTATAATATACATATAAGCAAAAAACGGAACAGCACCTCCTGAGACAAATCGCAGGTGCAAGCTACCCTGTTCACACATTCACCTGTTCACTCAGTCTTAGCGCATATAGTGGTGTGCTGCTACTTTATTTGTTTGCTGTATTATTGCTGGGTAGCTCGTACCTGCGATTTGTCTCAGGAGGTGCTGTTCCGTTTTTTGCTTATATGTATATTATAGAGGACCAGGCATCCTCTTTGGAACTTAGCACTCCCCGCCCATCCCCCACCCCTTGGTGTTTTTAATCAGAGTAACAATGGAGCTGGACCCTCCGTGTTAGAGTAGGTCCCACCTGATAAGAAGCTACCTTGTCATCTGGTAGGTGGGCCCGACATATTTTTGATCAATAATATGCGCTAAGAGCTTCTCCACTGCTTTGCAGTAATTATTGGCGTCATGTATTTGACCCTGTTCACACATTCACCTGTTCACTCAGTCTTAGCGCATATAGTGGTGTGCTGCTACTTTATTTGTTTGCTGTATTATTGCCGGGTAGCTTGTACCTGCGATTTGTCTCAGGAGGTGCTGTTCCGTTTTTTGCTTATATAGATAGATAGATAGATAGATAGATAGATAGATAGATAGATAGATTAATAGATAGATGATAGATAATAGATAATAGATAGATAGATAGATGATAGATAGATAGATAGATAGATAGATAGATAGATAGATAGATAGATAGATAATAGATAGATAGATAATAGATAATAGATAAATAGATTGATAGATAGATAGATAGATAGATAGATAGATAGATAGATAGATAGATAGATAGATAGATAGATAGATAGATCCAAAAAACAAGGCAGCACTCCAACTCCAGGTGAAAAGGTCATGACCCAATTTATTTCCCAGGCAACGTTTCGGCCCACTCAATGAGGCTTGACAAAGGCCGAAACGTTGCCTCGTTTTTTGGATTTATTATGTATCTATCTATCTATTATCTATCTATTATCTATCTATCTATCTATCTATCTATCTATCTATCTATCTATCTATCTATCTATTATCTATCTATTATCTATCTATTATCTATCTATCATCTATCTATCTATTATCTATCTATCTATTATTTATCTATTATCTATCTATTATCTATCTATCTATCTATCTATCTATCTATTATCTATTATCTATTATCTATCTATTATCTATCTATCTATTATTTATCTATTATCTATCTATCTATTATCTATCTATCTATCTATCTATCATCTATCTATCTATCTATTATCTATCTATCTATTTATCTATCTATCTATTATCTATCTATTATCTATCTATCTATCTATCTATTTATCTATCTATCTATTATCTATCTATCTATTATCTATATATCTATCTATCTATTATCTATCTATTATCTATCTATTATCTATCTATCTATCTATTATCTATCTATTATCTATCTATTATCTATCTATGTATCTTTCTGTCTATCTATCTCATATTTATCTATCTTTATCTATCTACCATGTATCTATCTGTCTGTCATCTATGTATTCAGTGACAACCTCTGTCAGTCCTGTGACGGTTGCTGTTACTTGTCGTCCATTCTGCTGCTGTAATTATCTAAAAAAAAAAAATCCTGGTTCCTCATTAATGCCGACCAGAAGATCTGGTGTTACAGGGGATCTGTCACCTGAAAATGCCGCTGATTGTATAAGGACAGGTAGTAATACATCTGCTGACAATGACTAGAGGCCGTATAGAGCAGTATGTCCGGTGTCAGATACTATCCCATCCCGTCTGATCACTCGCTGTACAGTGATATGGAGCGTCAGATTGTCACCTATCATTCCTGTCTACTGTCCTGTATGATCTATATGTGAATGTGTGTTTGCTGCTCTCAGGGTACAGACACCACGATGCTGTACAAACTCAACAGCCAGCATAGGCTCAACACCTTCTACATCCCCCCAAAGAACAGCTATGAGACACAGTTCGGGATCAATCACTTTGCTGGGATTGTCTACTATGAAACAAAAGGTGAGGAAATGTTGGCATCTCTGCACTGTACGGATTATATGCATTGCTAGGGTTGTGGAACCACAGTGCCAACTAACTGGTTTGTCCTATGGTTAGTCCTGAGGGTGTTATCTTGGTGGTCCCCTGGTTTTCACCCTTTAACACCTATACAAGGATCCTGTTCTTGATGCAGGTGAACCACAAGGCTGCTAGGAATAGTCCTGGTATAGCGGGCACACAAGGGTCAGAGAGTCCAGTGCAATGCACCAGGAGTCAGGACAGAAGCAGGTGAAGACTAGGCTGGAGGAGAACCTGCAAGCACAGGCTGAACAAGACAAGGTCAGCCACACACAGGGGCGGACTGGGAATTCATACTGGCCCTGGAAAAAAAAATACTAAAAGTGGCCCCGTTTTGTAGTTGAGTCCAAATTAATGGAAGGCCGGGCCAGCAATACCATGTTGTGGCACATTATACCACCCAACAGAGCCAAATACCACAGTCCACGACAAATTACTGCTGCCAGCAGCACAAAATACATCCCTAAAAACCTCCACTGGTCGGCCCCCAGGGCATCGGCCCACCGGGAAATTTCCCTGTAAGGTCTATGGCCAATCCGCCCCTGGGCACGCAGAATACATGCACGGAACAGACACTGGGGAATGGCAAACGGAACTTAGGTCAGCATTCAGGCACAGAATCTGAACAGAACCAAACAGACTTTGGAGAAACCAGGCAGACAGAACGTGGCGCACAACCCGGGGCAGAACACAGAGTTCAGAATATATATGGCAGGTAAAATGAACTCATTAGACAATCAGGTTCACACAAACAGCCGGGGAAAGGTAACCCTAGCAGTGCCAAACTGAGGCCAGATACAAAGCACAATAACACCAATTCACAGCTACAAGTAACTGAGGCCAGGATACAAGGAACAGTGGCAACATGACCACCATTGACCACAACGGCACAAATTCAAACCCACAAGAAGCCGGTGCCTGAGCCTTCAGAACAATGGCAAAAAGTGAACAGCCTTTGTAACATAGTGTCTAGAATGGATATATTCTAACTTATTAGCCCTTTTTTATGCCATTATACGGAACCTTAACACATTCTCACATGCTCTTGCACCAGTTATTTCATACGTGCGGTACAGCTGATACCATTTTATCCCTGCTCCAGTATATGAAATGTGACGCAGCTTAAAGGGTCTGTCTCACTTAGGTAGAGGAAGTTAATACGAGCCACTTACTAATGTATTGTGATTGTCCATATTGCCTCCTTTGCTGGCTGGATTAATTTTTCCATCACATTATACACTGCTCGTTTCCATGGTTACGACCACCCTGCAATCCATCAGTGGTGGTCGCGCTTGCACACTATAGGAAAAAGCACCGGCCTCTCCGGTGCCCGGGACTGTGGGACCGCACATAAGCTAGTGGTTTTTCATATACAGGGAGTGCAGAATTATTAGGCAAGTTGTATTTTTGAGGATTAATTTTATTATTGAACAACAACCATGTTCTCAATGAACCCAAAAAACTCATTAATATCAAAGCTGAATATTTTTGGAAGTAGTTTTTAGTTTGTTTTTAGTTTTAGCTATTTTAGGGGGATATCTGTGTGTGCAGGTGACTATTACTGTGCATAATTATTAGGCAACTTAACAAAAAACAAATATATACCCATTTCAATTATTTATTTTTACCAGTGAAACCAATATAACATCTCAACATTCACAAATATACATTTCTGACATTCAAAAACAAAACAAAAACAAATCAGTGACCAATATAGCCACCTTTCTTTGCAAGGACACTCAAAAGCCTGCCATCCATGGATTCTGTCAGTGTTTTGATCTGTTCACCATCAACATTGCGTGCAGCAGCAACCACAGCCTCCCAGACACTGTTCAGAGAGGTGTACCGTTTTCCCTCCTTGTAAATCTCACATTTGATGATGGACCACAGGTTCTCAATGGGGTTCAGATCAGGTGAACAAGGAGGCCATGTCATTAGATTTTCTTCTTTTATACCCTTTCTTGCCAGCCACGCTGTGGAGTACTTGGACGCGTGTAATGGAGCATTGTCCTGCATGAAAATCATGTTTTTCTTGAAGGATGCAGACTTCTTCCTGTACCACTGCTTGAAGAAGGTGTCTTCCAGAAACTGGCAGTAGGACTGGGAGTTGAGCTTGACTCCATCCTCAACCCGAAAAGGCCCCACAAGCTCATATTTGATGATACCAGCCCAAACCAGTACTCCACCTCCACCTTGCTGGCATCTGAGTCGGACTGGAGCTCTCTGCCCTTTACCAATCCAGCCACGGGCCCATCCATCTGGCCCATCAAGACTCACTCTCATTTCATCAGTCCATAAAACCTTAGAAAAATCAGTCTTGAGATATTTCTTAGCCCAGTCTTGACGTTTCAGCTTGTGTGTCTTGTTCAGTGGTGGTCGTCTTTCAGCCTTTCTTACCTTGGCCATGTCTCTGAGTATTGCACACCTTGTGCTTTTGGGCACTCCAGTGATGTTGCAGCTCTGAAATATGGCCAAACTGGTGGCAAGTGGCATCTTGGCAGCTGCACGCTTGACTTTTCTCAGTTCATGGGCAGTTATTTTGCGCCTTGGTTTTTCCACACGCTTCTTGCGACCCTGTTGACTATTTTGAATGAAACGCTTGATTGTTCGATGATCACGCTTCAGAAGCTTTGCAATTTTAAGAGTGCTGCATCCCTCTGCAAGATATCTCACTATTTTAGACTTTTCTGAGCCTGTCAAGTCCTTCTTTTGACCCATTTTGCCAAAGGAAAGGAAGTTGCCTAATAATTATGCACACCTAATATAGGGTGTTGATGTCATTAGACCACACCCCTTCTCATTACAGAGATGCACATCACCTAATATGCTTAATTGGTAGTAGGCTTTCGAGCCTATACAGCTTGGAGTAAGACAACATGCATAAAGAGGATGATGTGGTCAAAATACTCATTTGCCTAATAATTCTGCACGCAGTGTAGTGTGCAAGCACGGCCACCGCTGATGGATTGCAGGGTGGTCATAACCATGGAAACGAGCAGTGTATAATGTGATGGGAAAATGAATCCAGCCAGCAAGGGAGGCAATATGGACAATCACAATACATTAGTAAGTGGCTTGTATTAACGTTCTCTACATAATAAATGCTATTTGCTGAAGTGAGAGAACCCCTTTAAAGCCTCATGCACAAGACCGTAGGCGGCCCATGCCCATATTGTGGCCCGCAAACAGCGGATCTGCAATATACAGGCACTGGCCGTGTTCGCATTGTATCATGGATGTGGACACATTCATTTGAATGGGTCCGCTATCCGGAAGTTACAGTGCGATGCGGAACGGAGGCACAGATCGGAAGCCCACAGAAGCACTACAAAGTGCTTCCGTGAGTTTTCTGTCTGTTCCTGTGCACCGGAAAAAAGTAGTGCATGAAAGGTAACGCGTCCGCATCCGCAGACGGCGGGAACACGATCGGTGACTGGGCACTGCGAACCGCAATTTGCAGTCTGCAGCACAGGCACGGCCAGCCCACGGACTAATAGAGGAAAATAGAAATCCTAGTGTAACGGACCGTTTCAGCAGACAAGGGGTTAAAATCCGTTTAGGCGATGTGCCCCTTTCTGAGAGACAGGCCCAGCTACTGCAGAACACCAAACTCCCGAACTGGATACAAAATAGCACTCCAAACTGGAACCTCACGAATAGCTGCTAGCAGACGAACAGGAATCAGCTTACACTCCTGGCAATCAGTCTCTAACAGCATACAGCGGATCCCCCCAATAACGAGACAAGGCTCCGTGTTGAGGGTCAAGCAGTGGTCTGAGGTCCTGGCACACCCAGCCTGGTTTTTATTACAGTTGTTGCAATTACAGGTCCGCCCACAGGGAGGTATAAAACAACCAAGCCCATCTGGTGTACACGCCCCTAGGGGACCAGAATGAAGACTGTGACATAGGACAGATATGTAGCACTGTAGGATACACAGAGACAACACATCCCCACAATGCATCATGGTTTCCTCCTCTCTGCCCTGGAGACACCCGAGGCGTAATCCAATTATCTCTCAAGACAAAGAGAAATCACCAATACACATGTGGATATAACAGGACAGACATCACTATTTAAACACACAATGGGACAATGGCACAATAGAAACACACCCAGCATATTCCTCCCAAGCTGACAAGTTACACTTATTATAAATTGTTACAACTTTGTGAGTTTACATTGGCCATACATATAACTTAGGCCTCTTTCACACTTGCGTTGTTGCGATCCGGCGTGCACTTCCGTTGCCGGAGGTGCCCGCCGGATCCGGAAAAACGCAAGTGTACTGAAAGCATTTGAAGACGGAACCGTCTTCCAAATGCTTTCAGTGTTACTATGGCACCCAGGACGCTATTAAAGTCCTGGTTGCCATAGTAGGAGCGGGGAGCGGGGGAGCGGTATACTTACCGTCCGCGCGGCTCCCGGGGCGCTCCAGAATGACGTCAGAGCGCCCCATGCGCATGGATGACGTGATCCATGCGATCATGTGATCCATGCGCTTGGGGCGCCCTGACGTCACTCTGGAGCGGCCGGGGAGCCGCACGGACGGTAAGTACACTGCTCCCCCGCTCCCCGCTACACTTTACCATGGCTGCCAGGACTTTAGCGTCCCGGCAGCCATGGTAACCATTCAGAAAAAGCTAAATGTCGGCTCCGGCAATGCGCCGAAACGACGTTTAGCTTAAGGCCGGATCCGGATCAATGCCTTTCAATGGGCATTAATTCCGGATCCGGCCTTGCGGCAAGTGTTCCGGATTTTTGGCCGGAGCAAAAAGCGCAGCATGCTGCGGTATTTTCTCCGGCCAAAAAACGTTCCGTTCCGGAACTGAAGACATCCTGATGCATCCTGAACGGATTTCACTCCATTCAGAATGCATTAGGATAATCCTGATCAGGATTCTTCCGGCATAGAGCCCCGACGACGGAACTCTATGCCGGAAGAAAAGAACGCAGGTGTGAAAGAGCCCTAACATCAATTTAAACAGTATAACTTGGGGACAAACCTATCCAAAATTCACTTGAATAGGTTCAGGGGTTTAAAAGTTAGTATGGGCCATAATCCTGAGGCAAGAGGCTGATAAACAGGCCTCTCCAAAACCCAGTGGCGAGGTTGGTTTCGCCACACCTAGTATAATACAAAATCACACAAATTTAGAAAAATTTGTAGTCACCTTCAGATACAACATTATGGAAAAAGATAAGAAAAATGATACAAAAATATTGTTAAAGAAACGACCCAGTCACTCTCATTGATGGTTCTGTAGCCTCATCGTAGGGCAAGCAAAAAATATTGCTTTTTCAGTGGCCAATAGTAAATGTGTCTGTGAACACGGGGCACTGACTGGGAACACAGGCATAAGAAAATGTAACACGACATAACAAAACAAACTGCAGCTTCATACAACGTAACATAATGAAGTAGATCCTGGCACGTAATAGAAGAGTATAATACAGTACTGGCTAATACAATGTAACAAGACACAATACAACAAGAATAGAACCATCCCAGCATAGCATTAAATAGGCTCCTAAGGCCTTACATAATGCAATATATCATCACGCTGTAAAGCATCCCAACATAATAAAACATCACAAAACACAATGCAACAAAGCATAAGGCCAAACAAAATAAAAGAATACAATAGGACACGATAGAAAATTACGTATGCAAAATAACTCAATATAATACAGAATAATACTGCTCAGTTCAGGATAATATTATGCCATATAACACAATACAATACAGAATACCAAAATAAAACCTAAAATATAACATAATGCAACATGACATTGTGGGATAGGACAGGGCACAATGCCATGTAGTAGGACACATGTAATACCGCATACTGTGACTCCGGCCATGGTCACATTTCTGCTTCTTCCCACTGCAGGATTCCTGGAGAAGAATCGGGACACTCTTCATGGAGATATTATTCAGCTGGTTCACTCATCGAAGAATAAATTCATCAAGCAGATATTTCAGGCTGATGTGGCGATGGTAATATTGTAGATTTTGTCTTTGTGTGAATACTTACAATGTAATTGTGATAGTACCCCATTGGATGGCTGGGGCCAGTGAACAGGATATATGTCTGTGGTGGAGGGGAAGACATCAACCCCATATACGTCACTAGAGGAAGTCAACTACACAAGTGCTATACGTGCATATACACAGGCATCAGAGAGTACACAGGGGAGAAAGAGGGGGTCACAGCCTAAACTTATAGAATAATAAAACATTGTCTCACAACAATCACACACTGACACTTGGGGTACAGGGTAATTACACTGACACTTGGGGTACAGGGTAATTACACTGACACTTGGGGTACAGGATGATGACACTGACACTCGGGGTACAGGATAATGACACTGACACTTGGGGTACAGGGTAATGACACTGACACTTGGGGTACAGGATAATGACACTGACACTTGGGGTACAGGATAATGACACTGACACTTGGGGTACAGGATAATGACACTGACACTTGGGGTACAGGATAATGACACTGACACTTGGGGTACAGGATAATGACACTGACACTTGGGGTACAGGATAATGACACTGACACTTGGGGTACAGGATAATGACACTGACACTCGGGGTACAGGATGATGACACTGACACTTGGGGTACAGGGTAATGACACTGACACTTGGGGTACAGGATAATGACACTGACACTTGGGGTACAGGATAATGACACTGACACTTGGGGTACAGGATAATGACACTGACACTTGGGGTACAGGATAATGACACTGACACTTGGGGTGCAGGATAATGACACTGACACTTGGGGTACAGGATAATGACACTGACACTTGGGGTACAGGATAATGACACTGACACTTGGGGTGCAGGATAATGACACTGACACTTGGGGTACAGGATAATGACACTGACACTTGGGGTGCAGGATAATGACACTGACACTTGGGGTACAGGATAATGACACTGACACTTGGGGTACAGGATAATGACACTGACACTCGGGGTACAGGATAATGACACTGACACTTGGGGTACAGGATAATGACACTGACACTTGGGGTACAGGGTAATGACACACTGATACTTCAGGACGTTGTGTAGGTAAGTAGGTGTCTGGCGGTGCCTCTCCGGGATGTTGCTGTATCACAGCAGGACATTATATAACTGTAATCTGGTAATTAGATAGCGGTGTCCTCAGCGTCTCCACGTCTCCCTCTGCGTGACACTTCTATCTTCACTGCTGCTAATCGTCTTATACTGACCAGTCTTCTGTCTGTTTCTCTGTCTCCTACGCTTTGCCCCTGTCCTGTAGTATCTCTGTGGCTATACCAGCACTGCTTTTGGCCAATCATCTACCCCTCCTGCAAAGGTAAAGAAAGGTCTCTGCTCTTCTATCCCCCGTCACTTGTACTGTCAAGCATCTGTCCCAATGTATCGGTATTATTAAATGTAATCTGTTGATCTGATAGGAGTGTGGCAGCCGTATATGACAACATAATAAAAAACAGTACAGCATAAAATAATACATCATATGACATAATGTAATAATACAATCCAACATAACACAATACTAGATAACAATACAACATAATGCAACCTGAATAACGTGGGATTATACAGTGCAGCATAGGTTTAGCATTACGGGAAAAATCAGCAATAAAAATTATGTAATAAGTACAATCTATAACGTGAAATAAAGACAAAATAAAAATAAAATAGACCGCCAACATAAAACTCACATGGAAGTTTCTAGCCCTGCCCGCAGCATCTGTGAACTATACATCCCCTAGGTTAAAAAAAAGAACACAATTTAAAAAAAGTATTGTAAACAGCTTGTGCTGTTAAAAAAATAAAGTAGAGAAAAGTGTGAAAAACTGACTATTTCCCCTCTTTGTTCCTAGGTATAAAAAATAAATATATTAAAAATACTAAAATAAAAATGATAAAAATAAAGTCGAGAAAAGTGTGAAAAACTGACTATTTCACCTCTATGTTCCTAGGCATAAAAATTGATATAAAAAAATACTAAAATAAAAATGAACAAAATAAAGTAGAGAAAAGTGTGAAAAACTGACTATTTCACCTCTTTGTTTTTATGTATAAAAAATATATAAAAAAAATACTAAAAATAAAAATGACCAAAATAAAGTAGAGAAAAGTGTCAAAAACTGACTATTTCACCTCTTTGTTCCTAGGTATAAAAAATAGATATAAAAATAAAAATGACAAAAATAAAGTAGAGAAAAGTGTGAAAAACTGACTATTTCACCTCTTTGTTTTTATGTATAAAAAATAGATATAAAAAAATACTAAAATAAAAATGACAAAAAATAAAGTAGCGAAAAGTGTGAAAAACTGACTTTTTCACCTCTATGTTCCTAGGTATAGAAAATTGATATAAAAAAATACTAAAATAAAAATGACCAAAATAAAGTAGAGAAAAGTGTGAAAAACTGACTATTTCACCTCTTTGGTCCTAGGTATAAAAAATAGATATAAAAATAAAAATGACTAAAATAAAGTAGAGAAAAGTGTGAAAAACTGACTTTTTCTCCTCTTTGTTCCTAGGTATAATAAATAAATAAATCACCCTGGGTCACCACATAAAATGGCACAAAGATGATTTAAATAACCTAACAAAATGTCTGGTCATGAACGGGGGAAAATGTCCTGTCTTATACTGGATAAAGGGGTTCTCCGGGCTCTTAATATTGATGACCTATCCTCAGGATATCAGATCGGCGGGGATCCGACACAAGGCCCCCCCGCCGATCAGCTCTATGAAGGGAAGGTGCGCGCAGTCTCTCTTCCTGCTCGCTGCTGCTTTGCCATAGACATAGCAGCAGCGAGCAGGAATAGAGCAGGGCGGCGGCACTCGCACACTGAGCGCGCCGTCTCCTCGTACAGCTGATCGGCGGGGGTGCTCCGATCTGATATCGATGACCTATCCTGAGGATAGGTCATCAATATTAAAAGCCCGGAGAACCCCTTTAATACTATTGCTAATGGTCTATATTGTAACATAATAGAATACAATATAACACAATAGGATACGACATACCGCTATACCATGATAATTATAATAATATATAACGTAATAAAATCCTTTTTCACCCAGAATTCCCAACTCGCGCAGCACTTTTTTCAAGTCTTTGGCGTACAGAATCTGTCTCTGTCGCAAAACTGACGCTAAGGTCATTATGGTACTGATCAATGTTATTCTAACAAGTGTTGTTTCTACCCGAAAAGGAGTCATGGCGAGGGGGGGGCGGGGGCAAGCAAATTTATCTTCTTTCAATGGCATAAAAGAAGACTGAAATCTGATGTAGATTTCATTCTAGGTGCATGGACTGCCGAGGCGTGTGCAAGGGACATCATAGACCGGCGTAAAACGCTAGTCTGTTATAACTCCCCCCCCCCCCCCATTTCCATTCGTCCTGATCATTGCTGATGGAGTGAAAGTCAGTGTAGGCCCGACCGGCCTCGGCGCTGGTGTTTTTTCCTGTTTCCCGTGTCGGGACTTCAGCGTTATATCATCACCCCGATACAATAATAACTCGGTGGTTAGTGCCTTTAAGGACGCGACTTTTGGCCTTAAAGGGAACCTACCTCTTTCTGCATAAATCGGACGTAGATGACACTGTATGATAATACACTGTAATACGGAGTCATAGCTGGGCCTTCCTTCATCCGGGCAGAGTCCGCTGCCTTAGTACTTTAAATATGGCAGATTGGCTTGTTAGTGCCCCAGCCGCCATGGCACATGCCCAGCTACCACCTAAAAATCTATCCCATTAGGAGTAGTGGCATCTTCCTTACCTTCCAGCTGCCTGTAGTTCCTCTTCTCCCGTCTGCAGGTTCTGAAACCTCCTCGGTCACCAAAAAATCCATCTAGAATATTCTGAAGAGAGGGAGGAGGGGGATGCAGCTGCAGTATCTGTCGCTCAGAGTGTCTGACTGCATGCGATGATAGGAGGATGACTTAAAGGGGTTCTCTTGTACTTTGCTATTGATGGTCTGTTCTTAGGATAAGCCATCAATATCAGATTGGTGGTAATCCGACTTCCGGCCCCCCGACCAATCGGCTGAGTGAAGAGGGTCACAGCACAGCGTTATACATTGTTTAGTGGCCGTGCCTGGTATTGCAGCTCAGTCCCACCGGGCAGCGCACCAAGCAGTGATTGGGATGCGGTGCGCACTAGATCACTACACTTCCCTCAATCGGCTGATAGGTCAGGAAGCTGGGAGTTGGAGTCCTACTGATGTTTTATTGAAGGCCTAGGACACCGGTAGCAAAGTCCTGGAGAAACCCTTTAAGCATACCTCCCAACTTTTTAGACGGCCAAAGAGGGACACTTATGGTTAAGTAGCAGGGGTTATTATGTGAAAGGTCCACTTTTCTTGTATATTTATATACTTCAATAGCTTTTCTTTTTTTTTTTACACAATAGCGCAAAAATTATCTGAATATAAAGATTTCTATAATCAAAATGACATCAAATAAAGAAATAATATGCGAGGTGGGCTTTACTATACCGACAGGAACACATTCTGGATCAATATAGTAAATGTAATGATGCAAAACTATATCTCGGATCAAAAGAGGGAGATTTAAGGAGCAAAGAGGGACAGAGGGACTTGGGTCAAAAAGAGGGACACTTGGGAGGTCTGCTTTAAGACTCCCCCTCTCGCAGCCACTCACACACAGACTGAGGGAGAGATACTGCAGCTGCATCCCCCTCCTCCCTCTCTTTAATCCTGAATAATGAGTATTTTGATGTAAAATCTTCCAGCGTTCTGATAGCAGCAGTGGGAGCGTGTCAGGCTTTAGTCACACGACCGCATGGCCGCATTTGATGATGGGTAATGGACTCAATGGGGAATCACTTACCACAACTGCAGTACTGCACTGACTGTGATAGATCATAGATTTACACAGTACATTTTAGCAGTGGTGTAGATTTGCACCTCTACCCCCTCCGGCAGTGTTTCCCATCATCCTGGCAGGGCAGGGGTTACTACAGTGGTGTAGATTTGCCCCTCTGCCCCCTCCGGCAGTGTTTCCCCATCATCCTGGCAGGGCAGGGGTTACTCTAGTGGTGTAGATTTGCACCTCTGCCCCCTCCGGCAGGCGGCAGTGTTTCCCATCATCCTGGCAGGGCAGGGGTTACTCCAGTGGTGTAGATTTGCACCTCACCCCCCTCCGGCAGTGTTTCCCATCATCCTGGCAGGGCAGGGGTTACTCCAGTGGTGTAGATTTGCACCTCTACCCCCTCCGGCAGTGTTTCCCATCATCCTGGCAGGGCAGGGGTTACTCCAGTGGTGTAGATTTGCCCCTCTGCCCCCTCCGGCAGTGTTTCCCATCATCCTGGCAGGGCAGGGGTTACTCCAGTGGTGTAGATTTGCCCCTCTGCCCCCTCCGGCAGTGTTTCCCATCATCCTGGCAGGGCAGGGGTTACTCCAGTGGTGTAGATTTGCACCTCTGCCCCCTCCGGCAGTGTTTCCCATCATCCTGGCAGGGCAGGGGTTACTCCAGTGGTGTAGATTTGCACCTCTGCCCCCTCCGGCAGTGTTTCCCATCATCCTGGCAGGGCAGGGGTTACTCCAGTGGTGTAGATTTGCCCCTCTGCCCCCTCCGGCAGTGTTTCCCATCATCCTGGCAGGGCAGGGGTTACTCCAGTGGTGTAGATTTGCACCTCTGCCCCCTCCGGCAGTGTTTGCCATCATCCTGGCAGGGCAGGGGTTACTCCAGTGGTGTAGATTTGCACCTCTGCCCCCTCCGGCAGTGTTTCCCATCATCCTGGCAGGGCAGGGGTTACTCCAGTGGTGTAGATTTGCACCTCTGCCCCCTCCTGCAGTGTTTCCCATCATCCTGGCAGGGCAGGGGTTACTCCAGTGGTGTAGATTTGCACCTCTGCCCCCTCCGGCAGTGTTTCCCATCATCCTGGCAGGGCAGGGGTTACTCCAGTGGTGTAGATTTGCACCTCTGCCCCCTCCGGCAGTGTTTCCCATCATCCTGGCAGGGCAGGGGTTACTCCAGTGGTGTAGATTTGCCCCTCTGCCCCCTCCGGCAGTGTTTCTCATCATCCTGGCAGGGCAGGGGTTACTCCAGTGGTGTAGATTTGCACCTCTGCCCCCTCCGGCAGTGTTTCCCATCATCCTGGCAGGGCAGGGGTTACTCCAGTGGTGTAGATTTGCACCTCTGCCCCCTCCGGCAGTGTTTCCCATCATCCTGGCAGGGCAGGGGTTACTCCAGTGGTGTAGATTTGCACCTCTGCCCCCTCCGGCAGTGTTTCCCATCATCCTGGCAGGGCAGGGGTTACTCCAGTGGTGTAGATTTGCACCTCACCCCCCTCCGGCAGTGTTTCCCATCATCCTGGCAGGGCAGGGGTTACTCCAGTGGTGTAGATTTGCACCTCTGCCCCCTCCGGCAGTGTTTCCCATCATCCTGGCAGGGCAGGGGTTACTCCAGTGGTGTAGATTTGCACCTCTGCCCCCTCCGGCAGTGTTTCCCATCATCCTGGCAGGGGTTACTCCAGTGGTGTAGATTTGCCCCTCTGCCCCCTCCGGCAGTGTTTCCCATCATCCTGGCAGGGCAGGGGTTACTCCAGTCGTGTAGATTTGCACCTCTGCCCCCTCCGGCAGTGTTTCCCATCATCCTGGCAGGGCAGGGGTTACTCCAGTGGTGTAGATTTGCACCTCTGCCCCCTCCGGCAGTGTTTCCCATCATCCTGGCAGGGCAGGGGTTACTCCAGTGGTGTAGATTTGCACCTCTCGCCCCTCCGGCAGTGTTTCCCATCATCCTGGCAGGGCAGGGGTTACTCCAGTGGTGTAGATTTGCACCTCTGCCCCCTCCGGCAGTGTTTCCCATCATCCTGGCAGGGCAGGGGTTACTCCAGTGGTGTAGATTTGCACCTCTGCCCCCTCCGGCAGTGTTTCCCATCATCCTGGCAGGGCAGGGGTTACTCCAGTGGTGTAGATTTGCACCTCTGCCCCCTCCGGCAGTGTTTCCCATCATCCTGGCAGGGCAGGGGTTACTCCAGTGGTGTAGATTTGCACCTCTGCCCCCTCCGGCAGTGTTTCCCATCATCCTGGCAGGGCAGGGGTTACTCCAGTGGTGTGGATTTGCACCTCTGCCCCCTCCGGCAGTGTTTCCCATCATCCTGGCAGGGCAGGGGTTACTCCAGTGGTGTAGATTTGCCCCTCTGCCCCCTCCGGCAGTGTTTCCCATCATCCTGGCAGGGCAGGGGTTACTCCAGTGGTGTAGATTTGCACCTCACCCCCCTCCGGCAGTGTTTCCCATCATCCTGGCAGGGCAGGGGTTACTCCAGTGGTGTAGATTTGCCCCTCTGCCCCCTCCGGCAGTGTTTCCCATCATCCTGGCAGGGCAGGGGTTACTCCAGTGGTGTAGATTTGCACCTCTGCCCCCTCCGGCAGTGTTTCCCATCATCCTGGCAGGGCAGGGGTTACTCCAGTGGTGTAGATTTGCACCTCTGCCCCCTCCGGCAGTGTTTCCCATCATCCTGGCAGGGCAGGGGTTACTCCAGTGGTGTGGATTTGCACCTCTGCCCCCTCCGGCAGTGTTTCCCATCATCCTGGCAGGGCAGGGGTTACTCCAGTGGTGTAGATTTGCCCCTCTGCCCCCTCCGGCAGTGTTTCCCATCATCCTGGCAGGGCAGGGGTTACTCCAGTGGTGTAGATTTGCACCTCACCCCCCTCCGGCAGTGTTTCCCATCATCCTGGCAGGGCAGGGGTTACTCCAGTGGTGTAGATTTGCACCTCTGCCCCCTCCGGCAGTGTTTCCCATCATCCTGGCAGGGCAGGGGTTACTCCAGTCGTGTAGATTTGCACCTCTGCCCCCTCCGGCAGTGTTTCCCATCATCCTGGCAGGGCAGGGGTTACTCCAGTGGTGTAGATTTGCACCTCTGCCCCCTCCGGCAGTGTTTCCCATCATCCTGGCAGGGCAGGGGTTACTCCAGTGGTGTAGATTTGCACCTCTGCCCCCTCCGGCAGTGTTTCCCATCATCCTGGCAGGGGTTACTCCAGTGGTGTAGATTTGCCCCTCTGCCCCCTCCGGCAGTGTTTCTCATCATCCTGGCAGGGCAGGGGTTACTCCAGTGGTGTAGATTTGCACCTCTGCCCCCTCCGGCAGTGTTTCCCATCATCCTGGCAGGGCAGGGGTTACTCCAGTGGTGTAGATTTGCACCTCTGCCCCCTCCGGCAGTGTTTCCCCATCATCCTGGCAGGGCAGGGGTTACTCCAGTGGTGTAGATTTGCACCTCACCCCCCTCCGGCAGTGTTTCCCATCATCCTGGCAGGGCAGGGGTTACTCCAGTGGTGTAGATTTGCACCTCACCCCCCTCCGGCAGTGTTTCCCATCATCCTGGCAGGGCAGGGGTTACTCCAGTGGTGTAGATTTGCCCCTCTGCCCCCTCCGGCAGTGTTTCCCATCATCCTGGCAGGGCAGGGGTTACTCCAGTGGTGTGGATTTGCACCTCTGCCCCCTCCGGCAGTGTTTCCCATCATCCTGGCAGGGCAGGGGTTACTCCAGTGGTGTAGATTTGCCCCTCTGCCCCCTCCGGCAGTGTTTCCCATCATCCTGGCAGGGCAGGGGTTACTCCAGTGGTGTGGATTTGCACCTCTGCCCCCTCCGGCAGTGTTTCCCATCATCCTGGCAGGGCAGGGGTTACTCCAGTGGTGTAGATTTGCACCTCACCCCCCTCCGGCAGTGTTTCCCATCATCCTGGCAGGGCAGGGGTTACTCCAGTGGTGTAGATTTGCACCTCTGCCCCCTCCGGCAGTGTTTCCCATCATCCTGGCAGGGCAGGGGTTACTCCAGTGGTGTAGATTTGCCCCTCTGCCCCCTCCGGCAGTGTTTCCCATCATCCTGGCAGGGCAGGGGTTACTCCAGTGGTGTAGATTTGCACCTCTGCCCCCTCCGGCAGTGTTTCCCATCATCCTGGTGACACTCGGAGAGGAAGAGCTTCTTATCATCCCTTCATTTCCTGGCACAGATTTGTTTGCTGCTAATTCCAATGTATTTTTTGTAGGGGGCAGAGACCAGGAAACGCTCGCCCACCCTGAGCAGTCAGTTCAAGCGCTCGCTGGAGCTGCTCATGAGAACCCTGAGCGTGTGTCAGCCCTTCTTCGTCCGCTGTATCAAGCCCAATGAATACAAGAAGCCTATGGTAAGTGTATCTGGCGGGCACCGGAGAGGGCACCATTATGTTTGCTTTATATGCTGGTGGCGTTACCTACATTGGCCATAAGCTGTGCAGTCAGCCTGGCATGGGAAGGGTTAACATAGACGATGGAGCTGATGCTGTCGGACTACAGATCACAGCATGCTCATGGAGTTTGTATACCTTCATGTGTTTATGTAAGTTTCCTCCTGGTACCTCAGTTTACCCTGCACCCCAAATAACGTACAAATAGGACATTTCCCTTCCATTATGACTGACGGGTGCTGAGGTCTGCTGGGCCTCGCCTTCTGGGACCACCTTCTATCCACGACCAATGGTTTATGGTAGAGGAAGGGGATATGGGGTCAACCTCCTTGACCTCAGGACAGAAGTTTATGGGCAACGGTGACATCCACGGTGTCCCATGCAAGTAACAGCCACAGCGCCCCCATAACAGTGACATCCACAGTGTCCCCATAACAGTGGCATTCACAGTGTCCCCATAACAGTGACATCCACAGTGCCCCCATAACAGTGACATTCACAGTGTCCCAATAACAGTGACATCCACAGTGCCCCCATAACAGTAACATCCACAGAGACCCCATAACAGTGACATCCACAGTGCCCCCCATAACAATGACATCCACAGCGCCCCCATAACAGTGACATCAACAGTGCCCCCATAAAAGTGACATCCACAGTGCCCCCATAACAGTGACATCAACAGTGCCCCCATAGCAGTGACATCCACAGTGCCCCCCATAGCAGTGACATCAACAGTGCCCCCATAACAGTGACATCAACAGTGCCCCCATAACAGTGACATCCACAGTGCCCCCCCATAACAGTGACATCCACAGTGCCCCCCATAACAATGACATCCACAGTGCCCCCCATAACAGTGACATCAACAGTGCCCCCATAACAGTGACATCCAAAGTGCTCTTATAGCAGTGACATCCACAGTGCCCCCATAACAGTGACATCAACAGTGCCCCCATAACAGTGACATCCACAGTGCCCCCCATAACAGTGACATCAACAGTGCCCCCATAACAGTGACATCCACAGTGCCCCCCATAACAGTGACATCAACAGTGCCCCCATAACAGTGACATCCACAGTGCTCTTATAACAGTGACATCCACAGTGCCCTCATAACAGTGACATCCACAGTGCCCCCATAGCAGTGACATCCACAGTGCCCCTCATAGCAGTGACATCCACAGTGCCCCTCATAGCAGTGACATCCACAGTGCCCCCATAACAGTGACATCCACAGTGCCCCTCATAGCAGTGACATCCACAGATCCCCCATAACAGTGACATCAACAGTGCCCCCATAACAGTGACATCAACAGTGCTCCCATAGCAGTGACATCCACAGTGCTCTTATAAAAGTGACATCCACAGTGCCCCCCATAACAGTGACATCAACAGTGCCCCCCATAACAGTGACAACCACAGTGCCCCCCATAACAGTGACATCCACAGAGCCCCCATAATATTGACAGGCACAGTCTATAATTTATGATTACTGACCATCTCTAACTCCCTGTGTGTATCCAGGCCTAGTTGTTCCTTTACACTGGCAGAATGTGCAGGAAATGATTGGGAACAAGCTATCCGTTAATGGATTGTATGGGGATGAATGATCGCTGGTGTATTCGCTCATTCCCATACAAATTCATCGTTTCTGGGTAGCAGCTCTCAGTTTACACAGGACGATCTGCTGCCCAGAAACAGTGATGTTGGTGTCCGCATCAGCAATGCTCCAGCAGGTATTTCCTACCTGGATCATCAGCCCCTGTCAGCGTCTGTACATCCAGCACCAGTGTCAGAGACATTCGGGACATTTTTTGCTGTTTTATGTTGTTTTAATTCCGGACAGTGTAAAGAAAAATCTGTTTGCACCAGGAAACCGTGAACAAGCAGGGTGGCTGCTGGTGGTGACATACTGTAGTGTGAGTAGATGAAATAGATCAGGGACGTGTCATGATAGCAGTGTTATACAGATGTAAGGTGCTGTGTACTCATATAATTAAATGGCAGACTGATGAGGAGATCAGACTGATAAGGTGATTTGTTCTGGATTATATTCAGAGTCTCCCCTTAGAGCGTGGTGCACCTACCTGACACCAACAAGTACTATAGCTGATACCTACACAGGAGGCGGTCCCTTCATGTGCAGTGTCCAGGAGGCGGTCCCTTCATGTTCTATGCCCAGGAGGCGGTCACTTCATGTTCTGTGCCCAGGAGGCGGTCCCTTCATGTGCAGTGTCCAGGAGGCGGTCCCTTCATGTGCAGTGTCCAGGAGGCGGTCCCTTCATGTGCAGTGTCCAGGAGGCGGTCCCTTCATGTGCAGTGTCCAGGAGGCGGTCCCTTCATGTTCTGTGCCCAGGAGGCGGTCCATTCATTTGCAGTTTTCAAGAGGTGGTCCCTTCATGTGCAGTGTCCAGGAGGTGGTCCCTTCATGGGCAGTGTCCAGGAGGCTGCCCCTTCATGGGCAGTGTCCAGGAGGCTGCCCCTTCATGGGCAGTGTCCAGGAGGCGGTCCCTTCATGGGCAGTGTCCAGGAGGCGGTCCCTTCATTTGCAGTTTCCAGGAGGTGGTCCCTTCATGTGCTCTTCCCAGGAGGTGGTCCCTTCATGTGCAGTGTCCAAGTGGAGGTCCCTTCATGTGCAGTGTCCAGGGGGCGGTACCTTCATGGGCAGTGTCCAGGAGGCGGTCCCTTCATGGGCAGTGTCCAGGGGGCGGTCCCTTCATGGGCAGTGTCCAGGAGGCGGTCCCATCATGGGCAGTGTCCAGGAGGCGGTCCATTCATGTGCAGTGTCCAAGAGGAGGTTCCTTCATGTGCAGTGTCCAGGAGGTGGTCCCTTCATGTGCAGTGTCCAGGAGGCGGTCCATTTATGTGCACTGTCCAGGAGGTGGTCCCGTCATGTGCAGTGTCCAGGAGGCGGTCCCTTCATGGGCAGTGTCTAGGAGGCGGTCCCTTCATGGGCAGTGTCTAGGAGGCGGTCCCTTCATGGGCAGTGTCCAGGAGACGGTCTCTTCATGGGCAGTGTCCAGGAGGTGGTCCCTTCATGGGCAGTGTCCAGGACTTGGTCCCTTCATGGGCAGTGTCCAAGAGGAGGTTCCTTCATGTGCAGTGTCCAGGAGGCAGTCCATTCATGTGCAGTGTCCAAGAGGCGGTCCCTTCATGTTCAGTGTCCAGGAGGCGGTATATTCATTTGCAGTGTCCAAGAGGTGGTTCCTTCATGTGTAGTGTCCAGGAGGTGGTCCCTTCATGTGCAGTGTCCAGGAGGCGGTCCATTTATGTGCAGTGTCCAAGAGGTAGTTCCTTCATGTGCAGTGTCCAGGAGGCGGTCCCTTCATGGGCAGTGTCCAGGAGGCGGTCCCTTCATGGGCAGTGTCCAGGAGGCGGTCCCTTCATGGGCAGTGTCCAGAAGGAGGTCCCTTCATTTGCAGTGTCCAGGAGGTGGTCCCTTCATGTGCAGTGTCCAGGAGGTGGTCCCTTAATGCGCAGTGTCCAGGAGGCGGTCCCTTCATGGGCAGTGTCCAGTAGGTGGTCCCTTCATGGGCAGTTTCCAGGAGGAGGTCCCTTCATGTGCATTGTCCAGAAGGTGGTCCCATCATGTGCAGTGTCCAGGAGGTGGTCCCATCATGTGCAGTGTCCAGGAGGCGGTCCCATCATGTGCAGTGTCCACGAAGCGGTGCCATCATGTGCACTGTCCAGGAGGCGGTCCCATCATGTGCACTGTCCAGGAGGTGGTCCCTTCGGATGCAGTGTCCAGGAGGTGGTCCCAACATTAGATCTGCAATGAGATGGTTGAGAGGGAGGATACAATGCACATATTGATATTCAGGAGCCTGGAAAGCTGGGTGACAACACTTTTGGGAGCGGTAATGGCAGCCATATTGTTTTCCACCTAGCTTTCCCATAATCCTCTGTTTCTTGTGTTAACCATATCCTTGTTCTCCGGCAGCTGTTTGACAGAGAGCTGTGCATCCGTCAGCTGAGGTACTCGGGAATGATGGAGACCATCCGCATCCGCAGAGCTGGGTACCCCATACGCTACACGTTTGTGGAGTTTGTGGACCGTTATCGTGTGTTAATGCCGGGGGTGAAGCCTGCTTACAAACAGGTATTATCTCTAGAGAGAGAAAACCTGCAGTGCGCAGCATGGTGGGGCTGGTCGTTCTACAGTGTTTCGACAACACAGATATAGGGGAAAAGAACATATGTTATCTTCCGGAACCCCTGTGTCATCACAAAAGGGGAACTGGACCTGACGTAGGACTTTAGTGTCATTGCATGATATAATTTGAATGGCTTTTGCAGGAGCTGACTGACATTTTATGCCGAACCACAATTTTCTCTGGTCAATGGTACTCTGGGAGAAAGCCGGGGCAAGAGCAATCACATGGGGGGGGGGGGGGGGGTGTAAAGTAGTCAATGGGCAGAGCATAGTCCAGGGTGAGGATTATGGAATCATTTGAGGAGGGGGATTAGGGGTTCAATAGGAAAGAGATCACAGTTTCCTCCATGGTAAAGCAGTAAAGACTGTAGACTGAAGTCCCATCATCCATCTCAGACTGCACTGTGGAGATAGCAAAACAGTGACCAACTCCCATCATCCACCCACTTTGCCAAACAGTTACGCCCATCATCCCGTACCATGTGTCATACGGGAAAAACATGGAGTGTGCCAGGAACATCGCCAGCCTCACCCGTAAACCTCACATGCTGCCTGAATCCAAAAATAAAAAAAAATAGACAAATAATAAAAAAAAAGAAATTGAAAGAGTAAATTCCTTTTTCATAATTTTTTTTCTCCCTAGGGGGATCTGCGGGGGACGGGTCAACGTATAGCGGAGCGTGTGCTGGGCAAGGATGGCGACTGGCAGATTGGCAAAACCAAGATTTTCTTAAAGGTATTCATCATCGTATTCCGGGATTATAAATTAGGGGTGAGGGGCGACCCATGAGGAGTCCGGGCCCCTAACCTCCAGCATTGGACAAGCACATAGGAAGCTGGGCAGATCACGTGATGATGGGCTAGAGGCCAAGTTACCAGACTTCATATGAGGGGCCACGTCTGACACGATTCTCTACATAGATCCATGACAAGTGCTGAGCTGCAGTACCCTGCACGGCCACTACATTATATATGGCGCTGTCTGCTTCCAGCTCAGTACACCCGACTGTCAGGGAACAAGACGATGGCCTCACTTCTTATACTGCTGTTGTAAAATGAAATCTGAGCTCTGATTGGTTCCTATGAAAGGTTGCTAAGAAAGCTGAGCTCTGATGGGTTTTTATGAAAGCTGAGCTCTGATTGGTGGCTAAGAAAACTGAGCTCTGATTGGTGGCTATGAAAGCTGAGCTCCGATTGGTGGCTATGAAAACTGAGCTCTGATAGGTTGCTATGAAAGTTGTGCTCTGGTTGCTATGGATGCTGAACACTAATTAGTTGCTATGGAAGCTGAGCACTGATTGGTTGCTATGGAAGGTGAGCTCTGATTGGTTGCTATGGAAGCTGAGCTTTGATTGGTTGCTATGGAAGCTGAGCTCTAATTGGTTGTTATGGAAGCTGAGCTCTAATTAGTTGTTATGGAAGCTGAGCTCTGATGGGTTACTATGGCACCTGAGCTCTGATGGGTTGCTATGGGCAACAAAGACATTCTTACCGTATGACAGTGTTGATGAAGCCCATAATCCTGTACAAACCACACAAGAGACACAGGGCTGGGACTTTCATGCTGGAGCCAAGTATAGTGTTAGATCTGGTAGCAGGTTTTATATGGGACACCATGTCTGCCACCAGGGATCTGCATCGGGTGCAGCTACGGAGTACTTTCTGAGACCACTATCACATCACACAGGTAGTGGAAGCAGAATCAGCAATGAGTACCAATACTGGTTAAAGGGGCTGTCCAGAATTAGAAGAACATGGACGCTTTCTTTCAAAAACAGCACCTCCCCTGTGCACAGGTTGTGTGTGGTATTGCAGTTCTGCCCCATTGACTCCAATGGAACAGAGCTGCAATAGCAGACACAGCCTATGGACAGGGACAGTGGTGGGGCTGTTTTGGAAGAGAGCAGCCATGTTCTTCTAATCCTGGACAACCCCCTTTAATGTTGCAGTCAGCAGGGGTTAATATGTGTTCATGATTTTAAAAAAATGGTGAGTCACCGGTATATACATAAAAGGTCCCCAAATGTGTTCTCAAAGGCTTCTAAGTCCACCAGCCTGTGGTATTATAGCTGATTTTTTAGATGGACTCCATGGTGGCCACTCTGGGGGCATCTAAGACAGGCACTCTCGAGGGATATCTGAGGCTGAGAAGGGGCATCTGTGGTGGGTAGCCTAGGGAACATCAGAGGTAGGCACTCCAGGGGACATCTGTGGCATGCACTCTTGGGTGCCCTCTGCGGTGAATCTGTTGCATGTACTCTGGGGGGTATCGGTAGCAGGTACTCCAGGGGGCATTAGTGGCTTTCAGTACAATGGGCATCTGTGGCAGGCACTCTAGGGGGCATCTGTGAAGGGAACTCTAGGGGGCATCTGTGAAGGGAACTCTAGGGGGCATCTGTGGAGGGAACTCTAGGGGGCATCTGTGGAGGGAACTCTAGGGGGCATCTGTGGAGGGAACTCTAGGGGGCATCTGTGGAGGGAACTCTAGGGGGCATCTGTGGAGGGAACTCTAGGGGGCATCTGTGGAGGGAACTCTAGGGGGCATCTGTGGAGGGAACTCTAGGGGGCATCTGTGGAGGGAACTCTAGGGGGCATCTGTGGAGGGAACTCTAGAGGGCATCTGTGGTAGGCAGTCTAGGGTGCATCTGTGAAGGTAACTCTAGGGGGCATCTGTGGTAGGCAGTCTAGGGATCATCTGTGGCAGACACTCTGGGGGCATCTGTGACAGACACTCTGAGACTAGAGGGCATCTGTGGCATGCATTCTAGCGACATCTGTGGTGGGAACTGTAGGGAACATCTGTGGCAGGCACTCTGGGGGCATCTGTTGCAGAGACTCTTGGGGAGGTATCTGTGGCAGGCCCCCTGGGGAAATCTGTGGCAGAGAATCTTGGGGTCTGGGGAGGTATCTATGGAAGGCCCTCTGGGGGGAATCTGTGGCAGCCATTCTACAAGACATTTGTGTCAGAAGAACCTCAAATAGCCTGCTACAGATTCCCCTAGAGTGCTTGCCACAGATGCCTCTGAGAGTGCCCACCAAAGATGCCCCTAGAATACCTGCCATAGATGCCTCCTGATTCTTCCCACTGTCCAAGCCATCAATACAGTGTGCCAACCTTAGAAGAACCTCAAGGAGCCTGCCACAGATGCCCCCTAGAGTGCCTAAGGTTGGGACACTGTATAAGGGTATTGATGGCTTGGACAGCGGGAAGAATCTGGAGGCATCTGTGTCATGTACTCTAGGGGCATTTTTGGTGGGCACTCTGGGGGGTTCTGCATAGTAATGAATTCTCCATCAATTTGACAGTTCCAGAAGAGAACCAGGCTTTTGTTCATGTCCATTTTCCAGCTATCCTGCCCACAGAACCCATTGTGGAGTTTATTGAGATCAGGATCCTCTCTAATGTTTTCTATCGGGGCCCTGCAGCCGTCAGTCCTGGAGGAAACACTTGCAGGAAATTGAGGTTTCCCCGGCAGGAAATGTAGAGAACCTCTGTGTGGACAGTCCATAACATTGACATGTGTAGAAAAACAGGACCTGCGGGCCGGGTCCATCCAAGAGCTCTACACATGTGTAAGCCGTGTACCGGGGTGGGCTCCCCAGAATACAGCGAAGTCACAGACAAGGAAAGCGACACTGACACCGGCTTTATATGCAAGAACAGAAACTTTACTTAGAAAATGAGTAATAACTTAGCATCACCAAAACAATACAAACATGTATAGAAAACGCTATATCCCCAGACCCACAGTCAATGTCCCTGCCCACTGGACAGGCCTAGCCGATGGCGGACACAGCAGAGCCTGCAAGTCGTGCTGTGCCGCTACAGAGGACACCCCTAGCCGATGGCAAACGCAGCAGAGCCTGCAAGTCAATAACTGCGCTGCAGTCCAGTACAGTACAGCCTAGCAAAACTATCTAATCCTAACTAACTAACTAATGCTAGGCCTAGGCTAGTCTCTGTAACTTCAGGCGCCACACAATATAATAATCAGTAACCAGGTGTACTGATCTGCGTCCGTTCTGGGCCCGAGGATGCAGCCTACCAGGGATGGCCACCAACCTCTTAGCAACCGTGCGGCCTTGCTTGATGATGAGGCCTTCTGTCCATACACTGAACTGGTCTTCCTGGGACAACCTCTCTTTCATAAGAGCTGGATTCAGTCAGGGTATAACAGCTACTTTCCTTCCTCTGAGTGTCCATTAACTGCCAGACATCTGCAAGCCAGGATGGAATCGGATTCAGTCCCTCACAGCACAATCCTTCCACCATCCCAGATCAACACTTCCTGGTTCACTCACAGGCAGCAGCATGAGTCATCATCTGTTTTGCATATTCAAATCTCAGAGTGTGCTGGCTGTAGCTGCAAAACAGTGGCCTCTAGTGCCCGGAATGCCAAATGACAGTTTAAGTACAGACATTATGCAGAAATAGCTGTTTCACAATCTCACACATGAAGGGGTGCCAGTAATTCTGAAATGGTCACGTGATGGTGGGGTGCCAATGCTTCTACATATAATCAGGCACTGTGGTGGAGCGAGCCAAGGTATCTACTTCAATCATAGAATATTGGTGGGTGGGGGAAGAAGAGACATCACCGTTTATCCACTGGACATAGACAAGTGGTCAAGGCTATCAGTATTTGTGCACTAATCATAGATGAGCGCTGTGGGTGGAGGTGTCAGTATTTTTACTTTGGTCATAGACGATTACTATATGTGGGGGTGTTAATATTTTTGCAGTGGTCATAGACAAGCACTATGGGTGAAAGTGTCTGTGTTTTTGCATTGGTCATGGACGAGCCCTATGGGTGGGGGTGACAGGATTTCACAATTGGTTACTGACAAACACTATAGGAGGGGTTGTCAGTATTTTTATAATAGTCATCAGCAAGCAGTGTAAGGGGGTGTTAGTGCAGTGACTAGGAACGGGTTCGCTGACGCTACTTTTAGTGCAGTGGTCGGGTCAGGTGGATAATATATCCTGTATTTGTCGTGACGCCGATTGCAGCGTGCGCAGGGTACTATCCCAGGGCCCTTCCAAGGTGTTATAACGCACGTCCCAGATTAGGAATGCCAGGTGTAATGGCCAATAATGTCTCTATAGCTTGATGTTAGTTGTGTCACGGTGTCCCCTACCTGGGTACGGCCGGACTCCTGGATCACTTGCAATAAATTTGAGTGTAGTGATAGTAGGAGTAATAGAGGAACTTGTCCGAATAAATGATGTCCAGACCTTTAGATGAAGTTCAAACGTTGCTTTACGTGGAATAACTTGCATCCAAACAGTATACAGCTTTGGTCTCTTGGTCCCAGCAGGTTTTGGCAATCATTGGCAGGAATGAGTACTTCTGCTTTAAATGTGGAGCTTGCAGGATAAATGTCTGCTTAGTAGCTCTGAACTGTGGCAGGGTTAGCTTCTGCACTTATCTGTATCTTCTGCTGTATGGGAACAGACTAGCTTTTCCTAGATCTCTGGACTTATCTCACAGATGGATTCTCAGGGTATGCTTTCTTCCTGGAACTCTGGCGTTTGTCTGTAGTTTTTTGCTCTCCTCATCCAGCAGAGCTGAGGGTGCTCAGACTGGGTATATGGCCAAGTCTCAGCCGAGACTAGGTCCTTGCTGTCTTCCCTAAGAAGGGGTCATCTGGACACTATCACACAGCCTTCCCCTAGCAGGGGGGAGGCTACACTGACTAAACTTCCTTCTCCACCCATGCTGCAGGACATGGGACCAGCCCACCTCTCCACAGAGGGGGAGCTAAGCTGGAATAAACCATTCACTAAATTAGATTCACTAAACTGTGATGTGTACTTGCCAATGGGTTGCTGCCACCTACTGGTAACCAAGCAAATTACATGAACAATTGCATTTAGCATAGATTTGTATGCACATTTGTGGAAGACATGAGCAAAATCATATCAGATGTTAGGCCTGCAGTCCGTGCCGGCGCCGCTGCTCCTAACCGCAGGCACGGGCGGCGGGCTCCCTCTTTTTCCTCCTGTCGTCCTGCTGACAAACATGGGCAGCAACTTGCTTCACTCTGCTACATATGTTCCTTCCTGCTGGAGACTTGCATTAGTGTTGAAGCTTGCATGGATGTGTCTCTCTTCACCTAAGAGACAACACACACACGCCCTCTGTCTCAGCAGCCTATGGCTGGACTGCAGCAGGTATTTAAAGGCACATCCTACCACAGGAAGTTGCCTGAGCAGCCTCAGTGTCTAGCCCCTGTGCAAAGGTGTTTATCTTGTCTGCCTTCCTGTGTACCGAATCCTGCTATTGAACTCCTGGACTTTGCTTTCTGCCGCCTGCCTCTGACCTCGGACTTCGTTTATGGACTTTGCCTGTTTGCCGCCTGCCCCTGACCTCGGATCTGGTTTGCTGACTTTGCTTGATTGCCGCCTGTCCTGACCCGTACCTCCGGGCCTCGTACGTCCCCTTGGTGCTTGCACCGAGCACTCTGACTCCCTGGTCAGCTGCCACTGACTTGGGGACTACTCTGGAGTGGCACCTGGCAGCTACCCTACGGCCCAAGCCTATTCCCACCATCAGGGGCTCTAGTGAATACCAGGTAGCCGCTTAGTTACGCCCCTCCGGAGTATACCCAGTCAGTGGCGCAGTAGGTCCACACCCGCTTGCATAACATCAAATATCAGTATAAAGGCTCTTAGAAGATAGTAGCGGGGTAGAGGAGTGTAGTAACACAACTCTGCGGTGTTACATTAGTATTTCTGCAAATTTTAGTGGGGGGGGGCAGCTTAGTATTTTTATATTACTCATAGGCAAGTGTTTAGAAGGATGCGAGTCATTGGTCAAAAGATGGGGTTAGCGGTGTGTGTTGCGAGGGGGTGCAGGTCAGTATTTCCACATCACAGGGTAAAATGTTAGGGACTTTGACATGATTGTTGAGGTTGGCCATTCGTGCTCATTTATAATGATGGCAGTGGATTAGAATCAGTGGTGTGGACTTTATTTTCCATTGGGGGGGGGGGTGTTATTACTTACACATCGCTCAGTGCGGGGGAACCTCAGCATCACTATTGTTGTGTATTACAGGACCACCATGATATGCTGCTGGAGATTGAAAGAGACAGAGCCATCACTGACAAAGTCATCCTCATCCAGAAGGTGGTGCGGGGCTTCAAGGACAGGTGAGGTGGACAGAGCGTGGCTCCAGAAGTGTAGAAGCTCCTGGGCCCTAATACAAATTCTGTAATAGGGCCCGCAGTTACCATGCGATATTCAGAACACTGGTTTCATCTCCTACATGCCAACTCTACTGGAACAACTGGGGGGCTCTCGCAAAAAGGAGGAACTTTCTCCCAGGTGCACCATAAAGGGCTGCTTTCTTCTGGACAGCAGTCCTCCATGTACTAATTTACCTGTATGTGGTGCTGGAATATTACATCATTAGACCCAGCCAAGTGCCCAAAATGCATTGAGGAGCATGGTTCAGGTTGACATGGGGTAGACTGCCATATAAAAGGGTGTGGAGCTCTGTACAACGGGGCGTGGTTTGTGTTATAAGGGTCCTTGACCTGCTAGAAGAGCGCGCTGATGCAAAAAGATTTTGGCGGTGCACTTGCATGTCTCCCAGAGCCCTCATTTCAAAAAGGATCAAGGCTGTGGCTTCCCATGTAGCAGACAGGCTTTTAGTGTGAGAGGGGGTGGGGCACTGCACAACAGGGGCGTGGTTTGTCTAATAAGGGGGTGTGGCCTGATAAAAGGGTGTGTTGATGATGGAAAAATTGTGGTGGTGCACTGCACCTACATATCTCCTTGGGACATCCCTTCAAGTGTGTGTTTTCCTATGTAGCAGAGGGACCTTTTACCTCCTCGGACACCGGGACCCGGAGCTGTCCACGTGTGACCCCTACATTTCGCCATGGCTCATTAGAATAACAATACTTTGGATTGAATCCATTTTTTTAATTTATTTCCAGGTCCAACTTTGTAAAAGTTAGAAAATCGGTTCTTATGATCCAGAGATACTGGAGAGGATACAACTGCAGAAGAAACTACTCTGTGGTAAGCTTACAAGATGGAGGAAGAGGTGGACAATAACTCAGATTCTTTACATTTTCCCTTTAATTGCCCCCCCGCCATTGCAGCGAGCCCCTGAGGATCTGGTGCAGAGGATGGGAGTGGTAGTGTCCCTGATGAGATGATGTGTCTCAGTGTACTCCCGCAGGCCATTGCTCCCTCGGGATCGGTGCAGTGGGAAGGTGGTATAAGGAATCAAGCCAGAAGTAGAAGAATGAAAGTCTCTCTTTACTCAGTGCAAAATAGGAGTTGTAGTACATCCAGCAGTAGTTGTATATAGTGCAATTTCTCATCCCAGATGATGACGAACGGTGGCTGACAAAGTCACAGATAATGGCACCTCTGGTATGATATCTTGCTGATGTCTCTCTCCTGATTTTCAGGCTAACATGTGGATAAAAGTGTCCACTATGTAATGTAGGCTGTGAGTTGGTCTCGCCTGAATGTATTCTTAGGTGATGGGTGTCTGAGCCGTAGTCCCTCACCTGCTCTCTCTGCATCTGCCGCACCTTCTGCACTTTGATTTGACTTTAAGAGAAGTCAGGACCAGGTGTGATCACGTTCACCCTAATGGTCCTGTCAATCAAAGTGCAGAGGACGCAGCAGCTGCAGAGAGCAGAGCCTCTAGGAGTAATGGCAATGCCCCTGTTGCACCTAGAGGCTCATTTGCATATATTAAAACACAGGGGTGCATCCAGCCTTTTTGCTGCCTGAGGCAAAAATTGAAACGGCGCCCAACAGTATGTTTAAGGCATACTGTGATACAGTTGAATATAGAAAGATATTCCCACAGCCCTACCATTGCCCTCACTTGTCTCTAGGTCTTGCCACCTGAGGCAATTGCCTCACCTGGCCTCATTAGTGGTGCACCCCTGTTAAAACATAATTTTTCTCAGCAATGCGGGCACATATGAACATGGGACTAAGGCCTCATGCACACGACCGTTTTTTTTTAAGGGCCGCAAAAAAGGGGTCCGTAGGTCCGTGGTCCGTGATCCGTGACCGTTTTTTCGTCCGTGGGTCTTCCTTGATTTTTGGAGGATCCACGGACATGAAAAAAAAGTCGTTTTGGTGTCCGCCTGGCCATGCAGAGCCAAACGGATCCGTCCTGACTTACAATGCAAGTCAATGGGGACGGATCCGTTTGACGTTGACACAATATGGTGCAATTGCAAACGGATCCGTCCCCCATTGACTTTCAATGTAAAGTCAAGAGTCCCTATTATACCATCGGATCAGAGTTTTCCCCAATCCAATGGTATATTTTAACTTGAAGCGTACCCATCACCATGGGAACGCCTCTATGTTAGAATATACCATCAGATTTGATTTAGATCGTGAAAACTCATATCCGACAGTATATTCTAACACAGAGGCGTTCCCATAGTGATGGGGACGCTTCAAGTTAGAATATACTTTGAACTGTGTACATGACTGCCCCCTGCTGCCTGGCAGCACCCGATCTCTTACAGGGGGCTATGATACGCACAATTAACCCCTCAGGTCCTTAGGGGTTAATTGTGCGTATCATAGCCCCCTGTAAGAGATCTTGTGCTGCCAGGCAGGAGGGGGCACACCCCCCTCCCTCCCCCTCCTAATTAAAATCTCCCCCCCCTATCATTGGTGGCAGCGGAGAGTTCCGATCGGAGTCCCAGTTTAATGGCTGGGGCTCCGATCGGTAACCATGGCAACCAGGACGATACTGCAGTCCTGGTTGCCATGGTTACTTAGCAATTTTTAGAAGCATTATACTTACCTGCGAGCTGCGATGTCTGTGACCGGCCGGGCGCTCCTCCTACTGGTAAGTGAAAGGTCTGTGCGGCGCATTGCTGATAGCACAGACCTGTCACTTACCAGTAGGAGGAGCGCCCGGCCAGACACAGACATCGCAGCCTCGCAGGTAAGTATAATGCTTCTAAAAATTGCTAAGTAACCATGGCAACCAGGACTGCAGTAGCGTCCTGGTTGCCATGGTTACCGATCGGAGCCCCAGCCATTAAACTGGGACTCCGGTCGAAACTCTCCACTGCCACCAATGATAGGGGGGGAGATTTTAATTAGGAGGGGGAGGAAAGGGGGGCCGCACTGGTCACCAATGAATTTAAAACTGGGGAGGGAGGGGGGTGTGCCCCCTCCTGCCTGGCAGCACATGATCTCTTACAGGGGGCTATGATACGCACAATTAACCCCTCAGGTGCAGCACCTGAGGGGTTAATTGTGCGGATCACAGCCCCCTGTAAGAGATCGGGTGTTGCCAGGCAGCTGGGGGCAGTCATGTACACAGTTCAAAGTATATTCTAACTAGAAGCGTCCCCATCACTATGGGAACGCCTCTGTGTTAGAATATACTGTCAGATCTGAGTTTTCACGAAGTGAAAACTCAGCTCTGAAAAAGCTTTTATGCAGACGGATCTGCGGATCCGTCTGTGTGAAAGTAGCCCACGGCCACGGACCACGGACGCGGATGCCAATCTTGTGTGCATCCATGTTTTTTCACGGACCCATTGACTTGAATGGGTCCGTGAACCGTTGTCCGTCAAAAAAATAGGACAGGTCCTATTTTTTTGACGGACAGGAAACACGGATCACGGATGTGGCTGCAAAATGGTGCATTTTCCGTTTTTTGTTTTTTTTCCACGGACCCATTGAAAGTCAATGGGTCAGCGAAAAAAAAAACGGAAAACGGAACAACGGCTGCGGATGCACACAACGGTCGTGTGCATGAGGCCTAACACAGATGCCGTCAGCTGCCAAGCGCACATGTAACAGGTCAGATAGTGTCATAGGGACAGATCTGCTGACAGATGGGCTTTAAACAGATAAGTGTGTACGCCCTCTGATGTCATTTGAAAAACAAAGTAAGGGCGGGTTCGCATTTGCGTTATGGAGTTCCATTGTCACTGAGATATAACGGAATATGATGGAATTTTAGGACGGAATTCAAAATGGAAGCCTTTAAGAGGCATTCCGTTTTGCTCCGTCCTAATACATGTCTATGGGGACAAATAACGGTTCCTTTTGGTTCCGTTATACATGACGCCAAAAATAGTCACTATGGGTGGGGGTATCAATAATTTTGCATTGTGCTATGGGTGGGAGTATATACACCGCCCTCTGATGTCACTTCCTCTTGGCTGTAGAATTATTTTTTTTACAGGGGAAAAAAAACTATGGATGTCTATGGCACAAATACGCCAAAAAAATAAGCCAAAAATCGGCTGATTTTAAAAAAAAAATGCTGTTGACCCAAAAAATGCAAGAAGAAAAATGACACTACAGAAAAAAAACCGTGTTTAATTCCCGCAAAAAAAAATGCTGCAGAAAACTCAAAATTCAGCAAAAATATTTGGCAACTTTTGTGGATTAACAGTGTTTTTGTAATGACATACGTAAGGGTAAAACCACTCGTGGCTTACCTTAGCCCCCTGGTGTCCACGAGTAACCCTTGTAAACACTATTAGGCGCCCACAGGTTTCCAAGATGGCGGCTGCATATTCTATTGCACAAGCGCTGAAGGTGTCCAGTGCAGGCGCAAATACAGGACATTCTGCTGCATGTATTTGAGCCACAGAGGACACAGCTGCCATATTGGAAAGCTATGGCCATCCTGTATCTTTGCCGGTGCTGAGTGCTTTCAATGCCTGTGCAGTAGAGGATGCAGCAGCCGCCATCCCGGGAACGTATGGACGCCGTGCATTATTTACACGCGTAACCCATAGACGCCCAGGGACCTCACTGTGAGCCCTGATCTGTGCTACCATTTCGTATGCCATTTCCCACCAAAACTGAGTCTTCCTCAACATGTGACCGCAACTGGATCTTCAGTTTTATCCAGCAGGATCTCTGCTTGCTGTAAATGAATTAAATCATTCTTGATGGCTGAAAACCTGTCCAGCTCTTTACAATGTGTCACTGTATGAGCAGAACAAAGTCAGATTTTTGAGTCTCTTGGTATAAACAAAAATGTTTCCATTCACTGACAGCAAGCAGAGATCTCGAAAACAGGTAAGGAAATGAAGACTACATTCTTATAGTTTCATCTCTTTTGACCAGATGAAAATAGGCTTTCTGAGGCTTCAGGCGCTCTACCGCTCCAGGAGACTTTGCCAGCAGTACCATATTGTTCGCCAGCGGATCAGCCATTTCCAATCACGGTGCCGAGGGTACCTGGTCCGAAGGGCTTTCCGACACCGACTGTGGGCAGTTTATACCATTCAGGCCTATTCCAGGGGGATGATCGCCAGAAGACTGTACAAGCGCCTTAAAGGAGAGGTATGAGAAAGTCAGCGCTGACGTAGGGTGGGATGGAGGATCATCCAGTGTTCAGGGTGCTCACAAGGACTCATACCGACACACTGACATCAGTACGAGGCGCTTAATGGCTTTGTCATAGAATCTTATATTATTCGTTTTCTACAACCGCCTTTATAATGGAACTACGGTAGCTGAAGGATCCGGCTTCGCTCGGGTATATTTAATTAATTTTATTTAATGTTTGTGTGTGTCATAAAAAGATATCGACAGTATCCACTATAACGGTGACATCCACAGCCCCCCACCCCTTAACACTGCCCCCTCCCCACAGTGCCCCGTGTCCTTAAAATGGGACCTCCACAGCAGCCCACCCCCTTAACTGTGACCTCCACAGCAGCCTGCCCCTTTAACAGTGAGTTCCACAGCACCCCACCCGCTTGACAGTGACCGCCACAGGGGCCTGCCCCCTTAACATTGAGCAGAGGTTACAGTCTCCTTAACTGACCTCCACTATTCCCAGCCCCCTTAACAGACCTCCACAGCGACTGCCCATTTAACAGTGACCTCCACTGTACCCCGCCCCTTTAACAGTGACCTCCACAGAGCTCAGTTCCCTTAAAATGTGAATTCCACAACACCCCACCCCATTAACAGTGGCCTCTACAGCATGTCGCCCCTTAACACTGACCTTCATAGCGGACCGTCCCCTTAACTGTGACCTCCACCGTTCCCTGCCCTCTTAACAGAGACCTCCACAGTGTCCGCCCCTTTAACAGTGGCCTACACAGCATCCCGCCCCCTTAACAGTGGCCTCCACAGCGGCTGCCCCTTTATTAGTGACCTCCACAGTACCCCATCTTCTTAACAGTGTTTTCCACAACACCCCATCCCCTTAACAGTAGCCTCTACAGCAATCTTCCCCTTAACACTGACTTCCATAGAGGACCGTCCCCTTAACTGTGACCTCCACAGCAGCCTGCCCCTAGGGTAGCCAGAGGTCCGGTTCTAGGCCGGACAGTCCGGCTTTCAGACTCCCTGTCCACCATCCGGCGCAAGACCTGGACGGACACAGGGATGTCCTTTTGAACAGCTCACTCTTAGACAGCGGCACTGTGCTGTCTGAGTGTAAGCTGCAGGGAGAAAGTCACCCTCCCTCCCACCTCTGCAGCTGACAGAAGTTGATTTTTACCTTTAATTTTTCCAATACCCGTCGGCTGCAGAATGGGAAGGGGGGGGGGGTCATGGCCTTACCAGGTAGGTGGGCATGGCTTATCGGGACCTGGGGGAGGGGTTTTTAAGTTTGTCTTTTAAAGGTTTGCCTGAATGGCCACCCAACCTGCCCCTGAACTGCGACCTCCACAGCACTCCGCTCCCTTAAACAGTGCCATCCACAGCGCCCTCCCCTTTAAAGCTGACCTGCAGCAGTAAAGAAAAATGGCTGGGTTGTTTTGGAAACCTGGTATAAAACTGTGTGTATGTGGAGACTAAGGACCTGCGAGCTTCTATTGGCTGATAACGGACATGTGACCGTGTGTATGGCATTTGGGATATGAAGAGAAAGACCTGCAGGCTTGTATTGGCTAATGTAGGTCATGTGATGTGCCATATTTTCATTTTTTGGGGAATCTCAGGAACGGTATGTGCTAGAGAGCTGAGACCAGGTCTAAAACATTCCCGGACACCTGATGTACCTCTGTGCCAAATTTGATGATTGTAAATGCGACCGTATGGATTCCTTTAGCGGACATACATACATACATACATACACTCAGCTTTATATATTAGATTCCACTATTATCAGAGCAGAAGACACCTGAGAATACCAACAGTCTTCTCACATCACAGAGGGGCCGGTAAAGAGACCCTCTCAGAACGGCCTTTAATATTGTTCTTTTTCCTGTTTTAGTATCACCGGCGTTTGGAAGCCGAAAAGCTGCGCCTTGCTGAAGAAGAACGCCTGAAGAAGGAGATGAGCGCGAAGAAAGCCAAACAGCAAGCAGAAAAGAAGCACCAAGTAAGGAGTCTTATAGAATGAGCCTGGAAGTATTAGGTGGTGTCATATCGACATACACCACGGTGGTCCTACATACACAGTTCTCTTATGCTGGAATAGTTCTTCAATCTTTTATTTTATTTTTTTATTATGGTGGAAGGGGATTGATTTGAATTTTTATATATTTATTTTTTGTACTTTTAAAAACTTTTTTTTAAACTTTTTTTCCCCCCACACATATTTTAAGTCCCCTTAGGGGACTTGAACATGAGATCGTTAGATCGCTTGTCCCATAGACTGCAATGAATTACCATTGCAGAGTATGGGACATTCAGTAGGTTTCTATGGAGATGGCTCCATAGGAACTATTGCTGTGGTAGCCTTGGATCCTTTAGTGGGACTTAGGCTACCACAACAAACAAATGGCTGCCCCCCAGTAGCCTGCTCTTCCTATGATCATAAACTTTGATATATCCTTATGACGTATGAAAGTTTCACCAAAACTCAGTGACCCAGTGATCGGAATATTGCCTGCTTGTATGCAGTTCCAGCTCCATCACAGATACAAATTACACAATGCTTTTTGGGATTCGTAACCTGGAAAACTGGTCGTCACCATGAAAAAAAAAAGGCCAAATTTCCCACATATCACATAGGTCCTATCCACTCATTCATATTGATGCTTGAGGTCTGATGGGCCTTCTTTACCCCTCTGTCACTAGGAGCGCCTGGCCCAGCTGGCCCGTGAAGATGCAGAGAGGGAGGTGAGGGAGAAGGAGGAAGCTCGTAGGAAGAAGGAACTGCTGGAAAAGATGGAAAAAGCCAGAAATGAACCGGTCAACGACTCTGACATGGTGGACAAAATGTTCGGCTTTCTTGGTACCACATCATCACTGCCCGGGCAGGAAGGGCAGGCGCCAACAGGTTTTGAGGTACAATGCAGTGTTTTCTCCTAATTGTGTGTCGCATGTTTCGGTGGTAGGTCATTTGCTGCGTGCAGGTAATTGGGGTTTCTGGACCAACATATGGTGGTAGGCACATCAAACCAAACCATAGATTGAAACACTTTGTTCCTGTTCCCATCTCCCAGGATCTGGAGCGAACCCAGGGAGAAATGGTGGAGGAGGATTTGGATCAGTCGCTGCCTCTCCCAGAGGAGGAAGAAGAAGATCTCTCCGAGTATAAGTTTGCAAAGTTTGCAGCCACTTACTTCCAAGGAACCACCACTAACACCTACATCCGAAGACCCTTAAAGCAGCCCCTGCTCTACCATGAAGACGAAGGAGACCAGCTGGTATGTAATATTCACTCCTTGAAATATAAATGTCACACTTAGGGCTCATGCACACGACCGTATGTGTATTTTGCGGTCTGCAAAAAAACAGATCTGCAAAACATACGGATGACATCTGTGTGCATTCCGTATTTTGCGGAGCGGAACAGCTGGCCCTTCATAGAACACTACTATCCTTGTCCGTAATGCGGACAATAATAGGACATGTTCTTTTTTTTTTTTTTTTGCGGACACACAGAAACGGAATGCACACGGAGTAGCTTCTTTTTTTTTGCGGACCCATTGAAGTGAATGGTTCCGCATACGGTCCGCCAAAAAAATGGAACGGACACTGAAAGAAAATACTTTCATGTGCATGAGCCCTTAATGTCATTAGCCCGACAGAAATTTAGAGCCTAGAGAAATTTACATCTTGACCCAACAAACTTAAAGGGGATGTCCAGTTTTATGTTAGTAAAACTTAGTCTCTGTATAAATAAAGTTCTATAACTTTCTAACAGACTTTGTTTCAATTTCTCAAGATCCCTGCTTGCTGTCAGTGAATGAGAACAGTATTGTTTCCAATCAGAAGCAGTAAGGCTGGTTTCACACGGGCGTTGCGGGAAAATGTGCGGGTGCGTTGCGGGAACACGTGTGATTTTTTTTCAGCGCGAGTGCAAAACATTGTAATGCATTTTGCACTCGCATGAGAAAAATCGCGCATGTTTAGTACCCAAACCCGAATTTCTTCACAGAAGTTCGGGCTTGGGATCGGTGTTCTGTAGATTGTATTATTTTCCCTTATAACATGGTTATAAGGGAAAATAATAGCATTCTGAATACAGAATACATAGTAATACAGCGCTGGAGGGGTTAACAAAATAATAATAATAATTTAACTCACCTTAATCCACTTGATCGCGCAGCCGGCATCTCCTTCTGTCTCCTTCTTTGCTGATTGTAGGAACAGGACCTGTGGTGACGTCACTCCGGTCATCACATGATCCATCACATGATCTTTTACCATAGTGATGGATCATGTGATGGACCATGTGATGACCAGAGTGACATCACATGATCCATCACCATGGTAAAAGATCATGTGATGGATCACGTGATGACCGGAGTGACGTCACCACAGGTCCTGTTCCTACAATCAGCAAAGAAGGAGACAGAAGGAGATGCCGGCTGCGCGATCAAGTGGATTAAGGTGAGTTAAATTATTATTATTTTTTTAACCCCTCCAGCGCTATTTTACTATGCATTCTGTATTCAGAATGCTATGATTTTCCCTTATAACCATGTTATTAGGGGAAATAATAATGATCGGATCTCCATCCCGATGGTCTCCTAGCAACCGTGCGTGAAAATCGCACCGCATCCGCACTTGCTTGCGGATGCTTGCGATTTTCACGCAACCCCATTCACTTCTATGGGGCCTGCGTTGCGTGAAAAAGAATATAGAGCATGCTGCGATTTTCACGCAACGCACAAGTGATGCGTGAAAATCACCGCTTATGTGAACAGCCCCATAGAAATGAATGGGTCGGGATTCAGAGCGGGTGCAATGCGTTCAACTCACGCATCGCATCCGTGCGGAATACTCGCCCGTGTGAAAGGGGCCTTAGGGTACTTTCACACTAGCGTTTTTTATCCCCATGCATTCTGAATAGAGAGCAATCCGTCCAGGATGCATCAGGATGTCTTCAGTTCAGTCATTTTGACTGATCAGGCAAAAGAGAAAACCGCAGCATGCTACGGTTTTATCTCCGGCGAAAAAAACTGAAGACTTGCCTGAATGCCGGATCCGGCATTTTTTCCCAATAGGAATGTATTAGTGCCGGATCAAAATTAGTGCATTCAAAATACCGGAATGCCGGACCCGTCCTTCCGGCCTGTGCATGCGCAGACCGGTAAAAATGTGAAAAAAAGATACAAGACGGAGCCGTCTGTCCGCATGACAAGTGGAGAGACGGATCCGTTCCTGCAATCCATTTGTGAGACGGATCCTCATCCGGAGTCACAAATGCTTTCAGTCACATCCAGATCGGCGGAACTGCTTGCCGGATTACACTGCCGCAAGTGTGAAAGTAGCCTTAGCTGAGAAGTGGATACAACTGTATCCAGTCCAGACAATGCTCTGTGAGCCGGACTGATACATTGTGTCTTGACGGTGATACATTGTAGCAAGCTACTGCTCGCAGAGAGATTTGTGCAGCTGTGTCAGATTTACAATTCACTCTACTTTAACACTTGCGGCAGAGGATTCCGGCAGGCAGTTCCGTCGCCGGATCTGGCAATACGGACGCAAACTGATGGCATTTGTCAGACGGATCAGGATCCTAATCCGTCTGACAAATGCATTGAAATGCTGGATCCGTCTCTCCTGTGTCATCTGGAAAAACGGATCCGGCATTTATTTATTTTTTCTCTTTTTTTTTTGTTGGTCTGAGCATGCGCAGACCGCAATGCCGGATCCAATTTGCCGGAACACTCGGGGGCCGGATCCGATTCCAGCAAGTGTTCCGGAATTTTTGACGGAGATAAAACCGTAGCATGTTGCGGTATTATCTCCGTCCTGAAAAATCTAAAAGACTGAACTGAAGACGTCCTGATGCATCCTGAACGCATTGCTCTCCATTCAGAATGCATTAGGATAAAACTGATCAGTTCTTTTCCGGTATTGAGCCCCTAGGACGGAACTCAGCGCCGGAAAAGAAAAACGCTTTACCCTTAGGGAGTAATTTATGCCATTTGTGCAAAAATCGTGGCATGAAAAAGTCTCAAATATTGAAGCTTGTTGCCTGTTTATATCATTTTCGCAACTTTTGAAAAGTGGACGCGTTTAGATGTTAATTATTTTCACTCCAGATTTATCAACTGCAACTTTTCAAAAAGTCACCAAAAAAAAAGGCGTAGTCTCACTCCAATAGGGGGATACCAAAAACAGGAGTAACATCTCTAAAATTATTATTGCACCAAACGCGTGCGACTTTTGAGAAATCTGCCAAATATTACGCCTACGCAAGACTCAGGATAAACCAAATTCAAAAAACACCGCCCCACGGACGGTGTTCGTGCATTGCGACCCGCAATTTGCAGGCTGCAGCACAACCACGGGGCGCACACGTTCGTGTACAGGAGGCCTTAAGGCAATAAATTCCAAACGGTTGACGACTGTCGTACTTGTCACCCCTGATCCCAAATTACACCGCATAATCACTTTTTTTCCCCACTTTTTTATGTATTTTTTGACTATTTTTAAGAAAAATTAATACTTGTGAGCTCATTTCCCAGGCTGCTCTCGCTGTTTGGATCACTATTCTCCGATTTATGGGTGACCTTCCGGAACCAAAGTACCACACGGCCATGAGCGACGGGAGCGAGAAGATCCCGGTGATGACAAAGATCTATGAAACCCTGGGGAAAAAGACGTATAAGAGAGAGCTCCAGGCTGTGCAAGGAGAGGGGGAGGTGAGACGTGCGGACCCCACAACTGGCCGACGGCAGTCATATATTTGAGAAGGAGTGTTATACGGAACTGCTCAATTTTCTTCTGCTATGAACATAGCCCTATATTTTAAATTTTTTAAATTTTTTTTTATTTAAAAATGATGTACTGTAGCTTGAGATTAGAAATGTCATGGCCTGACTGGTGCCATGCTGTTTTTTTTTTTTTTTTTTCCCGTCAGCCCAATGCCAATCCATCTCTGAGCTCAACATCTTTGTCTGACACCATGGTTGCTAGGGACAAGCTGCCTAACAACCACAGCTTCAGTGGAGTTGTCGGGCAGTTGTCTCAGACTACTCAGCTCTTTAGCTCAAGGGTGATTGGCTCCTGAATTGGGGCAATGATGGGAAATGAGAATTGGCAAGGCATAAAGGGGCTGGCCCATCTCACATATTGGTGGCATATTCCAATATCAGATAGGTGCGGGTCCTAGATGTAGCACCCAAAGCAAAGGAGAGCGCAGCAGACATGCGCGGCGTGCTCTCCATTCACTCTTATGGGAGTTCCGAAAAGAGCAGAGTGAAGGCGCTCAACTATATCCAGAACTCCTACAGAAATGAATGGTGCGGCCACCTCTCCATTCTCCTCTTTTCGGAAGTAGCCTCGGCTATTTTCACCACTCCCATAGAAGTGAATAGAGGGTGGACGTGCGCCCTTGTTCACTTTGGGGGGCCCCTATTCTAGAGATACAGTAGGTGGCATATCCTGGAGATATGCCACCAGCGTGTGACATGGTCCAACCCCTTTTAAAGGGTTGTACATGGTGCTTTCCTACAAAAATAGTGCCACACCTGTCTGCAATTTGTATGTGGTATTGCGGATCTGCGCCATTTACTTTAATAGAGATACCAGATACAACCTGTGAACAGCTATGGCGATGGGCGGCCATGTTTTTAAGCCTGTTCAGTGACACCTTTCTCTTTATGTTTCACCCTGCAAATAGGTGGAGCCCCTTTTTAAAGCGTATCTCCTTCAAACATTTATTATCTCCCCTAGGTGTCCCCTTAGAGCTCCACTTCACACGTGGTTGATAGGAAACTTTAGCTCCCAGACCCTATAGAATATAATAATTTTCATTCTCGATATCTTTTCTCCTCTATGTAGAGCGCTCACATCGACGGCCTGAAGAAGAACAGTGTGCGCCACAAGCTGGTGTCCCTGACCTTGAAGAAGAAGTCCAAGTTAACCGAGGAGGTGCTCTACATCAGGAGATTACACTTATATATGTCATGCCTAGTTTTAAAGAGTAATCTCCAGCCTGAAAGCCAAACTGGGACAGGACACTGGTCTCCAACTCCAGCTGTGGGACAAGTATTGAGGTTACAGGAGACATGGAGGCCCAGTCTGTTTAATGATCTGTTCTAGAGGAATCCTACTCTTTGGTTTAGAGAACAGGGGACCTCCAAATTAATATAGAACCTCTCGTCCTAGTTCTGGTTTATACGTCATACCCCAAACAAATGTCAAAATGGAGGGTTATTTTCATCATGTAGCAGGGGTCTTGGTAGACCCTGTAGATGCCTGGGACACTGGCAAAAGGGCAGGAGGCAGGAACAAATGAATGTCATCTCTGGGACCAAGAATACCAGGTACCCCTTTTGGTGCAAACTGTTATGAAGAGACCCAGGTGACCCTAGTGTAAATGCAGTGAGGGGAGGTGCAGGGCAGAGAGGATGGCAGTCCTCATATTAGCGCTCCCCAGGCCGATCACAGTGAATTTAGGGCACATCTTTTCTTCCCTCCAGGCTCTCCCTGACTTTCTGGGGATCCTGTATGATGTAGTTGGGGTGGTCTTGATTTTAGGTGGTGGTAGGATGCAAGACAGGAGTACGGATGTACAGTTGCAAGATAAAGTATGTGAACCCTTTGGAATGATATGGATTTCTGCACAAATTGGTCATAAAATGTGATCTGATCTTCTAAGTCACAACAATAGACAATCACAGTCTGCTTAAACTAATAACACACAAAGAACTAAATGTTACCATGTTTTTATTGAACACACCATGTAAACATTCACAGTGCAGGTGGAAAAAGTATGTAAACCCTTGGATTTAATAACTGGTTGAACCTCCTTTGGCAGCAATAACTTCAACCAAACGTTTCCTGTAGTTGCAGATCAGACGTGCACAACGGTCAGGAGTAATTCTTGACCATTCCTCTTTACAGAACTGTTTCAGTTCAGCAATATTCTTGGGATGTCTGGTGTGAATCACTTTCTTGAGGTCATGCCTCAGCATCTCAATCGGGTTGAGGTCAGGACTCTGACTGGGCCACTCCAGAAGGCGTATTTTCTTCTGTTTAAGCCATTCTGTTGTTGATTTACTTCTATGCTTTGGGTCGTTGTCCTGTTGCAACACCCATCTTCTGTTGAGCTTCAGCTGATGGACAGATGGCCTTAAGTTCTCCTGCAAAATGTCTTGATAAACTTGGGAATTAATTTTTCCTTCGATGATAGCAATCCGTCCAGGCCCTGACGCAGCAAAGCAGCCCCAAACCATGATACCCCCACCATCATACTTCACAGTTGGGATGAGGTTTTGATGTTGGTGTGCTGTGCCTCTTTTTCTCCACACATAGTGTTGTGTGTTTCTTCCAAACAACTCAACTTTGGTTTCATCTGTCCACAGAATATTTTGCCAGTACTGCTGTGGAACATCCAGGTGCTCTTGTGCAAACTGTAAACGTGCAGCAATGTTTTTTTGGACAGCAGTGGCTTCCTCTGTGGTATTCTCCCATGAAATCCATTCTTGTTTATTGTTTTACGTATCGTAGATTCGCTAACAGGGATGTTAGCATATGCCAGAGACTTTTGTAAGTCTTTAGCTGACACTCTAGGATTCTTCTTCACCTCATTGAGCAGTCTGCGCTGTGCTCTTGTAGTCATCTTTACAGGACGGCCGCTCCTAGGGAGAGCAGCAGCAGTGCTGAACTTTCTCCATTTATAGACAGTTTATCTTACCGTGGACTGATGAACAGCAAGGCTTTTGGAGATACTTTTATAACCCTTTCCAGCTTTATGCAAGTCAACAATTCTTAATCGTAGGTCTTCTGAGAGCTCTTTTGTGCGAGGCATCATTCACATCAGGCAATGCTTCTTGTAAGAAGCAAACCCAGAACTGGTGTGTGTTTTTTATAGGGCAGGGCAGCTGTAACCAACACCTCCAATCTCATCTCATTGATTGGACTCCAGTTGGCTGATACCTCACTCCCATTAGCTCTTGGAGATGTCATTAGTCTAGGGGTTCACATACTTTTTCCACCTGCGCTAAAAAACATGGTAACATTTAGTTTTTTGTGTGTTATTAGTTTAAGCAGACTGTGATTGTCTATTGTTGTGACTTAGATGAAGATCAGATCACATTTTATGACCAATTTGTGCAGAAATCCATATCATTCCAAAGGGTTCACATACTTTTTCTTGCAACTGTAGGTTCAGTGGATGGATGATGGAGTCAATAATCAGGCCCGTCGATTGCAATAGATACATTCTTTCTTTACTTAATCAATGTTGGGAGCAGTAGTATATCTAGCAGGAAAAAGACAGTTCACAAGTATATCACAGTATAGTCTTCTTCCAATAGCTGTGTATGGGCAGCAACAATGATGGTAATAGTAGTACTCCCCGACTCTCCCTCTAAGGACACTAACGGCAACGCCCCTGTTGCTACTAGAGTCTCATTTGTATATATAAAAACATAATTTTTCTCCGCTATGCGGGCACATGTGAACATGGGATCAACACAGATGTCTTCAGCTGCCACGTGCACATGTAACAGGTCAGCCAGTGTCATAGGTACAAAACTGCTGACAGATGCCCTTTAATGCCATAAACAAGCGAATACATTATTTATTATTTGATTAATTATTACTTGATGTTATCTTGCACGGCCTTGATGGTTAGGGACCTACTAAGATGGCTGGTCTCTATCTTCAGGGGGTACTCTGATGATAAAGTATCTCCTCTGGCAGTTGTAGCCTCAGAGATAAAGGTTCTCTGGACTTGGGCCTGGTTCTCAGGAGCTTACCCATGTAGGTCTTCTCCCTTGCTCTGCTTAGACTAGACTCTCTTTAAACAAGGCACAGGCAAAGTCCATCACCCTGGCAACCTGACCAAAATTGGCAGTGTTAATCATATATTGCCCATACATTGCTATTAGTGCTTTAACAATAAATCCCAACATTAAACTCAGTAACAGTAAATTAACCCTTTTAAAATTAGTTAACCTTTGCAGTAGTCCTCTGGGGCACTGCAAAGAGTGCAAGAGACCCTTCTGCCCCTGGTCAAAAGTGCTAGCAAGAGACCCGTGTGCCCCTTGTACAAAGTGCTAGCAGGAGATCCATGTGCCCCTGATGCAAAGTGCTAGCAAGAGACCCGTGTGCCCCTTGTGCGAAGTGCTAGCAGGAGACCCATGTACCCCTGGTGCAAACTGATAACAAGGGACCCATGTGCCCCTGGTGCAAAGTGCTAAGAAGAGACCTCCAGGTGCAAAGTGCTAGCAAGGGTCTTCCTATCAGGAAGGGAAGGTCTCATGCAGGAGATGGGGGCAGCCTGACCAGCTGATTGGTGAGAGATGAGTGATGAGCTTGAGGACATTCACATTAGGGTTGGTATTAGGGTCAGGGATCAACCTGGTCTGGGGACACCCATCCTCCACTCAGCAGGCACAGTGGCTACCTCTAGTTAGTATTCAAGCTCCAATATCTTCATTGTCAATATGATGGATATCAGTCTGCAGAAGCTCCAGTACTATAGGCACCCCCATACCCTCAGAGACAACCCTGACTGTAAGCATAGTACTCAGCGCTTATTCCCTTCATCCCTCCTTTTCACATCATTTCTTCTCCACTGATATTGAACAGGTCACTAAAAGACTCCATGACGGAGAGTCCACACTACAGGGTAACAGCATGCTGGAAGATCGGCCCACCTCAAACCTGGAGAAGCTCCATTTCATTATTGGGAATGGCATCCTGAGGCCAGCACTACGGTAGATCTTTCTTCTACCTTATCTTAAAATGTACCTCCTTTTTCGAAAAAAAAAGTTTGCATAATGGCTGCACTTCTTTGTACAATAATAACTGTTCAGGAACAGGTCTCTTTTGGGCTTCCCTAAAATCTCTTTCAGCCCTACTCCCTATCATTCCCTGTTTCAGCTGCACAGCTAGATGCATTTCACTCAGAAGCGATAGCGTGTCCCTTCTGTGAAATCTGCCAGCAGTGTACTTCCCACTATGCTTGCTTTCAGCTATGGAGTTTACAGAACAGATAAGGAGGTAGAAATCACACCGAGGGCTCATTCACACAGCCGTAGGTGGGCCGTTCCGTGCATTGGGGACCGCAAATTGCGGCTGCCGGGATGAATCCAGACCCATTCAACTTGAATGGGTCTGCATTCGTCCGTTCCGCAAAAAGATAGAACTTGCTTTTTGCGGAAAGGAATTATGGAACAGAACCCCACGGAAGCACTCTGTAGTGTTCCGTTCCACGATTCCGTCCCACATCTCCGGATTTGTGGACCCATTGAAGTCAATGGGTCTGCATCCGTGATGCGGAATGCACACGGCACGGTGCCTGTGTATTGCGGGTCCGCAAATGGGGTCCGCAATACGGCAACGGGCAGTTCGTGTGCATGAGCCCTTACAGACACACAGGAGGCTCTGATAACCTTCCGAAGCAGTTGTTTTACTGGCTCAGGATCTCAGCTAGCACTGACCGGCCCCCACTTCGTCTCAGCCATCTTCTGTGTCTCTGTTACTACAGATAGATCTAGCCTGACAATAGGCAGTGGACTACAAATTAGGTGGAAGTGAGACCCCTAGTGGCTACGACTTTACAGCTTTTTTTCTGGTGGATGCAGGCAGATTTTTTAAACGAGGTGATTTAGAAATTTGCTAGGTACACCATTCTCTATTAAATTAAATTAAATTGTGTGAAGGTACAGTGACCCTTTACGTTACATAATCTACTCCAATCACACCTAAAGCTGCAGCAAGATGGCTGCCACATGGAACCAGACAGCATTGTGCTTGTAGATTCTCGCTGCTTAGCTGAGATCTCATAATCCCCCGCACAGAGGAAGATATCGTTTTTTTTTGCATACTATACAAACACTACATGTCCTAGAATGCAGTAGAGCAGATCGCCGATCATGTCCGATAGGATGCACGGAGATGAGAGTCCATTGAGTTTTAGAGTCATCAGGAAACTAGCACAATTCTTATGGCGGCTCTGGTGGTGACTAGAGCACAAGGCATGATGTAATTCTTAGAGACGTCATGATGCCCCATGAATAGAGGTGAGGGGTTCACAGCGCCTTGCTCATGAAAGGCCTCTGTAACCTACAATATCCCTAACAATTAATAATGAATTAGCGCTGGTCCCTGTGGCAGCTGTCGTGTGCACCTACCATCTGTGTGATAATACTATCGCTGTCAATGCACCCACATCAATAAGTGATGGACATAGGAGCCTTTACCTGCAGCCTCCAGGCACTTATTTTTGCTTCATTTACTTGTACTCGCATAGAAGAGAATAGAATATCACTTAAAGGGCCAGCTAACCTTCAGTCATCATGTAGTTAAAGTCCAGATACGAAATTCATTGCAAATAAATAGCTTTGAACTCCAGTCACATCCAGAGCTGCATTCACAATGGTTTTCTTGTGAGCTGTTGGCCCCTGCTGGTTTAATGTCTGCATATGTGGTCCATGTGTAACGCTACCAAACCACAGGGAAAACACTTGAGGCTCACGGTGGACCGATGGGTGTAATAGTTCATGTACTCACGGTTAGCAGATGCCTCCCTGGCCTGGCGTACAGTGGATGGGAAGACAGCACGAAATCCTCCGGGGCACTCTCTGTTGTAGGGAACACCAGCCAGATGTTGGTTGAGGTGCCCTTGATGGTAATTGGTGTTTAAGGGGCTTTGGTGGCTGGGCCCCTGGTTTGTGACGCCAGCACCGTAAGGTGCAAATGTTGAGTTTAGTAGTGGAAATGATGAGGAGTCAATTGTTATCAAACAGTTGAACATTTACTAAATCAATTGTCTTCAGGTAGTCAGTACAGACCCAGTTCATTTGTAGGATATAAGTTCAATTGTATTCCTTTTATCAGGTTTAGCAAATTGTCAGTTGAGGAGTTCTCTTCACAGGCAAGACTTTTGTAATTAGTCCAAACTATAGCACTCTAGTACTAAATATGCTGTTTTCTACTTATCTTGAGCCATCCAATAAGGGCGTTCCCCTCGCGGCAGGCAAACTCTCTGTGACATTATTTGCAGGATGCTCCACTAACAAGGTTTAGGTTTTTCCACTATGTCCCGGAAGGCTTGTGTAGTGGATAAGGACAACTCTGCGCACTAATTATCCATTCGTGTCCCGGCACTTAGAAAGTTACTCTCAGGCACTTGTGCTAATGAGGTCTATAAGCTAGGTTCGGCTGTAACCCTCACTAGACTTGCTTCATATTTAGACATAGACTTACTGTCTGGTGCTTGGCTGCTGTAGATAAATGTTAGATGTACTCCCTTAGCCTGGCCATGACCAAGGGGTAGAAATGGCAGACTACATGGTGGACGATGCCGGTTTCTCTCCTTCATACACTTGCTTTTCCTCCTCTCACTAACTACTAACTTCCTGTTCTTTTCTCAGCTAGACACACCCAAGCTATATATATATATAATGTGGTGCCAGCACCACCTAGGGGCGACTGGGTGTAATGACATTGCCAGCCTGATAATAGGAAACACCATACAATGCAAATACATAGGCAGATGTTTAAAGTGTCCCATTTACACACTGATGTGGGACGCTGAACATCTAGTGTTATATCCAGCAGGATGATGTGGGAAATATCTCTACCACAACAGAATGAAATGCACAGAGATCCCCGTAAAGTTCTTAGGGGTGTCTTTTGGGTTTCGAGTGCAAAAAAATTTGGAATTGTCAATAAAGCTCTGGTTGTGACTGGAGTATAAGATATGATTTTTATCTTTTCTCTTATTCTTATGTGAAAAGATTTTTAATGGTGTTAGCCTTTGAATTTATATTTTCCCAACCGTGTTGAAATCGACTTCCTTCCTCTTCCTCTGCAGGGATGAGATCTACTGCCAAATCTCCAAGCAGCTTACCCAGAACCCCTCCAAAAGCAGCCATGCCCGTGGCTGGATCCTTATGTCTCTGTGTGTGGGATGCTTTGCCCCCTCTGAGAAGTTTGTCAAGGTTAGTGTGAGATACATCTGATGCTTGTAAGCAAATTTTTCTAAATGCCCCCCATTGATAATGCCAGATTGCCCCAATAAGTATGACGGAATGTCCCCATTAGTAATGACAGAATGCTCACAGTAATTATAATGTCAGAATACTCTAATAACAATAATAATGCTAGAACGCCCCCATAATAAGAATGTCGGAATGCCCCATTAATAATGCCAGAATAACCCCAATAGTAATAATGTCTAAATTCCTCCAATAGTAATAATGTCATAATGTCCCCCTTTAATAATGCAAGAGTGTCCACCACTAAGGCTACTTTCACACTAGGGTTTAACTTTTGTTCCCATTCATTGTCAATAGGGACAAAACTGAACTGAACGGAACGGAGTCACCAGAATGCATCCCGTTCTGTTTAGTTGCGTTCCCAGACCGGAGAGCAAACCGCAACATGTTGTAGTTTGCTTTCCGTCATGGGATGCGGAGCAAGACGGATCCGTCATGACCCACAATGCAAGTCAATGGGACGAATCCGTTTTATCTGCCACAATAGAAAACGGATCCGTCCCCCATTGACTTTCAGTGGAGTTCATGACGGATCCGTCTTGGCGATGTTAAAGATAATACAACTGGATCCGTTCATAACGGATGCAGACGGTTGTATTATCAGTAACGGAAGTGTTTTTGCTGAACCCTGCCGGATCCAGCGAAAACGCCAGTGTGAAAGTAGCCTAAATGTCAAAATGCCACTATTAATAATATCAGAACGCCCCCTTTAATAATGCAAGAATATGCCCGGTAATATAACTAGAATGCTTTAATAATTTTGCCAGTATGTCCCTCATTAACAATGTTAGAATGCCCTCCATTGCCAGAATGTCCCTTTTAATATTGCGAAAATATGCCCCCCATTAATAATTCCAGAATGTCCCCCATCAATAACTCCAGAATGTCCCCCATTAATAATTCCAGAATGTCCCCCTTTAATAATTCCAGAATGCCCCCCATTAATAACTCCAGAATGCCCCATCAATAACTCCAGAATGCCCCATCAATAATTCCAGAATGCCCCCCATTAATAACTCCAGAATGCCCCCCCAATAACTCCAGAATGCCCCATCAATAATTCCAGAATGCCCCCCATTAATCATTCAAGAATGCCCCCCATTAATAATTCCAGAATGCCCCCCATCAATAATTCCAGAATGCCCCCCATCAATAACTCCAGAATGCCCCCCATCAATAACTCCAGAATGCCCCCCATCAATAATTCCAGAATGCCCCCCATTAATAATTCCAGAATGCCCCCCATCAATAATTCCAGAATGCCCCCCATCAATAACTCCAGAATGCCCCCCATCAATAACTCCAGAATCTCCCCCATCAATAACTCCAGAATGCCCCCCATCAATAATTCCAGAATGCCCCCATCAATAATTCCAGAATGCCCCCCATCAATAACTCCAGAATGCCCCCCATCAATAACTCCAGAATGCCCCCATCAATAACTCCAGAATGCCCCCATCAATAATTCCAGAATGCCCCCCATTAATCATTCCAGAATGCCCCCCATTAATCATTCCAGAATGCCCCCCATTAATCATTCCAGAATGCCCCCCATTAATCATTCCAGAATGCCCCCCATTAATAACTCCAGAATGCCCCCCCAATAACTCCAGAATGCCCCATCAATAATTCCAGAATGCCCCCCATTAATCATTCAAGAATGCCCCCTATTAATAATTCCAGAATGCCCCCCATCAATAATTCCAGAATGCCCCCCATCAATAATTCCAGAATGCCCCACATCAATAACTCCAGAATGCCCCCCATCAATAACTCCAGAATGCCCCCCATCAATAACTCCAGAATGCCCCCCATCAATAACTCCAGAATGCCCCCCATCAATAACTCCAGAATGCCCCCCATCAATAACTCCAGAATGCCCCCCATCAATAACTCTAGAATCTCCCCCTTTAATAACTCCAGAATGCCCCCCATCAATAACTCCAGAATCCCCCCCTTTAATAACTCTAGAATGCCCCCCATCAATAACTCCAGAATGCCCCCCATCAATAACTCCAGAATGCACCCCATCAATAACTCCAGAATGCCCCCCATCAATAACTCCAGAATGCCCCCATCAATAATTCCAGAATGCCCCCCATTAATCATTCCAGAATGCCCCCCATTAATCATTCCAGAATGCCCCCCATTAATCATTCAAGAATGCCCCCTATTAATAATTCCAGAATGCCCCCCATCAATAATTCCAGAATGCCCCCCATCAATAATTCCAGAATGCCCCACATCAATAACTCCAGAATGCCCCCCATCAATAACTCCAGAATGCCCCCCATCAATAACTCCAGAATGCCCCCCATCAATAACTCCAGAATGCCCCCCATCAATAACTCCAGAATGCCCCCCATCAATAACTCCAGAATGCCCCCCATCAATAACTCCAGAATCTCCCCCTTTAATAACTCCAGAATGCCCCCCATCAATAACTCCAGAATCCCCCCCTTTAATAACTCTAGAATGCCCCCCATCAATAACTCCAGAATGCCCCCCATCAATAACTCCAGAATGCACCCCATCAATAACTCCAGAATGCCCCCCATCAATAACTCCAGAATGCCCCCCATCAATAACTCCAGAATGCCCCCCATCAATAACTCCAGAATGCCCCCCATCAATAACTCCAGAATGCCCCCCATCAATAACTCCAGAATCTCCCCCATCAATAACTCCAGAATGCCCCCCATCAATAACTCCAGAATGCCCCCCATCAATAACTCCAGAATCTCCCCCATCAATAACTCCAGAATGCCCCCCATCAATAACTCCAGAATGCCCCCCATCAATAACTCCAGAATGCCCCCCATCAATAACTCCAGAATGCCCCCCATCAATAACTCCAGAATCTCCCCCTTTAATAACTCCAGAATGCCCCCCATCAATAACTCCAGAATGTCCCATTAATATTTGTAATGTGGGTGTCCACCACCTGGGGGTTATGAGAATGTAGAAACCAGACCAGGGCCCCTGTCTCACCCTGGGGCCCATAGCACCCGCAGTACATGCATCTATAGGGCAGACAGACACCTTACCCCACACTATGGGACTGTATCATACACCATTTACACTGTACGTATCTTTCTGCGCCTTTCAGTATCTGAGAAACTTCATTAGCGGGGGGCCCCCCGGATATGCTCCATACTGTGAAGAGAGGATGAGGAGGACATTCGCCAATGGCACCAGGACGCAGCCCCCCAGCTGGCTGGAGCTTCAGGTGCGTTCTCACAGGGCTATATGGCTGTACCAAAGTTTTACTGTCTTTTTTTAATGAAAATACATGTTGCCATACTTGATACCGTGTACTGTAATAATCATATATGGAATATTATAATCTCCCGTATAGCATTATATAATTGGTCCATGTCCAGGTAGTGTCTAGTCCTGATGCTAATCAATATATTCCCATCTGTAATGGCGAGCATCATATTATCACTCTGCCCTGGTGGTCCCAGAGTTGTGTCTGGGGGGCACCTGTGGCACTGCTACGCTCCATCCTGTGAGGAAGCTGCTCCTCTCTCTCAACTTCTGATACTGCGCTACAACAGTGCCCCCCCCCCCCCCCACTGGGCGCCTGCGCTGCTGAACCGACTGCACAGGAGGTATGTCCGACCAGGTTGACCCCATGCATGGTGGCAAAGTCCACCCTTGAATATAATAGTCACAATGTATAGTGTAAGCTCTTAGACAGTTACTCCTGTGATGGAGTCAGGACATACAATAGTCCTCTGGACTGTTATAGGGGTATTAGTTCACCTCCTAACCTGATGACAAATATAATTGTAGTCAATATTGCAGACTACCTCGACAGTTGTGAAAAGGGGCCTAGATAAGAGGAGATGCCTCAAATGGATTAGCAGCCTGCGCCAAAAAATATCGATGTTCACCAGCCCCGAAGTGGAGTAAGAAAAAGCATCTAACAGCATTTAATAGCATTTCTAGCAAATATATTATTCCACGAGTGTCACCTTGAGAAATTTGGGACAAATTGTGACATTTTTGGCAACGGAAAAGAAAACCTTCCCTTGCACTCCCATAGGAATCAATGTATTCCCTTGAACATGAGAAGACTTCTTGCTTCATGAACTTTTCCACCTATGATCTTCTCTACAGGCCACCAAATCCAAGAAGCCGATTATGCTTCCTGTCACGTTCATGGATGGGACAACAAAGACCCTCCTCACGGATTCGGCCACCACAGCCAAGGAACTCTGCAACTCCCTGGCCGACAAAGTCAACCTGAAGGACAGATTTGGGTTCTCCTTATACATAGCTCTGTTTGATAAGGTATGATCTCCTGAACCATCGCTCTGAAATCCATTGGACCCACCGGCAGAAATGATTCTGAGGGCCCACCCTCTGTGTGTATATAGAACCTTAAAGGCCCTGTTTTACTAGAGCTTGGGCCCACCGGAGGATCCTCTGGTGTTCTGGTGGGTCAGACCGACCCTGGCTTCGTGTGAAGTCTTTTAATGTTATATTCAGTCCATGGAAACCAAGTTATCTTGGTTTCCTGCAGTGACAGCTACCACCAGTAATTATGATTTCCATAGGGATTGCTATCTATCTCTGTCTTTTTTTTAATGTGTCAGTCTTCACTGCACTTTTTGCATTTTGTTCATGATTTTTTTTATAACTACAACTCCCAGCATGTCCTGTCAATCCGAGGCAAATGTCCCTGTCTTACTTACTCAATGTGGTGCCTTATTGTTAGTATACTTCATTAAAACAAGCACCATTGATTAATGGTTAAGGTCGAATAACCTCTGTAAAGGAACAATACGACCGTGCCGTGTTTTGCAGTCCGCAAATTGCGGATCCGCAAAACACGGATGCCGCCCGTGTGCCTTCTGCAATTTGCGGAACGGAACAGACGCCCCATTATAGAAATGCCTATTCTTGTCTGCAAAACGGACAAGAATAGGACATGATCTATAATCTTTGCGGGGCCACAGAACGGAGCAACGGATGCGGACACGGTCGTGTGAATGAGCCCTTATATAGTGCTAAAATAAAACCCCCATATAGTGCTATAGGACACTACTATACAGTGCCCATATAATACTGTAATACAATAACAAAAAAATGCCACCATACAGTGTCAAATAGTGCTATGTAATGACAAAATAATACTGTAAAATAGTGCAAGAATAACAGTGCTACATAATGCTAAAATAATAGCCTACCATAAAATAATACCATACCATATCATGCCCACATAATACTACCGTACAGTAAGGCATCTATGACACTGGCTGACCCGTTACATGTGCGCTTGGCAGCTGAAGACGTCTGTGTTGGTCCCATGTTCCTATGTGTCCGCATTACTGAGAAAAATGATGTTTTATTATATGCAAATGAGCCTCTAGGAGCAACGGGGGCGTCGACATTACACCTAGAGGCTCTGCTCTCTCTGTAACTGCCGCGTCCTCTGTATTTTGATTGACAGGACCATGTGTGACGACGTTTACACTGCCTGGTGCTGTCAACCAAAGTGCAGAGGATGCAGCAGTTACAGAGAGAGCAGAGCCTCTATGTGCAATGGTAACGCCCCCGTTGCTCCTAGAGGCTCATCTGCATATGTTAAAACATCATTTTTCTCTGCAATGGGGACATATGAACATGGGACCAGGCCCGGCGCTATAATAAGGCAGACCAAGCGGCTGCCTTAGGGCGCAGAGACAGGGGGGCGAAAAAATGTAGCTTCGCTTGTGTTGGCAAAAATCCTTGCGCCGGCCCTGCATGGGACCAACACAGACGTCTTCAGCTGCCAAGCGCACATGTAACAGGTCAGCCAGTGTCATAGGTACAAAACTGCTGACAGATGCTCTTTAAAGGTTACTATACAGTGCAGATAATAGTAACATACAAACGGTACTCTATATAGTGCTAAAATACTGCCCACATAATGCTGTCATACAATGTCAAAAAAGCCACCATACAGTGCCAAAATAGTTCTATACACTAACCAAATAAGACTGCCAAATAGTGCAGGAATAACAGTTCTATATAATGGTAAAACAATACCCCTATACAGTACTGTATAACAATATCATACCGTGCCTTCATTATACTATTGTACAGTCACTATATAGTATCAGTACCAGATAATACTAGTATTCAGTGCTATATAATAATATAATACAGTTCCCACATAATACTGCCATACAATGTCTATATACAGTGTCCAATAATAGTACTAACTAAATAACACTACCATATGATTCCTTTCAAACAGTACCTCACCAAGAATGCATAAGTATCCCTACAGTTGAAACTAATGCTGCTCTATAATACCGTACAGTAACAGACCCCTGCAGTGCATTGATTTGCATTTGCATATACGGCGTTCATATGTTTCCCTCTCTGTCCACCAGGTGTCCTCGCTGGGCAGCGGGAATGACCATGTGATGGATGCCGTATCTCAATGTGAGCAGTACGCCAAGGAGCAGGGAGCGCAAGAAAGGAACGCCCCCTGGAGGCTCTTTTTCAGGAAGGAAATTTTCACCCCATGGCACAATCCTTCAGAAGACAACGTGGCAACCAATCTTATTTATCAGCAGATTGTTAGGGGAGTGAAGTTCGGCGAGTACCGGTGCGACAAGGTAAGCGCCATCCCGGTAACATGGCCTCGTCTTAGGCCTCGTCCACATTTCCGTGTTATTTTCAAGTCCGTGAAAAAAGCATCCTTGAAGGATCTGTGTTTGGTACGTGTGTCCGTTTTTACCCTCCGTGTGTCGACCCTAATCCATGGACGTTGCTCGGCTGAAAATAAATATCCAGAGCGTCTCCTATTAGTCTTCAGTGAAAAACGGATGGACCACGGACGCCGCACGGATGCCATCTGTGTTGTGTCCGTTGATTTTCTCGGACCATAGACCAAATTGGTGCACGTCTCCGTGATTTTTTTACTTAGTAAAAAAGTATTGATGTGTGAACAGACACATTTCAAATCAATGGGTACGAGCGCTGCCCGCAGAAAACTGGTAAAAACTGTGGTTTTGCAGCAGTTCCGAAAATTGTGAGGAAAAAATAAAATGCAACAAAAACACCCCTAAGCATCTGTTCTAGCTGCGTGACCAAGAACCGATTGACAAAACTTTGTTTTACAGCGAATTAGCGCCGTTTCGCTGAACGTCACCTGTGCTAGTTGCGGAACAGCGATAATTCGTGGTAAAACGGTGTTAGGTTTTTGCCCCATAATTCTTAACCACCAAGCGGGAACAGCGTCTCAAACACGACGTGTCAATAAACCGTAAAAGCCGGTTCACACAAAGCGGTTTTGTGCACTTTTGAATTATAAGTGGCGCTTTTTGCACCTGCGGTTTTTTAGTGTGTTTCGCGCGGTTAAAACCTCCAGATCTATGGGATATATAAAAGGCAGGGCACACAAGCGATTTTTGCTACTGGCGGTTTTGTTAATTAGGTAGCAATTTTTGGATCTCTGATATTTTTTTAAAAAGCTTTTGGAGCTTTTTTTTTTTTTTTACTTGCGTTTTGACATCTTCTCAATAGATAAAAGAAACATTGTTCACATGGCGTTTTTTGTTTGTTTTTTTGTAACAAACAAACATTTCAAAGCAAATTTGTGTGTGAAGCTTCCTTTGCACAAGATTTTTTGGGGTTAGTAAAAAACATAAAAATTTATTATAATTAAAAATTTCAATAAAAGGAATAGAAAAAAAAATATATATTTTTTTTCTATTCCTTTTATTGAAATTTTCAATTATAATGAATAAATCAGAAGATTAGATTTTTTACAAGCCTTTTTGGGATCGTAGTCCCTTGTTCCTTTTTGTCAAACACATACATGTAAATTAAATGTGTAACAAATTTAAGTTATAAAACAAAACAAAAATATATGTAAATATATAACATGACATGGGTGTAATAGATGTATTGTTACATTTTGTGTATTATTTATAGACCTGTATGTATGCACACACATATTTAATAGATTTTTTTTTTTGTGGTACTTTTGATGGTGTTTCTACCTATGTCTTTTTTTAACATTTTGTGGGTGGAGGGGGTTTTGCTGTTTTTCCTGTAGAAAAATACCCCATAGCTAGAGCATGCTGCATCTTAAAAAAAAAAAACTACTAAAAACACAACGGCAAGGCAAAAAGACCCCCCAAAAAGGCTTTGTACATAGTACATTTCATAATGCACTATAAACTTTAAAGTAACTCCTGGAAGCATAATAAAAGCTGATAAAAACACACAGAGCAACAAAAAAGTGAAAAATTATTCTTTTGAGCATTTTTACAGTTTTTTATTTTTTTTATTTTACTGCATTTTAATAGCATTATTTAACCAAGAGTTACTTTAAAGCTGGATGGCGTCTGTGTGCGTTCCGCACTTTGCGGAACGGTGCGGACAGCCATTGATATAACTGCCTATTCTTGTCCACAAAACGGACAAGAATAGGACATGTTATATTTTTTTTGCGGGGCCACGGAAACGGAGCAACGGATGCGGACAGCACACGGAGTGCTGTCGGCATCTTTTGCGGCCCCATTGAAGTGAATGGGTCCGCATCCGAGCCGCCAAAGCTGCGCCTCAGATGCGGACCAGAACAACGGTCGTGTGCATGAGGCCTAAAAGAGTGGATGTGAGATCTTCACATGTCAGTAGTCAGGGTGGGGACACATCCATGTGCAGCCGAAACCCTGCCCATGTCCAGTGGCCAATAGTTATCAAAATTTGAGGATAATACGTCCGTTTTAGGGCTCATGCACACGACCGCAAAACATAGATCCGCAAAAAATCCGGATGACGTCCGTGTGCATTCCGCATTTTGTGGAACGGAACAGCTGGCCCTTAATAGAACAGTCCTATCCTTGTCTGTAATGCGGACAATAATAGGACAGGTTCTATTTTTTGCGGACATACGGAAATGGAATGCACAAGGAGAAACTTTTATTTTTTTGGCGGACCCATTAAAATGAATGGTTCTGCATACGGTCCGCAAAAAAAAACAGGACGGACACGGAAAGAAAATACGTTCCTGTGCATGAGCCCTTGCATGTGGGTGGCGTTTCGGCCGCGCGCCACCGTCACACCGTGTGTGTTCCTACCTGATTGTGTCCAGGTGACACAGGTGCAGCTCCCTCTTGTAAGGAACCCTGCGCCTGTTTCATCTGGACATCACCAGGGCAGGTCTTCACCCTATGAAAGCAAACAATTCATGGGGATCCAGAACAGTTAAAGGGGCGTTATCAGTGTTACCCTTAAATAAAGGGTAGAGCTTATCCCCAAGAAAACTTCCTTGGCCCTTCTGGTATCACTCCTAGTCTCCCTGGATCCACAATGTGCTCCCTAAGCTTCTCTCCCAGGCCACACGAGGCACAAAACCTACTTTACCCATGTGTCCGCAGGGAGGGAACGTGGAGTGCGGGCAGACAGAGTATTTTACAGCAGGGAGGGAACGTGGAGCGTGGGCAGACAGAGTATTTTACAGCAGGGAGAGAACGTGGAGCGCGGGCAGACAGAGTATTTTACAGCAGGGAGGGAACGTGGAGCGTGGGCAGACAGAGTATTTTACAGCAGGGAGGGAACGTGGAGCGTGGGCAGACAGAGTATTTTACAGCAGGGAGGGAATGTGGAGCGTGGGCAGACAGAGTATTTTTCAGAAGGGAGGGAACGTGGAGCGCGGGCAGACAGAGTATTTTACAGCAGGGAGGGAACGTGGAGCGTGGGCAGACAGAGTATTTTACAGCAGGGAGGGAACGTGGAGCGTGGGCAGACAGAGTATTTTACAGCAGGGAGGGAACGTGGAGCGCGGGCAGACAGAGTATTTTACAGCAGGGAGGGAACGTGGAGCGCGGGCAGACAGAGTATTTTACAGCAGGGAGGGAATGTGGAGCGTGGGCAGACAGAGTATTTTACAGCAGGGAGGGAACGTGGAGCGCGGGCAGACAGAGTATTTTACAGCAGGGAGGGAACGTGGAGTGCGGGCAGACAGAGTATTTTACAGCAGGGAGGGAACGTGGAGCGCGGGCAGACAGAGTATTTTACAGCAGGGAGGGAACGTGGAGCGCGGGCAGACAGAGTATTTTACAGCAGGGAGGGAACGTGGAGCGCGGGCAGATGGAGTATTTTACAGCAGGGAGGGAACGTGGAGCGCGGGCAGACAGAGTATTTTACAGCAGGGAGGGAACGTGGAGCGCGGGCAGACAGAGTATTTTACAGCAGGGAGGATTCTCAGTGACAAACTCAGTACATCAGTATCTACATGTGCTCAAATAGTGGTCACCAAAACAGCAATGTGTGGTTGCTAGGTAACAGAACAGAATACACAAGGAGGATGGAGGTGATAGGGGACAGGACGAGGAGCAGTTAGCACAGATCATGCATTGGGTATGTTGCTGATTATCAATGTGTGTGCAGTGGCGGTAGTGGAGTTTTCCTTTAAATCTGCATATTACACCTCAGCCTTAGGGCTTGTTCACACGACCGCGTGAGGCCCGTGCCCGCGCAATGCACGGACACCTTCCATGGCCCAGCCGCATGGGGATCGCAGACCCATTCACTTGAATAGGTCCGCGATCCCTCCGTTCCGCAAAAAGATACAGCATGTTCTATATTTTTGCGGTGCGGAGGCACAGAACGGAACCCCAGAAAGCACTCCATAGTGCTTCCGTAGTGTTCCGTTCCGTGCTTCCGTTCCGCATCTCCGGATTTGCGCACCCATTGAAATGAATGAGTCTGCATCCGTGATGCGGAATGGCCACGGAACGGTGCCCTTGTATTGCGGATCCGCAAATGCGGTCCGCAATACGGGAGCAGGACACCAACGGTCCTGTGAACGAGCCCTTATCCACATTGGGTCACATGATTTCCATTGGGACGTTGCTTTTTTTTTTTAATGGATTCTTGTCCTAAATTCCAGGAGGAAGATTTAGCAGAGCTGGCATCTCAGCAATACTACGTCGACTATGGTTCCGAGCTGATAATGGAACGACTAATGAATCTTATACCGTCTTATATTCCGGACCGTGAGATCACGCCATCCAAAAACGTGGAGAAATGGGCCCAGTACATCATTGCTTCACACAAAAAAGTAAGATGGACTTCCTGAAAGTGCTTCATGGGAAATAATATGCAAATGAGATGTCTCATTTGCATATTATTTTCCCATGGAGCATTGCCAAGAAGTCTCCATACAGGGCTGGTCTCTTTAAGAAGAACCAGTACCCTGCTTAAAAAATAGTCTATAATTTTTGTTACACCGGCACCTGGATCTGAATACTTTTGTAATTGCATGTAATTAAAAATGTTGTATAGCCCCTGAGTTATTCAATTAAATCTATCTGCATAGCGCCACCTGCTGTTTTTCTAAGGGTACTTTCACACTTGTGTTTTTCTTTTCCGGCATAGAGTTCCGTCCTAGGGGCTCAATACCGGAAAAGAAATAATCAGGTATATCCTAATGCATTCTGAATGGAGAGTAATCCGTTCAGGATGCATCAGGACGTCTTCCGTTCAGTCTTCAGGTCTTACAAATGCCATCAGTTGGCATACGTTTTGCCGGATCCGGAAGCATATGCTCATTTCCGTCCTTCATATACCACCAGCTTCAGTAGAAAGGACATGCCCCCCCCCCCCCCCCCCCCCCCCCCGAAAAGGACATGCCCCCTAAGCTGGCAGCAAAACAATGAGAGCAATGAATGGGGAGATCCCTGGATCCATGTGAGGTGCAGGGCTGGTTCAAAGGTAGTTTGTTAGAAAGATGCTGAAATGTGCCATATGATATCAGATTTTCATTTTTTTATGAAATGGGATAACCCATTTAAACTTCATCCAAGACATCACACCCAGCCAGCCAGAATCCCACTCTGTACAGATGAGGGGTGGTAGGGTTGATCCTGCTGATAGGTACCCTTTACACTTGTGTTAATCTTTGCCGCCGCTACAGTTTGCATCGAATGTAGGTAAATTGCAATAACCAGTAAATACCTTTGATCCCTGCAGGGTATATACGCCCAGAGGAGGTCGGATGCACAGAAGGTTAAGGAGAACGTGGTGGATTTTGCGCGGTTTAAGTGGCCTTTGTTGTTTTCCAGATTCTATGAGGCCTTTAAGTTCTCGGGTAAAGTAACCAGATCTGCTTTATATTACATTGAATGTCCGTTTTGTTTTTGTAATATTGAATTGGTCCAAGATTTTGCGCCGATTTAACTTTTTAATATGTCTTTATAACGATTGGTGCTGAGTTGTCTGATACAGAGCTCCACATCCCCTACATAGACTTAATGGTAAATGAAAACCTTCCGCTATGGCAGGGGCGGCCAACCTTACAGACACAAAGAGCCAGGAAAAAAAAACGGATGACTGCCAGGAGCCACAAGCTATACATTTACACAAATATGTGCACACGACAGTATTACTGCAATTGAGTTTTCAAACATTCAAAAGTGTATTTAAACCACCTTTCCTACCTGTAATGTAGATGGCTTTAGTGAGACTTCTGGCAGTCTTTGTTTTTCACAATGTGTTTCAAATCTGGTTGTATTCAGTCCGCCCCATGCACAGATGTCCGCCCCATGCACAGATGTCCGCCCCATGCACAGATGTCCGCCCCATGCACAGATGTCCGCCCCATGCACAGATGTCCGCCCCATGCACAGATGTCCGCCCCATGCTCAGATGACCGCCCCATGCTCAGATGACCGCCCCATGCTCAGATGTCCGCCCCATGCTCAGATGTCCGCCCCATGCTCAGATGTCCGCCCCATGTACAGATGTCCGCCCCATGCACAGATGTCCGCCCCATGCACAGATGTCCGCCCCATGCACAGATGTCCGCCCCATGCACAGATGTCCGCCCCATGCACAGATGTCCGCCCCATGCACAGATGTCCGCCCCATGCTCAGATGACCGCCCCATGCTCAGATGACCGCCCCATGCTCAGATGTCCGCCCCATGCTCAGATGTCCGCCCCATGCTCAGATGTCCGCCCCATGTACAGATGTCCGCCCCATGCACAGATGTCCGCCCCATGCACAGATGTCCGCCCCATGCACAGATGTCCGCCCCATGCACAGATGTCCGCCCCATGCACAGATGTCCGCCCCATGCACAGATGTCCGCCCCATGCACAGATGTCCGCCCCATGCACAGATGTCCGCCCCATGCACAGATGACAGCCTCATGTTTGAATGACCCTCTCTCCCCCATTCTGAGATCATGTGTGTGTGGGGGTGATTTGACATAGCGGAGATGTGAGCATGGGGTGTCTGATTTTAGGTGTCTTTATGTGGGCACTGGGGGGGCTTATTTTGTGGGTCTGATGAGGATTTGGAGGTCTTATCTGAGCTGCTCTCCCCCCCCCCCCCAATACTTAAAAAAAAAATTGTACCCCCTCACAGTAGTATTGCCCTTATTGTACAACCTTCACAGTAGTTTTGTACAGATGTGTGCCCCCTCACAGTAGTTATGCCCACATTGTGCCCTCTCACAATAGTTATGCCCACATTGTGCACCCCTCACAGTAGTTATGCCCTCTGTGCCCATTTCACAGTTGTAATGCCCTCTTTGTGCCCCCTTCATAGTAATAATGCCCATTATGCCCCCTTCACAGTAATAATGCCCACTGTGCCTCCTTCACAGTAATAATGCCTATTGTGCCCCCTAATAGTAGTAATGCTCACTGTGCTAGTAATGCCCTCTGTGCCCCCTTCACAATAATAATGCCCTCTGTGCCCCCTTCATTGTAGTAATGCCCTCTGGCTCTGTGCCCCATCCATAGTAGAAATGCTAATTGTGCCCCCTTCACATTAGTAATGCCCTCTGTGCCCCTCCATAATAATAAAGTCCTCTGTGCCCCCTCCATAGTAATAACGCCCTTTGTGCACCCTCTGTATTAAAAACAAAAAAACACAGTACCTCCTCACCTTGTCCCGTTCCGGAAGCTCACAATCCTCTCTTCCCTGCAGGCACAGATCGCTCTGCAGCAATGTGTGGGCAGAGCTTATGCAGATTTCTGGGCTACAGGCTCCGCCCACATATGCTGGCAGCGCGATCTGTGTCTGCAGATTGAATGGTGGAGCGGTGAGAAGTCTTCCTGCTTCACCATTCTGCGCGCCGCTGGAGGGGAGCTGAGCGGTGAGTGACAGGACCGCACCTCCCAGGGCTCCAGCAATGAGCGCTTCCATCTGAATTGATGGAAGCGCTCATTGCTTCTGTGTTCGGGCACCTCCTGAGGACCGCCCCCACCCCCCAGCAAGCCAGTGGTGATCGCTGCTGAAACAAGCACAAAGTAGAGGAATAGCTGGCCCGCTCCCCTGCGAGCTGCAAATAAAGATGCAAGGAGCCGCATGCGGCTCGCTAGCCGCGGGTTGGCCACCCCATGCACTAGGGGGAGCTCAGGAGCTTACTGCATACTATTTATACTTTGATCTCAATGATAATACAGTATACAGGCACCGCAATAAGAGGGGCACGATGGGAGATTTTGGTACAATTTATGTATCATGATTAATTTGTCATGGCTTCCATGTCGTGTCATTTTCAGGACCGAGCCTTCCCAAGAACGACGTGATTGTGGCTGTGAACTGGACCGGGGTCTACTTTGTAGATGAGCAAGAGCAGGTTCTCCTGGAGCTGTCCTTCCCTGAGATCACGGCTGTCTCCAGCAGCAGGTAAATAGAAAAAAAAAATTTTCCCCATAGAAATCGATCGAAAAATACACCGCCTATGAATGTGAGCCATCTGCAAGAGATTCTCCACAGACACAATCAGAAGGATAATATGTGTACAAAAGAAAAGAATGCTACTTTAAATATACTGCCCTCCCATCAGAATTGCATACGTCTGGCCTAAAGCAGATTTGTGAGTTCACTCATAGAAAACGCCTGTGAGTCCTGGTTTTTCCTGAGCACTCATAGTGAAGCCTGTGAGTCCTGCTTCCTTCACCCAGACACAGAGAACGCCTGTGAGTCCTGGTTTTTCCTGAGCACTCATAGTGAAGCCTGTGAGTCCTGCTTCCTTCACCCAGACACAGAGAACGCCTGTGAGTCCTGCTTCCTTCACCCAGACACAGAGAACGCCTGTGAGTCCTGCTTCTTTCACCCAGACACAGAGAACACCTGTGAGTCCTGCTTCTTTCACCCAGACACAGAGAACGCCTGTGAGTCCTGGTTTTTCCTGACCACTCATAGTGAAGCCTGTGAGTCCTGCTTCCTTCACCCAGACACAGAGAACGCCTGTGAGTCCTGTTTTTTCCTGACCACTCATAGTGAAAGCCTGTGAGTCCTGCTTCTTTCACCCAGACACAGAGAACGCCTGTGAGTCCTCGTTTTTCCTGACCACTCATAGTGAAAGCCTGTGAGTCCTGCTTCCTTCACCCAGACACAGAGAACGCCTGTGAGTCCTCGTTTTTCCTGACCACTCATAGTAAAAGCCTGCGAGTCCTGCTTCCTTCACCCAGACACAGAGAACGCCTGTGAGTCCTCGTTTTTCCTGACCACTCATAGTGAAAGCCTGTGAGTCCTGCTTCCTTCACCCAGACACAGAGAACGCCTGTGAGTCCTGGTTTTTCCTGACCACTCATAGTGAAAGCCTGTGAGTCCTGCTTCCTTCACCCAGACACAGAGAACGCCTGTGAGTCCTGCTTCTTTCACCCAGACACAGAGAACGCCTGTGAGTCCTGGTTTTTCCTGACCACTCATAGTAAAAGCCTGTGAGTCCTGCTTCCTTCACCCAGACACAGAGAACGCCTGTGAGTCCTGCTTCTTTCACCCAGACACAGAGAACGCCTGTTAGTCCTCGTTTTTCCTGACCACTCATAGTGAAAGCCTGTGAGTCCTGCTTCCTTCACCCAGACACAGAGAACACCTGTGAGTCCTGTTTTTTCCTGACCACTCATAGTGAAAGCCTGTGAGTCCTGTTTCTTTCACCCAGACACAGAGAACGCCTGTGAGTCCTGGTTTTTCCTGACCACTCATATTGAAAGCCTGTGAGTTCTGCTTCCTTCACCCAGACATAGAACCCCTGCGAGTCCAGCTTTTTTTTCACCACTCATAGAGAAAGCCTGTGAGTCCTGTTCCATCTTTCACTCATAGAGAAAGCCTGTGAGTCCTGTTCCATCTTTCACTCATAGAGAAAGCCTGTGAGTCCTGCTTCGTCTGCCTTTACATAGAGAAAATCTGTGAGTCCTGTTTCTGTTTTCCACCCATATAATAAGCCTCTGTCTCCTGCTTCCCTCAGTAAACGTGCCCCTGTTTGTGCCCCACAGTAATAACACCCCTTTAGAACCCACAGTGTAAACACTGTAAAACTGGGCCCAACATAGTGATTTTATGTACCCCCCCCCCCCCCCAGTGATTTAAATAGAATTGAAAATGTAAAAAAAAATGACATAACCCCATTCCCACAGTGATTGGAGTGGTTGGGACCTCTTCCACGATGTACTGTTCTCCATCCGGCATGATGACATCATCGCAGTGCCTATGCAGCTGGTACTTGGCCACCGACATCTTCTACCTTTAGTGGCTTGGAGCAGACGGTGCAATGCCTGTAGTCTACTACAAAAAGGACACCGATACATTTAGGGGTGGTGCTGCTGCCAGGGAGGGGCACCGCTTGCCCTATAATTAAAGTGGTCCTGCCTGGCAGATCTGCCTTAAAGGCATCCACATACATTCTTGTCATTGTGGTCTCTTACAGGGGAGGAAAGCTGCAGGGACAGAGCTTCACCCTGGCCACCATCAAAGGAGATGAGTACACCTTCACATCCAACAATGCCGAAGATATCCGAGAACTTGTGGTGACCTTCTTGGAAGGACTAAGAAAAAGGTCCAAGTACGTGGTGGCTCTTCAGGACAATCCAAACCCTGGTAAGAAGGGTTCTCAAGTAATCAGACCGACTGGGCAACTGCTTCTAGTGATGCCCCGGCTTATACTGACATTGGATATACAGATATATATAATGTATCTTCATGATGTTTTTGCACTTTTCCCATATTTTTTCAGTTCTTTTCCGTTTGCGCGGTGTAGATAAATCTGTGTCTGCCTGGAAACAATCATCAAGCAGGATCCTGAAACCGATAAATCATTTATACCAGGGACGCTCAACCTGCGTCCCTCCAGCTACAACTCCCAGCATGCCCTAATAGCTGTAGGCTGTCCAGACATGCTGGGAGTTGTACTTTTGCAACATCCTTAGATTGGGCATCCCTGATTTATACAATATTATTTCTATCCTGATTCTGACTTGTTTATTATCAAGTCAGTCAGCAAGGGGGTATCATGGTGTTAGAGTCAATGAGACCCACAGCCCATTCACAAAGGTACACTCCTATACACTCAAAGTCCTAACCAGGGCCATAGTAGAAGAATAGGTCACTGAATAGCAGCCAATCCCTACTTGCTGATGGTTTCCAGGTAGTAATGGGTATTTATTTATTTTTTTGCCTTCAAAGCAAAAACAAACTGGAAACGTTGAAAACAACTAAAACAATAAAACTATCATGAAGATTAATTAGAAAACATGCTGGACTTTTTCTGACTCTAGAGACAAAGTTATTGAAAGGTGGGAGTTCACTTTAAACGGGCTGTCCCACCATAAGGCTACATTCACATGAACGTATTTTGTTTCCGTGTCCGTTCCGTTTTTTGTTTTTTTTTGCAGATTGGATGAGGACCCATTAATTTCCATGAGTCAAAAAATGCGGACAGCATCCGTATGTCCGTTGGTAGCCCTGTAAAAAAAATATAGAGCATGTCCTATTTTTGTCAGTTTTGCAGACAAGGATAGGCATTGTTACAATGGATCCGCAAAAAAAAAAACTGTTGCAACACGGATGTCACAATGCCGCCATCCGTACGTCTGTATTTTTGGCAGATCAGCATTTTGCAGACCACAAAATACATCCAGTCGTGTGAATGTAGCCTAAGAATGTATTTCTTATCGGCAGAATAGAAGAGGGTAAGTGGGGTCTGACTGCTGGGCCCCCCACCGATCACAAGAATATGAGGCCCCAGGGTGAGGAGAGCGGGGGTCACTGATGCACTCTGAGCTCTATTCGGTTCTATGGGTCTGCTGAACGGAATCTATGTACAGCGCTCCCCTTTAGAATTGAATGGTGCAGCAGCGCGCATGCCTGACTGCCTCTCCATTCACTGTCAGCCAGCAGAGGTCTTGTCGAAGGTGACAAATTAAAATACAGTATATTGAATGAACTTGCAGAACTTTTCATTATATGACAATTAATCCTCAAGATAGGTCATCAGTATTTGATGGGTGGGGGTCTTGGGTGTTGGACCCCCACCGATCAGATGTTTGAGATGGCACTGAGCGCCGCGGCCTTCTCAAGCACAGTGCCGTCCATTGTATAGTGGCTGTGCTAAGTTGGCATTGTGCTCAACACCATTCACTTGAAATACAGAGGCTGTTTCCTCCCCATTCAATGATTGCATCTCCATTATCTGATCTCTTCCCTGTTTTTTTTTGGCTTCTGTAGCCGGAGAAGATTCAGGATTCCTCAGTTTTATGAAGGGAGACTTAATCGTCCTGGACCAGGACACCGGGGAATCCATCATGAATGGCGGCTGGGCCCATGGCTATAATGAGAGGACAAAGCAAAAGGGAGATTTTCCGACAGAGATTGTGTACGTCATGCCAACCGTCACTAAACCCCCCTCGGAGATTGTGGTAGGTGCTCGCCATAGGCTTGTGTCCGGCTGAGGTTTCTCATTTCTTTGAGAGTATTTTGGTAACGCTGAGATGCTACTTTTGTGCATAAACTTATTAAAACACATCATAATCAAAACTATAATCATTTTTATACTGTTTTATAATACTTTGGATCTTGAGATATTATTGTATGCCTATAAATAAAGACCTACAGGGAATTTAACATCAGAAGACAACATAATATTTAAATTAGGCTCACTTAGCTTTGCTGTGTAGACAGGGGCAGAATGGTCAGAGTCATCTCATTATCATTAGAGAACAGGCCTGTTAATGACAGCTCTATTGTACTGTTGGAGGCCTAGATAAAGCAGAATAGTAAGCTGGCCATGCACATTAGATGACTGTCACTTGAAGCTGGCGGATCACATCTAATGTATGTGAATGGGGTCTTCTGACATCTGCAGTCGGGGGGAAGGGAGATAAGGATCAGTCCATTATATTTCAGCTACCTTATCCATTTGTTCTCCAGGAGACAAGGAGTCTGGCAGCAGCTTTCTTGCCAATCCCTTTTCTGGAAACATGCATGCTTACCCGAGCCAAGTATACATGTGTATGGGGGAGTTGGATGAGATGACTGCCAATTGCTAGGCCGACAGCTATCTAATTATTATTATCTAATTATTCGAACAAAGATTACACACATGAGACACTCCCTTTAAATTAACTTTTGAATAAGTATTGCTCCATCTTGACAGTAAAACTAGCCATAGACCTAAAGACTGTCCACCATGTGTTCATTGCTGTAATGTCCACCCTTACTGCTTTAAGTTTCGACCTTCTGTGCTGATTACTTTCTTAATATATTTGATAGTAATTGGAACTCTGCGTTTTTTTTCTGATACAGAGCTCCAAATCCTCTGCGCAGACATACATATAATTAAAATAATTATGTCCACCAGCAGCCACCACTAGAGGGAGCTTAGGAGCTTACTGCACACTGTTTATACATTAACCACTTCCCAACATCTCCCGTACATGGACGACAGATGTTGGGTTTTTAAAGATGGAGCCTGCTCAGCCATAGCCAGCAGGTGCTTGCTGTTTTCCACAGCAGACACCAAGTGAAGGAGTCTGTGACTTTTAACCCCTCAGATGCAGTGGTCAATTGCGACCATGGCATCTAAGCGGTCATTTACAAGGAGTGGGACTGGGCATCCGCCCCTCCATACCCACATGAGGAGGTTGTGGGAAACATTCAGCTGCTATGGCAATCTGGGGCCTTCTGAAAGCTGACAGGCATGCCATAGTAAAGTTCCTATTGAGCCCTGCCACAGGCAGGGCTTAATAGGAAGAGTGATATTCCCATAGACTGCAAGAGTAAAGCATTGCAGTCTATGGTATAAGTGATATAACAATAACATTTTGTCCCCCGGGGGAATCAAACATAAAGGTGAAAGAAAGTTTAAAACGTCTTTAAAACATAAAATAAAAATTAAAGATAAACACAAAAACATAATTGCCACTTCCAAGTCCAAAAAATGCCTGAATTATTCAAATGTAAAACTATTTATTTCATATGGTGAATGGTGTAACGAAAAAAAAATCAAAATGGCCGAATCAACTGTTTTTGATCACTTTACCTCGCAAAATAAAGAAATGAATAAACAATGATCAAAAAGTCATACAAACCCCAAAAACAACAAGCTCTCGTACAGTTATGTGAGCAGAAAGCAGTTGTATCTGCTAGAAGCAAGGGGTTAAAAAATGAAATGGAAAACGATTGCATCAGGAAGGGGTTCACCCCTTGGCACCGTAAACAGTTTAAATTTATTTGGTTTTTTTTACACTTGTTTTTGCAAGACATGTTGTATTTTTGACACTAATCTAATCCACCGTATCATGTATTGGAGAATGGGGAAAAAAATATTTTGGGTGCGCAATAAAAACCAAATCACAATTCCCTCATTGTTTTTTGGTTTTCATTTTTACGGTTTGGGCTAAAACTCACAGATTACCTTTATTCTGTGGTCAGTACGATTACAGCTATGCCAAATTTATATACAGGTGAAACTCGAAAAATTCGAATTGTGCAAAGTTCATTTATTTCAGTAATGCAACTTAAAAGGTGAAACTAACAGATGAGACTCATTACAGGCAAAGCGAGAGATTTCAAGCCTTTATTTGTTATAATTTGGATGATTATGGCTTACAGCTTATGAAACCCCAAAGTCACAATTTTGAGGTCCCCTTTGCTCAGGGGGTATGGATTAATTAGCTGACACTTTGAGCCTAGAATATTGAACCTTTTCACAAAATTTTAATTTTAAGCTGCATTAATGCAATTCCTTTAAATTTGCATTACTGAAATAAATGGACTTTTGCCCGATATTCTAATTTTTCAAGTTTCACCTGTACTGTAGTTTTTATTTAGCTTTACTACTTTGAAAAAAAAAATCTGTCGCCTTATTGCACCCCTCAATCTCTCTGCTGGGTGCCAATTGGGGGTGAGAGGGACAAAACCCAGTAACGCAAAGTTTTGCCCCAGTAAGAATTACAGACGTGGAAATCCCCGCAGTTGTCGCTGACCTGTGGCTTTCGGACAACTCCGACTCCCAGCATTCCTTAACAGCCGCAGGCTGATTGGTTTAAATATCACACATATTGATTGGAAAGGCGAATAGTCAGAGCTCATTACAGCCATTTTTAATTTTCTCCCATCCAGACGCTGGTGACCCTGACCCCGGACCAGAGGCAGGATGTAGTGCGGACCGTCCAGACGGCCACATTGGAGCAGGAGGAGAAGCTGAAGCCATACACCCTGGAGGAATTCTCCTATAATTACTTCAGGTTAGGGAGTGTGAGCAGCGGATGGGAGTGGTGGCTGCGAGGAGGATGCCGGTAGTAGTGCTCCTGACGGCAATCCTGCTCCAGCTCTACCTGGGCGTGCACACACCGTAAGATGAGGGGCACCCCCTGAAGTGAGGGATCTCCTGTCTTATGGTGGTTAGGGTGCCCTTGGTGTTGGTGCTACATTGTGAGGTGTAAGGCAGGAGATGGGGCCGGCAGAGGCGGCAATGGTAGCATAAAGGTGTGGTATGGGGGGGGGGGGGGCTGGAGTGGCCCCTATGACTAAGATAGGCCTGTTAACCCTGTATGCAGCTCTCAGGATGGAAGACATTCACAGTTCAGTCATGCAGCAGTACAGTCAAGAAACAGGGCAATGTTTCTGTTAGGCCTCATGCCTCGACCGTTGTTTTGGTCCACATCCGAGCCGCAGTTTTGGCGGCTTGGATGCGGACCCATTCACTTCAATGGGGTGTCCGCATCCGTTGCTCCGTTCCGTGGTCCGCAAAAAAAAATATAACCTGTCCTATTCTTGTCCGTTTTGCAGACAAGAATAGGCAGTTATATCAATGGCTGTCCGTGCCGTTCCGCAAATTGTGGAACGCACACAGACGCCATCCGTGTTTTGCAGATCCGCAATTTGCGGACTGCAAAACACACAGCGGTCGTGTGCATGAGGCCTTAAGATGTAGCAGTGCTGAGTTTGTCATTTGAAATTTTACATCGTACAACATTGGCTCCAGTAAGTTATCCCCCTCTCCATAATATGTAAACTTCAGCTCTGCTACATCTGTAACTTTATGTTTTGGCACTGTATTATCTTACTGGATTTCCCGCAGTGATGGCAGCTGATGATGGGAACCGACTCGAAGTTGTACCAGCTACAATACCATTCTCGGTGGAGACAACCACAGTAGCACCAAAGTAATGTCCACCCCAATAGTGCAGTCTCCGTCAGTGGCGTACATAGAGAAGTAAGGGCCCCGTAGCAAGGATCACACCAGGCCCCCCACACAGGACAGAGGGGTTTCTGCCTAAACCCTTTTCAATGACCCTTGGGCAATTTTTCCACTGCTTCACCTCCCAAAATTTGTTCCTTTAGGCCTCTTTCACACGGGCGACCCGGATTTGCTCCGGATGCGCGCGAGTGCACACGCAATTTCAGTCAGTTTTGACTGCAATTGCGTTGCGTTGTTCATTTTTTATCGCGCAGGTGAACGTGGTACCCAGACCCGAACCCGAACTTCTTCACTGCGGGAATTGCAATGTTAAAAGGTTTTTTTATTTTTTCCCAGAATTAAAATTGGTGGACATGGCATAAGAGTCTGATTGCTGGAGGTCCCAGCACGTGGCCCTCCTCCTTTTGCAAGCATGGGGGTCCCATTTCTCCCTTGCGAATGATGCAGCGGTCGAGCATGCTCCCTCTCGCCACATTACAACTCTGTGGCACTGACGGAGGCAGCCGCGTACAGCGCTCAGCTCTCTCCATCCGTCCCATTCACTGCGTCCACCAACGATCCACTAAGGGCTCATGCACACGACCGTATGTATTTTGCGGTCCGCAAAACGTGGCTCCGCAAAAGTTACAGGTGATATCCGTGAACATTCCGTTGCGGAACGGAAAAGTTTGGCCGGAATAGAACAGTCCTATCGTTGTCCGTAATGCGGACAATAATAGGACATGTTCTATTTCTTGTGCGGAAAGGACATGTGAAAACGGAATGCACACGGAGGAACTTCCATTTTTTTGCGGACACATTGAAATTAATGGTTCTGCATTTAAAAAAAAGGGACGGACACAGAAAATACCTTTTTGTGTGCATTAGCCCTAAAACAGAGATGCTCTTCTCCGATCCATGCTCTCGGTAATCCATTATCTGACATTCTCCTTCAGGCCGCCACCAAAGCACACCCTGAGCCGCGTCATGATCACCAAGAACCGGGGGAAGGACAAGCTGTGGTGTTACACCCGGGAGCCCATCAAACAGGCCCTCCTGAGGAAGGTGTTAATGAGCGACGAGCTCTCACAAGAAGCCTGCATGGCCTTCATCGATATCCTTTCCTAAGAAACTCTGAAATAAATGCAGCTTGTCTACAGTTTTGATATAGGGGGGGGCTCATAAGGAGCCCATAAACCTGAGTAAAGTCGGCCAAACTCGCCGATTTCCCATATCCTGAGATGTTTGACAGATGTTGCACCACAACTAAGCCTGATATTCCTTGACTGCTCCTGTGCACCTATATTGAAGTATATGGGAGACTACCCGTCCAAGCGCATGCGCTCAGTCAACGAGCTGACGGATCAAATCTTTGAAGGTGCCTTAAAAGCGGAACCCCTGAAGGACGAGATCTACAGTCAGATTCTCAAGCAGCTGACGGACAACCACATGAAGTGAGTGTCTGCAACCCCCATCATCATCAGGACTGAGGTTGTGGTTAGGGTCTTTACCTTGAAGGGGGTTCTTTACCATGGATAATCCCCCTTTTCTTTTCTTTTTTTAAAGCCAGTTGCAGAGTTTCCCCTTAATAGGACCAGCAGCAATCAGTGGTAATCTGTGGAGCAATTGGGAACAAGTGTTCAAGTTCCCTGCAGCGCCACCACAGGACAAATGAAACATTACATGGCACCCAGTGAAATAAATGGGCTGTCTGTTTAATGACGGCTCCTTCAGTAGCAAAGCAGATGAGGTACTGGCAGTGTCGGACTGGGGTACTTAGGGCCCACCAGTGTAACTGATTCTGGGGGCCCACCTTAAGGCTCCTGTACACTAACTTATTTTTTCCCATGTCTGTACCGTTCACTTCACTTCAATGGGGCCGCAAAAAAAATTAAAAAGACTCCGTGTGCATTCCGTGTCTGTATGTCCGCATGGCCGTTCTGCAGAATGATAGAACATGTCCTATTATTGTCCACATTACAGACACGGACAGGACGGTTCTATTAGGGGTCGGCCGTTCTGTTCCGCATTATGTGGAATGCACACACCCGGTATCCATGTTTTGCGGATCCGCAATTTGCAGACTGCAAAACATCCAACGGATCGGCAATACACTGGCACCGTTCCGTGGCCATTCCATATCACGGATGCGGACCCATTCATTTCAATGGGTCTACAAATCTGGATATGCGGAATGAAACGGAACACTACGAAAGCACTACGGAGTACTTTCTGGGGGTCCGTTCCGTCCTTTCGCACGGCTAAAAGATAGAACTTGCTCTATCTTTTTGCGGAATGGAAGGATCGCAGACCCATTCAAGTGAATGGGTCTGCGATTCCCATGCGCCTGCACGTTTGTGTGAACGAGCCCTAAGTCAGTCAGAAACAAGACACGTGCAGCGCACACCAATCACTCATTGGACACATGTGGCACACAAGACACTGATACGTGGCTCACAGGCCACTGATGCATATGTCACATGCTGCACATACACCACTGATGCATAGATCATATATAGCACACACCAATCACACATAGGAAACACGCAATGCGCACACCAAGCCCTTTATGCCTAACCCTATTAAGTGTAGCACAAAGGGGTTAAAGGGTTTGTCTCTCACTTCAGTAAATGGCATTTATCATGTAGAGAAAGTTAATACAAGGCACTTACTAATGTATTGTGATTGTCCATATTGCTTCCTTTCCATCACGTTATACACAGCACGTATCCGTGGTCATTACCACCGTGTAATCCAGCAGCGGTGGCCGTGCTTACACACTATAGGGAAAGGTGCTGGCCTATGCGCACTTCCAGCCTTTCCCTATAGTGTGTAAGCACGGCCACCGCTGCTGGATTACACGGTGGTAATGACCACGGATACGTGCTGTGTATAACGTGATGGAAAGGAGGCAATATGGACAATCACAATACATTAGTAAGTGCCTTGTATTAACTGCATGATAAATGCCATTTACTGAAGTGAGAGACAAACCCTTTAACGCCTTTAAGCATAAATGTCTGGCATGAAATTTACCAAATCGTAACCTCCTCAGATTGTACATAATCTACATTATAATATAAGGGTTGTCCGACCATAATGACCTATCGCCTATCTACAGGATCGGTGATAAATATCAGATTGCTGGGGTCTGACTGCTGGAACAGCCACTGATCATGAAAAAGGGGGTCCTGAGACATTCAATTACATTACCGCCAATCTATGTACACAAGGGTCTTAAGACCACGTTCCCTGATCATGGGGGTCCCAGCAGTCAGACCCCCACCGATCAGACACTGATCACCTGTCGTGTCATAGCTGTTGGACCTTTTCACATTCTCTATCCTTAAAGGTTTTCTTTGGGTGTAAATTTTTTTTATATGTGTCAAACTAAAATAGAAATGCTCGCCTGTTAAAGGGCCGGTGTCCACCTAACTAGTTATCCTCTATCCACAGGATCGGGGATAACTAAGTGATCCGTGGGGGTCTGAACGCTGGAGCCCCCACTGATCCCCCTTCTTGATTAAGTGGCAGGTCGAGCATATGCCCTGCCAGTGGCGTACCTCTAATAGAGGCAGACCACGCAGCTGCTATGGGGCTCGTGGAAAAAGGGGCCCGGCCATGTATGGAATGCTCCGCCCCCTAATTATGCTAACTAAGTATAGCTGCTTCTAACCTGAGTCTATGTGTGAGGTTTGGGCCCCGGAGCACTGCTTATCCACACTATAAGCAACAGCAGGGCCGACAGTGCAAGGTATACTTCATAAGAGGGCTATGGGGGCACTGGTATTGTTCATAAGGGGGGCTATGGTGGCACTAGTATTGTTCATAAGGGGGGCTATGGTGGCACTAGTATTGTTCATAAGGGGGGCTATGGTGGCACTAGTATTGTTCATAAGGGGGGCTATGGTGGCACTGGTACTGTTCTTATGGGGTCTATGGTGGCACTGGTACTGTTCTTAAGGAGGGCTATGGTGGCACTGGTATTCATAAGGGGAGCTCTGGTGGCACTGGTACTGTTCTTAAGGAGGGCTATGGTGGCACTGGCATTGTTCATAAGGGGCGTTATGGTGGCACTGGGACAGTTTACAAAGAGGGGCTATGGTGGCATTGATTCATAAGTGTGCTATGGTGACACTGGTACAGTTCAAAAGTGGGGCTATGGTGGCACTGGTATGGTTCGGGCAATGGTGGCACTGGTACAGTTCATAAGGCGGTTTATGGTGGCAATGGTACGGTTCAAAAGGGGGCTATGGTGGAACTGGTACTATTCTTAAGGGGGGCTATGATGGCATTGGTACAGTTTATAAGGGGGGGGGGAGCTATGGGGGCACACATAGCAGCAGAGCAAACAACAGGCATAGTTCATAAGGGTGACTGCCAGTGCTGTAAGCTTAAAGTGTACCTAACCTCCACAATGTACCTGCTGAAGCCCGGCATACATGGGCACAGGCAGGAGGGCAATGTCTCATGTGAGCTGCTGCCTTGCACTTGGCTCTGCTAACAACTGGCATTCTATGCCGCTACATGTATTTTATTTTTTCCCTGTTTGATTAGGTTATTTATGGTACATTTTATTTCTTTGTTTGTGGGTGAAAAGGGGTCGTGGCCAGGGAGCAGCCAATGTAAGTAGGAGGAGGAGCCATGTGTGGGTAGTGGGTGGGACCAGGTGTGGGTAGTGGGAGGGGCTAGGAACAGGGCATAGGGGCCCAATTTAGATTTTTGCTATGGGGCCTAATGATTTCTATGTACGCCCCTGTGCCCTGCCTCTCCATCCATTCTCTATGGGGTCGCCGGAGATGGCGGAGTACAGCGCTGGCTATTTCCAGTGGTCCCAAAGAGAATAAATGGGGCAGCAGGGCGTATGTGTGGTCGGCCACACTATCAAAAAGGGGGAACAGGACCCGATCCTGGGATCAGTGGGGGTCGCAGAATCGGACCCCACTAATCATGTAGTTATGCCCTATGGTGTGGAGAGGGTAACTTGAAAACCTGGACAACCCCTTTAAATCCTGCACCACCAGTATCTCTTTACATGGCAGCAGTGATGCCTGTAAATACGGAATATCATCACTGCCGCCATGTAAACCGTACGTGTCAGTACTCGAGAATATGACGCACTGTGCAGAATTTTTCGGGCATAAGTCCAACCCCCTTTGCAGGTCATAACCTTTAACAAAGCCCAAGCAAAGGCGCTAGAGGAGCAACGTGAGCAAAGGGCACAAACGGAGGGTCATAGCTGAAGCAGAGGCATTAGGGTCACCTGAAGCAGGGTAATAGTGGGGATCCTAGAGCAGGGGTAACTGGAGAAGAGGCAATATTAGCGGTGCATTTAGAGTGGGGGCATCTGGAGCTGGGGCACTTATGGGGGTGCACCTAAAGCAGAGGTATTAGGGTCGTCCGAGGCAGGGTAATAGTGGTGATCCTGGAGCAGAGGTATTAGGGGGGCACCTGGAGAAGAGGCAATATTAGAGGTGCATTTAGAGTGGGGGCATTGGGGGGCATCTGGAGCCATGGCACTAATGGGGGTGCACCGAAAGCAGAGGTTTTGGAGGGACCTAGGGCAGAGTCCCCCCAATGCCACTCTGAACTCTGCAGAGAGCAGCACACATACACAGATCTGTGTGTGCTATAAAGAAATCCCCTATTTCCCCCTTACAGTCTCCTACAGCTCACTACTGTCACACACCTGAGAAATCAGCCCAGTACCGCAGAGGAGTCCTTTTCTCCAGCAGCCACAGTTTCCTGACAGCAGGGAGGGCAGGAGGATGGCCAGACATGTTCTCTCCTCCTTCACTGCCAGCAGCCCCGGAAGATACTGCAGGGCCTCCTGTACAATGTACACCAGTAGGAGACTGCATCACTATGCGATACTGCCACCTAGTGGCTACAATAATTATCTCTCCTGAGAAACAAGAGAAATAATTACTCCTCCGTCTTATCTCAGGGCACAGGAGACTGGGGGCCTACCGAGGAATCCCCCGCCTACCCGGTGGCCAGTCCAAGCCTGGGTGCTGGCTTAGTTAATATCCAAGTCATGTCTCAAGGCCTGTGTAAAAGGTCAAACATTGACTTATAGGATGGCTAGTGTACATCTGGTGGCATTCGAGACAGAGCTTGCTAACAGCTGATTTCCATACCTTCTTCCCAGAATCCCAGAGGAGCGTGTATGGCCTATAAGTCTCCTCACGCCATTTAGGCACTCTCCATAAGGAGATATAGTATCCCCTGGTGAGAGACACTCTTAATAGCCAGTCTCGGCCTATTGATAGAGGTTCTGAATGGGGGACAGTTGACTCCCGAATTGGATATTTGAAATTTCTGTACACCAACTAATCCCTATGACCCTATTCACATCCTCCGAAAAACTCTCTGCATAGGATGGTGAACAAGATTTTAAAAAACATCCATGGTGGATTTGTCTGTGGAAAATCTGTGCAATGTGAACATGGGTCTGGGGGGGTTTCCTAGTACGTTCCCCCAACCTGTTCGTTAGACGCTGCGTAAATTGCTGGAATTCTTTTTACAGCCACTAGAGGGAGCTTGCTGCATTTGGATTCATTATAGGCATCTATATATTGTAAGCTCCCTCTAGTGGTGGCTGCAAGTAAACAGAATTTGCACTCTGTGGCTGTGTGAAGGGAAGCAGGCGAGTTCTATCAGAAAATCACCCACCCTAAGCCACGTGCATTAACCCCTTTATATGCCAAACTACTTGGAGTATGTGTTAACCAGGGCTCCGAGTTATTAGAGACTGTGTAGTCACAGTGGATCCACCATGGACACCATAAACAGACTTGAAAAATTCCGATTTAGCCCTGATCAGTTCACTTCAAATGAGGGACAATAGAGCTCTGTAGTCCAGCTGGGAAACCCCTCCTCAGTTTACGTTTGGTTCTCATACAGTCGTCCCATGTATTCCTATATATTACATAGAAATTCTCTTTAAAGGGGTTCTCCTCTTTGGACAATCCATACTTGTCAGATGGGTCAATAAGCTGATCAGTAATCAGACCACCAGCGATCAGCCCTAATCTGTGGAGAGACCTGGAAGTAAGTGTTCATTTTCCCTACAGCGCCCCCACTGGAGAGCTGAAGTATTACAGTGTCCATCCTTCTCAGTGGGTTTTCTGTGTGATACTGGACAGGTCCTCCAGAGAGAGGTGTTCTTTATCTCCACACTGTCCAAGAGATGAGCTTCCTGAACAGAGGACCACCCTCCATTAGCTCAGAACTCACTAGTGGGATGTATAAAAATGAGGTTTTCTAAACTGGACAGCCCCTTTAATAGTGAATATGTTGTTTCAGGTACAGTGAAGAGAAGGGCTGGGAGCTGCTGTGGTTGACCACTGGCCTCTTTCCACCCAGCAACATCCTACTGCCTCACGTACAGCGGTTCATCCAGTCCCGGAAGCAGCATGTCCTGGCGGCAGACTGCATGCACCGGCTGCAGAGGGCCCTCCGGTAAGTGCCGGTCCCGTGTCTTCTCATTCTGTTCTACCATCTAGCAGAGGAAACCAATTTCACTCAGTCATAGATGTAGCTGTGCATTTACCTGCATTGGAGGCGGTAGGTTGACGGACATCTTACTGCCGCCCCCTGCTGGTTCAGTATATATGGCCACTGTACAGTAGATTAGATTACAGTTATCGCCATTCTCCTTACTAGTCCTACATTGAGGTTTAACAGTGTGCAGTCCGTTATAGGATTTAAAGGGGTTAGAGTCCATTCACACGTCCGTATAATGGGTCCGCATCCGTTCCGCAATTTGCGGACCCGTTCATTCTCTATGGATGCGGAATGGATGCAGAGAGCACACTATGCATTTCCGGAGCGTGCCCCCGATCTTTCGGTCCGCGGTTCTGCAAAAAAATAGAACATGTCCTATTCGTGTCCGCAATTGCGGACAAGAATAGGCATTTCTACGGGGGGGTGCCGGCCGGGTGTATTGCGGATCCGCAATGCACTACGGACGTTTGAATGGACCCTTATCCCAGAGTCGGACAACTGGTCACATGACACTAGAGGAGAAGGTCACCGCTGCAGCCTGTGATTGGCTGCAGTGACCACATGTTCCCCATCAATGGATGTTGATCTCAGCATGGCAGGGAGAGGAAAAGCTGGCCTGGGAGTGTTAAGTGCTGAGCACAGGTAGGTATGACCTCCACCGCAGATCGACCACTCCTCGGGAGAGGTCTTCCATATCAGATCGACGCCGATCAGCAGGAGACGGCGCTCGCAGTGTGCATGTGCGGCCTCCTGTCTCTCTTCCTGCTCCTGCTGCTATGTCTGTGACAGGAGACGGCACATGCACTCTGCGTGGATAGAGTAGATCATCAATATTAAAATCCCGGAGAACCCCTTTAAGCTATGCTGTTAAGGATAGCAACCAACAAAATTGCAGCTTTGGATGTCACTAGAGTGTGGATTTAAAGGGGGTTACTAACTTTGTGTCAGTTAGGGTCAGGGTCAATCATTGTGAAAAGGTTTGCAGCCTTCTTACATACCTTGTTTTTTCACCATTTACAAGATCTCTGCTTGCTGTCAGTGAATGTGAATATTATTTTTACATGCAGAGGCTAAGACCGCACGTCTTATTTCTAAGGTTAGGTTCACATCTGTGGCAGAGGATCCAGAAGAAGCCTCCGTCACAGATTCTGGCAAAAAAAAAAAAGTGGTATTTTGTTTGGCAGAATGCCAGTATCCATGCAGGAAACCCGATTTACCTCATTATAGTCAATGGCATCTAACTTGCAAAGTTTTACTTGTTTCTTACGTTTTTAGGAATGGCTCCAGAAAGTATCCACCACATTTAGTTGAAGTGGAAGCCATACAACACAAAACTACCCAAATATTCCACAAAGTGTACTTCCCTGATGACACAGATGAGGTAAGAAAAGTAAAAGATCAGGTTTCGCTAGAGAAACTGAGTCACTGTGTATATACATTACTTATCCTGTACTGATCCTGAGTTACATCCTGTATTATACTCCAGAGCTGCACTCACTATTCTGCTGGTGCAGTCACTGTGTACATACATTACATTACTTATCCTGTACTGATCCTCAGTTACATCCTGTATTATACTCCAGAGCTGCACTCACTATTCTGCTGATGAAGTCACTGTGTACATACATTACATTACTTATCCTGTACTGATCCTGAGTTACATCCTGTATTATACTCCAGAGCTGCACTCACTGTTCTGCTGGTGCAGTCACTGTGTACATACATTACATTACTTATCCTGCACTGATCCTGAGTTACATCCTGTATTATACTCCAGAGCTGCACTCACTATTCTGCTGGTGCAGTCACTGTGCACATACATTACATTACTTATCCTGTACTGATCCTCAGTTACATCCTGTATTATACTCCAGAGCTGCACTCACTATTCTGCTGGTGAAGTCACTGTGTACATACATTACATTACTTATCCTGTACTGATCCTGAGTTACATCCTGTATTATACTCCAGAGCTGCACTCACTGTTCTGCTGGTGCAGTCACTGTGTACATACATTACATTACTTATCCTGCACTGATCCTGAGTTACATCCTGTATTATACTCCAGAGCTGCACTCACTATTCTGCTGGTGCAGTCACTGTGTACATACATTACATTACTTATCCTGTACTGATCCTGAGTTACATCCTGTATTATACTCCAGAGCTGCACTCACTATTCTGCTGGTGCAGTCACTGTGTACATACATTACATTACTTATCCTGTACTGATCCTCAGTTACATCCTGTATTATACTCCAGAGCTGCACTCACTATTCTGCTGGTGAAGTCACTGTGTACATACATTACATTACTTATCCTGTACTGATCCTGAGTTACATCCTGTATTATACTCCAGAGCTGCACTCACTGTTCTGCTGGTGCAGTCACTGTGTACATACATTACATTACTTATCCTGCACTGATCCTGAGTTACATCCTGTATTATACTCCAGAGCTGCACTCACTATTCTGCTGGTGCAGTCACTGTGTACATACATTACATTACTTATCCTGTACTGATCCTCAGTTACATCCTGTATTATACTCCAGAGCTGCACTCACTATTCTGCTGGTGAAGTCACTGTGTACATACATTACATTACTTATCCTGTACTGATCCTGAGTTACATCCTGTATTATACTCCAGAGCTGCACTCACTGTTCTGCTGGTGCAGTCACTGTGTACATACATTACATTACTTATCCTGCACTGATCCTGAGTTACATCCTGTATTATACTCCAGAGCTGCACTCACTATTCTGCTGGTGCAGTCACTGTGTACATACATTACATTACTTATCCTGTACTGATCCTGAGTTACATCCTGTATTATACCCCAGAGCTGCACTCACTATTCTGCTGGTGCAGTCATTGTGTACATACATTACATTACTTATCCTGCACTGATCCTGAGTTACATCCTGTATTATACTCCAGAGCTGCACTCACTATTCTGCTGGTGAAGTCACTGTGTACATACATTACATTACTTATCCTGCACTGATCCTGAGTTACATCCTGTATTATACTCCAGAGCTGCACTCACTATTCTGCTGGTGCAGTCACTGTGTACATACATTACATTACTTATCCTGTACTGATCCTGAGTTACATCCTGTATTATACTCCAGAGCTGCACTCACTATTCTGCTGGTGCAGTCACTGTGTACATACATTACATAACTTATCCTGTACTGATCCTGAGTTACATCCTGTATTATACTCCAGAGCTGCACTCACTATTCTGCTGGTGCAGTCACTGTGTACATACATTACATTACTTATCCTGTACTCATCCTGAGTTACATCCTGTATTATACTCCAGAGCTGCACTCACTATTCTGCTGGTGGAGTCACTGTGTACATACATTACATTACTTATCCTGTACTGATCCTGAGTTACATCCTGTATTATACTCCAGAGCTGCACTCACTATTCTGCTGGTGGAGTCACTGTGTACATACATTACATTATTTATCCTGTACTGATCCTGAGTTACATCCTGTATTATACTCCAGAGCTGCACTCACTATTCTGCTGGTGGAGTCACTGTGTACATACATTACATATCCTGTACTGATCCTGAGTTACATCCTGTATTATACTCCAGAGCTGCACTCACTATTCTGCTGGTGGAGTCACTGTGTACATACATTACATTATTTATCCTGTACTGATCCTGAGTTACATCCTGTATTATACTCCAGAGCTGCACTCACTATTCTGCTGGTGAAGTCACTGTGTACATACATTACATTACTTATCCTGCACTGATCCTGAGTTACATCCTGTATTATACTCCAGAGCTGCACTCACTATTCTGCTGGTGCAGTCACTGTGTACATACATTACATTACTTATCCTGTACTGATCGTGAGTTACATCTTGTATTATACTCCAGAGCTGCACTCACTATTCTGCTGGTGGAGTCACTGTGTACATACATTACATTACTTATCCTGTACTGATCCTGAGTTACATCCTGTATTATACTCCAGAGCTGCACTCACTATTCTGCTGGTGCAGTCACTGTGTACATACATTACTTATCCTGTACTGATCCTGAGTTACACCCTGTATTATACTCCAGAGCTGCACTCACTATTCTGCTGGTGCAGTCACTGTGTACATACATTACATTACATATCCTGTACAAATGCAGAGTTACACTGTGTAATATGCTCCAGAGCTGCACTCACTATTCTGTTAATCTGTCCAGCTACTCTGACTCTTCCCATTAAGCGAATTATGGGAACATGATCATGAGATTGTAGAATTATCTGTATCAGTCCTCTTCCTCCAACTCCTTCTAGGACAGATCTGGACCAGTTTCCAGGATCTTCCGTGGACCACAAAGCTTCTCTGTAATGTTGGTGATGGAATCGGTCTGGTTTTCTTTTCCCAGCTTTGTACTCATAAGACATTGGAAGACAGAATATCATCCCAAGGTGGACATTCACACCGCTTCTTCTCTTACAGGCGTTTGAAGTAGAGTCAAGCACGAAAGCCAAGGATTTCTGCCAAGATATTGCTAACCGCCTTCTTCTGAAATCCCCAGAAGGCTTCAGCCTGTTTGTGAAGATCTCAGATAAGGTAAGAATTGTGCCTGAGAGAGGGAGTCACAAATCAAATGATAAAAGAAAGCGTATAACCATGGAAGATCCCTTTAAATCAGAGCTAGGATCAATTGCATATTTAGGGTTTGCTTAGCACTTAAAATAAAGGTTTTGGAAACAGCGGCCACCTTTTATAGTAATTGAATTAGCTGTGCTTCAGTCACTCACTACTATTAAAACCAATACTGGCGTTATTGACCAAATTTGAAAAATAATGCAGTATCAATTGAGGTTATATGGGGCAACACAATGTAAGTAATTTGTGCATTTTATAAGGCAGTTGTCACATATACCGCAGACTTCATAGTTTATACCGTACATAGATTATAGGGGTAAATGTAGGATGTCGCTTCTGAAAATCTATTGATAATAGCACTAATCATGGATCCTAATTTCTGTTTTCTTTTAGTTCTCCTAGCATTGAGTTGAAACTAATCCATTAGCATAAAACATTTAACTTTAGAGATCTTTATTCTTTTTCTAGGTAATAAGTGTCCCAGAAGGAGACTTTTTCTTTGATTTTGTCCGACATCTGACAGACTGGATAAAGAAAGCCCGACCATCAAAGGATGGTAAGAACTTACCCAAGGCTTGATGTTTTATGTAATGAACTGAAGAAAAATATGACAATTATGTTCATATACTTTACACATGTAATGTCTCTTATAGACAACTATAGCATGCAACTACTCTTACTATATAAAATAATATAGCTACTATAATACTGCCCCCTATGTACAAGAATATAACTACTATAATACTGCCTCCTATGTACAATAATATATCTACTATAATACTGCTCCTATGTACAAGAATGTAACTACTATAATACTGCTCCTATGTACAATAATATATCTACTATAATACTGCTCCTATGTACAAGAATATAACTACTATAATACTGCCTTCTATATACAAGAATATAACTACTATAATACTGCTCCTATGTACAAGAATATAACTACTATAATACTGCCTCCTATGTACAAGAATATAACTACTATAATACTGCTCCTATGTACAAGAATATAACTACTATAATACTGCCTTCTATGTACAAGAATATAACTACTATAATACTGCTCCTATGTATAAGAATATAACTACTATAATACCGCTCCTATGTACAAGACTATAACTACTATAATACTGCCTCCTATGTACAAGAATATAACTACTATAATACCGCTCCTATGTATAAGAATATAACTACTATAAAACTGCCTCCTATATACAAGAATATAACTACTATAATACCGCCTCCTATGTACAGGAATATAACTACTATAATACTGCCTCCTATGTACAAGAATATAACTACTATAATACTGCCTCCTATGTACAAGAATATAACTACTATAATACTGCTCCTATGTACAAGAATATAACTACTATAATACCGCTCCTATGTACAAGACTATAACTACTATAATACTGCCTCCTATGTACAAGAATATAACTACTATAATACCGCTCCTATGTATAAGAATATAACTACTATAATACCGCTCCTATGTACAAGAATATAACTACTATAAAACTGCCTCCTATATACAAGAATATAACTACTATAATACTGTCTTCTATGTACAAGAATATAACTACTATAATACTGCTCCTATGTACAAGAATATAACTACTATAATACTGCTCCTATGTACAAGAATATAACTACTATAATACTGCCTCCTATGTACAAGAATATAACTACTATAATACTGCCTCCTATGTACAAGAATATAACTACTATAATACTGCTCCTATGTATAAGAATATAACTACTATAATACCGCTCCTATGTACAAGAATATAACTACTATAAAACTGCCTCCTATATACAAGAATATAACTACTATAATACTGTCTTCTATGTACAAGAATATAACTACTATAATACTGCTCCTATGTACAAGAATATAACTACTATAATACTGCTCCTATGTACAAGAATATAACTACTATAATACTGCTCCTATGTACAAGAATATAACTACTATAATACTGCCCCCTATATGTACAAGAATATAACTACTACAATACAGCCTTCTATGTACAAGAATATAACTACTATAATACTGCTCCTATGTACAAGAATATAACTACTATAATACTGCTCCTATGTACAAGAATATAACTACTATAATACTGCTCCTATGTACAAGAATATAACTGCTATAATACTGCTCCTATGTACAAGGATATAACTACTATAATACTGTTCCTATGTACAAGAATATAACTACTATAATACTGCTCCTATGTACAAGAATATAACTACTATAATACTGCTCCTATGTACAAGAATATAACTGCTATAATACTGCTCCTATGTACAAGGATATAACTACTATAATACTGTTCCTATGTACAAGAATATAACTACTATAATACTGCCTCCTATGTACAAGGATATAACTACTATAATACTGCTCCTATGTACAAGAATATAACTACTATAATACTGCCTCCTATGTACAAGAATATAACTACTACAATACAGCCTTCTATGTACAAGAATATAACTACTATAATACTGCCTCTTATGTACAAGAATATAACTACTATAATACTGCTCCTATGTACAAGAATATAACTACTATAATACTGCTCCTATGTACAAGAATATAACTACTATAATACTGCTCCTATGTACAATAATATAACTACTATAATACTGCCTCTTATGTACAAGAATATAACTACTATAATACTGCCTCTTATGTACAAGAATATAACTACTATAATACTGCCTCCTATGTACAAGAATATAACTACTATAATACTGCCCCTATGTACAAGAATATAACTACTATAATACTGCTCCTATGTACAAGAATATAACTACTATAATACTGCTCCAATGTACAAGACTATAACTACTATAATACTGCCTCCTATGTACAAGAATATAACTACTATAATACTGCCTCCTATGTACAAGAATATAACTACTATAATACTGCTCCTATGTACAAGAATATAACTACTATAATACTGCCTCCTATGTACAAGAATATAACTACTACAATACAGCCTTCTATGTACAAGAATATAACTACTATAATACTGCCTCTTATGTACAAGAATATAACTACTATAATACTGCTCCTATGTACAAGAATATAACTACTATAATACTGCTCCTATGTACAAGAATATAACTACTATAATACTGCTCCTATGTACAAGAATATAACTACTATAATACTGCCTCCTATGTACAAGAATATAACTACTATAATACTGCCTCCAATGTACAAGAATATAACTACTATAATACTGCTCCTATGTACAGGAATATAACTACTATAATACTGCTCCAATGTACAAGAATATAACTACTATAATACTGCTCCTATGTACAAGAATATAACTACTATAATACTGCTCCTATGTACAAGAATATAACTACTATAATACTGCTCCTATGTACAAGAATATAACTACTATAATACTGCTCCTATGTACAAGAATATAACTACTATAATACTGCTCCTATGTACAAGAATATAACTACTATAATACTGCCTCCTATGTACAAGAATATAACTACTATAATACTGCCTCCTATGTACAAGAATATAACTACTATAATACTGCTCCTATGTACAAGAATATAACTACTATAATACTGCCTCCTATGTACAAGAATATAACTACTATAATACTGCCCTCTATAAGACAATGTTTTACAAAGTGCGCTTTAGATATCGGACTATGTTGATGTGTTTTTTTAACCACCCTCCTTGTTGGGTATTGCAGGTATAGTGCCTTCTCTCACGTATCAAGTGTTCTTTATGAAGAAACTGTGGACCAATACAGTTCCTGGAAAGGACTCGATGGCTGATTCCATCTTCCACTACTACCAGGTTTGTAGCTGTTCTCAATTATACAATATGGTCACTTGGTAATATTCTACCACTTGACTAGCTGTAGCCTTGAAGTTTTTGTCTGGGCTTCAGATATCGATGGCTCCTCCTCAGGATAGGTCCTCAGTGTTGGATCGGTGGGGATCTGACGCCAGGCACCGTCACCGTTCAGGTTTTCCCTGCAGCTCCCAGCACCAGAACTACCACTTTCAATCGTATTGGAACCCCAGCTTCATTCACTAGAATAGGAGCTGAGTTGCAGTAAACCAGCATGACCACCATACTTTGAATGCCGCTGTGCTTCTGGCTCTATTCATAGGGGTAGTTCTGGTGCTTTAGGCTAGAGGGAAGAGCTGATTCGTGGACGTGCCAGGACCCACATCTATCTGATATTGATGACTTATTCTGAGGATAGCGTATCAATTTCTGGAGTCTGGAAAATCCTTTCAAGGGCAATAATCTAGCTTGAGAGGTTGTCAGTGGGACATCAGGCCTGGAGATGATGGATGTTTTCTTGATACAGGAGCTTCCAAAGTACCTACGAGGTTACCATAAGTGCATCCGGGAAGATGTCCTGCAGCTAGCCGCTCTCATCTACAGAGTGAAGTATGAGGATGACAAATCCTATTTCCCAAACATTCCCAAAACGCTGAAAGAGCTGGTTCCTCAAGACTTAATCCGGCAACTAAACCCGGACGACTGGAAGAGAGTGAGTAGGAAATATCAGAATCCTTCCCTTTAACAGTATGAACACTCCATCAATAGGGCAAACTCCCCGTGGCTTCCCTGCAGTCAGATGTTTTATGGCAGCCTGTGCCTGCTACACCATAGGCAAAACACAGGCTGAAATAAACAGCACTGTACGCAGGGCAGTACAGAAAAATCATTAGGCCCGTAGCAAAACATAGAATAGTCCCCACCTTCCACCAAGAGCTCGACCAAATAGACTCTCAGTGCAAGGTTTTAGGTCTAAAATTTTGAATGCATCTGTATAGTGTGCTCTATTTTTGTGAATTTGATAAATGACATAATTCTTGCTGCCTGCAGTCACCACTAGGGGGAGCTCATTGCATATAGGATTATACAGCAACTACTTGGGGGAGCTCACTGTATATGGGTTTGTTCAGCCACGACTAGGGGGCTGTCACTGCTTATGGATTTATATAGCCACTAGTAGGGGGAGCTCACGGTATATGGGTTTATTCAGCCACCACTAGAGGGAGCTCACTATAGAAGATTATACAGCCACCACTAGGAGAGCTGACTGCTTATGGATTTATACAGCAACCACTGGGAGGAGCTCACTGCATTTGGGTTTATATATTTAGTATTGAACTCAATAGATGCTATATGAATGTATGCAGTGATCCCCCCCCCCCCCTAGTGGTGGCTGTAGGTAGCTGATATCTGTCATATAAGATTACATCGATCATAAGGCAGCTCTTTGTTTCTACCCTTCAGTCCATTATTGCCTACTTCAATAAACACGCTGGCAAGACGCGAGAGGAATCCAAGGTGGCCTTTCTGAAGATTATCTATAAGTGGCCAACGTTTGGTTCAGCTTTCTTTGAGGTTAAGGTAAGACACAGGTTAAGGTTTCGCACTCAGAAGCCGAGATCTATAGCGTTATATGAAGGGATAAGAAAACCGCCACTGACCACGGTGTCCCCAGACTGTGTCCATGACTTTCAGATTACTACAGTCAATGACTGTTTGTTTTCATGCCTGGACTTATTGTGCCGTATGTGGTGGTAGCATCCTGCACACTTTACAGCAAATTACTGCGTTTTTGTTCATTGTGTGTTTTAGGCTTGTATTTTATTGAGAGTTCTGTGTAACAGTGCAAAAAAATTCACACTCTGCATGTTCAAGCAGTGCAAAGACATACTGTGTGTTTCCCCCCTGCAGTCCTGCTATTTTGATGACAGGTGGCCATTGTTTTGCCCTGCAGCTCCACATATATCAGCTTCTTGGCCCCTTGTATATGACATGGGATTATCTGCAGTCACAACTGAGTTTGCAAGCTTTGGGTTGCGTGCAAGATGTAAAAAGAAAAGCCAGCGCTGGGTTTGCTGAAAGGCTGGGCGACCGGTAAAGGGTTTGACAAGAGAAATCACAGTTGGAGTCTGGGAATAACCTCATTTTTTTTCTTTTAATTCAGCAAACCACTGAGCCGCACTTCCCTGAAATCCTCCTGATAGCAATCAACAAACATGGCGTCAGCCTGATAGATCCGAAGACAAAGGTACGAATTATAGTTAGAAATTCATTATTGTCTACCTGCCAACTCTCCCAGAATGTCTGAAAAACTCCCAGAAATAGAGCACACCTCCCAGACTTGTTCTGGGTGCCCCACTTATTTAACCCCGTTCCTGTATTTCCCTCTGCTCCCAGGCATTGCTATAGACTATGTTGCAGCAAGGATGGTCTGGGGTCTGTAAACAGGAAGGGTGTGGTCTAGGATCTGTAAACAGGAAGGGTGTGGTCTAGGATCTGTAAACAGGAAGGGTGTGGTCTAGGATCTGTAAACAGGAAGGGTGTGGTCTAGGATCTGTAAACAGGAACGGTCTGGTCTAGGATCTGTAAACAGGAAGGGTATTGTCTATATGTAAACAGGAAGTGTGTGGTCTAGGATCTGTAAACGGGAAGTGTGTGGTCTATGATATGTAAACAGGAAGGGTGTGGTCTAGGATAAGTAAACAGGAAGGGTCTGGTCTAGGATATGTAGACAGGAAGGGTCTGGTCTAGGATAAGTAAACAGGAAGGGTCTGGTCTAGGATATGTAAACAGGAAGAGTCTGGTCTAGGATATTTAAACAGGAAGGGTCTAGTCTAGGATCTGTAAACAGGAAGGGTGTGGTCTAGGATCTGTAAACAGGAAGGGTGTGGTCTAGGATCTGTAAACAGGAAGGGTGTGGTCTAGGATCTGTAAACAGGAAGGGTGTGGTCTAGGATCTGTAAACAGGAAGGGTGTGGTCTAGGATCTGTAAACAGGAAGGGTGTGGTCTAGGATCTGTAAACAGGAAGGGTGTGGTCTAGGATCTGTAAACAGGAAGGGTGTGGTCTAGGATCTGTAAACAAGGAGGGGGTGATTTGGGGTCTTCAATCAGGTTGTCTGATCTAGGGTGTGTATTTTAGTAGGACTGGTCTGGAGTGTTTGTTTTTAGGGGGTCTAGTCTAGGGTCCATGTTTAATTAGGTGGTCTGAGGTTCATACTTTTTTGTCTGGTGTAGGAACTGGATTTTTAGGGGATCTGTAGTTAGTAGTTTTTTGGGGGGGTCTGGTTTGGGGTATTTATTTAGGGGCTCTTTTTAGGGGCTCTAGAGTAATTATTTTTAGTAGCTCTCTTTAGGGGATCTGGTCTGGGTTCTGTATTTAGGTTTATACAGCCACCACTAGGGGGAGCTCACTGCATATGGGTTTACAAAACCACCACTAGGGGGAGCTCACTGCATATGGGTTTATAAAACCACCACTAGGGGGAGTTCGCTGCATATGCATTTATACAACCAATACTAGGGGGCTGTCACTGCTTATGGGTTTATATAACCACCACTATGGGGAGCTTACTGCTTATGGGTTTATACAGCCACCACTAGGGGGAGCTCACTGCATATAGGATTATACAGAAACTACTGGGGAGAGTGAGAACAGTGAAAACTGTAATGAACCCATCTAAATTTTTACACCTCCCCCTTAAATGACATATGCTAGCTGGTCTCACTAATAGTACCACCCCCTGACCTCTGCCTCCCGTGTCTCTCGCAGGACATCTTGGCTACTCATCCTTTCACAAAGATTTCTAACTGGAGCAGCGGGAACACTTACTTCCATATAACCATTGGGAATCTGGTGAGAGGCAGCAAACTGCTGTGTGAGACCTCGCTGGTAAGTGAACTGCCAACTAATCCGGCACACTCCCCAAGGCCATAGACAGTAGATCTCATCTGTGATCCAAATTATTAGCAGTTATACTGTAAGACTAAGGCTACTTTCACACTCGTGTTTTGGGCGGATCCGTCATGGATCTGCAAAAACGGATCCGTTACAATAAAACAACCGCATGCATCCGTCATGAACGGATCCGTTTGTATTATCTGTAACATAGCCAAGACGGATCCGTCATGAACTCCAAAGAAAGTCAATGGGGGACGGATCCATTTTCTATTGTGCCAGATTGTGTCAGAGAAAACGGATCCGTCCCCATTGACTTACATTGTGTGTCAGGACGAATCCATTTGGCTCAGTTTCGTCAAGCGGACAGCAAGACGTTGCAGGCAGCGTTTTGGTGTTCGACCTCCAGAGCGGAATGGAGACTGAACGGAGGCAAACTGATGCATTCTGAGCGGATCCTTTTCCATTCAGAATACATACGGGCAAAACTGATTTGTTTTGGACCGCTTGTGAGAACCCATGACGGATCTCATAAACGGAAAGCCAAAACGCAAGTGTGAAAGTAGCCTAACGCGTTTCACACTAAATGGAGCCATGACATTTGTTGTCCTTGAGAGTGCATATAAGTTTCTTCATGATAGTCAAAGGTGCAAGAACTGAGGCCTGGAAGCTAAGGAGAACCTTCTCCTCCCCAGGCAGATCATTGGGTTGCATAACTGCCTTTGCATAACTGGTTATTTAGCATCTTCGGGCCCGTAAGACATCTGAATTCGGGTGGACTGACAACTGCATGAATTTCTAACAAGGTGACCTCCATTACTGAACTGCTCCCTGAAAATACATCTTTGGGCATCTGAAGGGCAAGCCCTTCATCTGCTTCATATGGTTGGCACTACGTTTCCCTCTTCGTAGACAAATTGAAAGTAAATCTTTGCCCCCTTTATCTTTCCAACTGTCTCATGAGTGACAAGTCTGTGCAAAAAGGAGAGGCAGTCTGCTGTTAAAGGTCATCTGTCAGTAGTTTTAAACTTATGAAATTGGCTGACCTGTTACATGTGCGCTTGGCAGCTGAAGGCATCTGTGTTGGTCCCATGTTCATATGTGCCCGCATTGCTGAGAAAAATTAGGTTTTAATATATGCAAATGAGCCTCTAGGAGCAACGGGGGCGTTGCCGTTACACCTAGAGGCTTTGTTCTCTTTGCAACTGCCGTGCCCTCTCCACTTTCAGGGCTGGGCAGTGAAAGCATCATCACACCTGTTCCTGTCAATCAAAGTGCAGAGGGATGACAGTTCCAGAGAGAGCTGAGCCTCTAGGTGTAATAGCAACGCCCCTGTTGCTCCTAGAAGCTCATTTGCATATTTTAAAACTTCATATGTGAGGGCACATATGAACATGGGACCAACACAGATGTCTTCAGCTGCCAAGTGCACATGTAACAGGTCAGCCAGTTTCATAAGTTCAAAACTGCTGACAGATGCCCTTTAACAGCAGACTGCCTCTCCTTTTTGCACAGACTTTTCACTCATGAGACAGTTGGAAAGATAAAGGGGGCAAATATTTACTTTCAATTTGTCTACGAAGAGGGAAACATAGTGCCAACCATATGAAGCAGACGAAGAAGGGCTTTCATGTTCACAGTCTTGGTTCCAACCATTGGCACACCAGTAATGGAGATTTAGTGGAACCAGTGGCAACCAATCTTTTATCTGAAAAATGTGTTGATGCAGATACTGATTTCATGGTCTCCTATTTGCCAGGGCTACAAGATGGACGACCTGTTGACCTCCTACATCAGCCAGATGCTGACATCAATGAGCAAACAGCGAGGGGCAAAGGGCAGCAAGTGAACTGGGAAGGAGCGTTGGCATCTTGTGGTAGACTTAATCCGCCGCCTGAGGTCCGTGGGGTATCCGTGTAGCTGGAGTAAGACCTTCTCCTCCCAAGTCTGGGACATGAGCAGGGCTGAATCCCAAATCTCATCTGATTCAGAGACTGAAGGTTCAGACACCCCATCCAGCGAGGATGACTACCTGTAAGGGCGGAGTCACGTTTACAGTCACAATAGGGGTGCGCTGATTTTTGGATGGACCCTTTCGTACGGCGCAGGAGATGACAAGAGGCCCTTGTAAATAGTCAGTATTTAGGATCTGGTTGGAGCCGATGAACAATACAAAATAGGAGATACGAGAGATGAAGCCGGAAATATTCCAGGAGAACACGAAGTGGACTTTTTATATAAAATCTATGAAGCAGATTATAATATATTCCAGAGTCTTAGAGCAACCTCCCAGTATTTAAGAGTAAAATTAACTTCTTTATTTATTTAACTTAAAATGATGATGACGTCCCAAATTGTTCTGAAATTTTGAATTTGAAAAAAATATATAATTGAGAAAATTGAGAAGTTTGAATTTTGTGTTTGTAATGATGGAGGCACAAGCCTATGTTATATCAGTGTGAAACGATGAGATATGTAGCAGCAAGATCTCCCAGGAGCATGGAAGTCAATAGAGAAACTTCATTCCACTTATGTCCCAGCCCTAAACAAAACAGGATCACTCATCGCTAAGCAAATCAAAGTTTTATTATTTGGGTTCACAGTCACTGTGTACATACCTTACATTACTTATCCTGAGTTACAGCCTGTATTATACTCCAGAGCTGCACTCACTATTCTGCTGGTGCAGTCACTGTGTACATACATTACATTACTTATCCTGTACTGATCCTGAGTTACATCCTGTATTATACTCCAGAGCTGCACTCACTATTCTGCTCGTACAGTCACTGTGTACATACATTGCTTATCCTGTACCGATCCTGAGTTACATCCTGTATTATACTCCAGAGCAGCACTCACTATTCTGCTGGTGCAGTCACTGTGTACATACATTACTTATCCTGTACTGATCCTGAGTTACATCCTGTATTATACTCCAGAGCTGCACTCACTATTCTGCTGGTGCAGTCACTGTGTACATACATTACATTACTTATCCATTACTCATCCTGAGTTGCATCCTGTATTATACTCCAGAGCTGCACTCACAATTCTGCTGGTGGAGTCACTGTGTACATACATTACTTATCCTGTACTGATCCTGAGTTACATCCTGTATTATACTCCAGAGCTGCACTCACTATTCTGCTGGTGGAGTCACGGTGTACATACATTACATTACTTATCCTGTACTGATCCTGAGTTACATCCTGTATTATACTCCAGAGCTGCACTCACTATTCTGCTGGTGCAGTCACTGTGTACATACATTACTTATCCTGTACTGATCCTGAGTTACATCCTGTATTATACTCTAGAGCTGCGCTCACTATTCTGCTGGTGCAGTCACTGTGTACATACATTACTTATCCTGTACTGATCCTGAGTTACATCCTGTATTATACTCCAGAGCTGCACTCACTATTCTGCTGGTGGAGTCACTGTGTACATATATTCCAGTAGTGATCCTGCGTTATATCCTGTACGTTTCTCATCAGCTCAGGATATGTAATGTATTTTTGAAAAGCATTTTGGGGAGGGACAAGTTTCTTTTGAAAGCAGTTCTCCCACGAATATAAAACTCTTTTTCTCACCTGTCTGTAGGACTTCCTCCCATGTATGTACCTGCCTCTCCCAGGATGCATTGCAGTTAGCTCTTGTTAACCTCTTCCTCCTCAGCCCCTCACGTATAGCCCCAGAGATAAATATGGGATGTAATGTCCCTACAGGTTCCTTCTCCGCTGTCTAGAGAGAGCTAGAGCCATCTACAGTATTTCAGTGAATCTAGAAGTAGCGACAAGTGTCTGGACCAGGGATGGCCAACCTGCGGCTCTCACGCTGTTGTAAAACTACAACTCCCACCATGTCCTGCTGTAGGCAGTGTGGGCAGCTGGAGATCCTTCAGGTTGGCATCCCTGGTCTGGGCCTCTTGTCTAGCAGATCAACACTGAGCATATTGGTCCACTACTGAAGGTGGACCAGCAGGGGGCGCCACCACGGAGCAAAACCTACGTAAAATAGTTTTATTGCATTTTATATATTACAGTAATTCTTAATTTGCAATCCCCTATTCATTTTTCTGGCCGGCTAACCACTTTCATTTTCCCTATAATAATATGGTATTAATGACAGGTCAATCTCGGACAACTTTTATATAAAAATCCTTTTATTATTATTATTATTTTTTATTAAAGCAGACACATCTCCGGAGAGACAGAGCCTTCATCACATCAGACTGTACAGGAAAATACATTATTGCTCTTAGCCGCAGCTTTCTCAGCTCTGACAGTAAACATTGAATATGATCATTTTCTAAAATAGATAAAAATGAGAAAATATGAATTTTTTTGTTTTTTGTTTTTTTAATGGTCATTTTTTTTATGTGCCTGTTACTTTAAATGCAATGACACAAATGGTACTAGATACAAGTCTCCCGTCTAGAGGAAATATTAAACCGGTCCCTGGAATCATTTCTCTCTCTCTCTAACATAGGCTTAGGCATCTGTACCTCGTGGCGAACTGAAAGTCCCAGCATATTCAAACAGGTCGGCCTTACAGCCCAATGTAATCGCAGATTGATTGGGGGCTAATTCTACACTGAGGAGCTTACAAGAGTAGAGACTCAGTGTATGAGGTCCAGTGTGAAATGAAATTTCACAATTTTTACAGTTTTTTGTGGTTTTTTTTGTGAAAAAGTAAAGCCACTCCCCCAGATCGTCAGTGGGAACACGCACTGTATAAATTGTAAAATTTGGCGCACCCAAGAATAGAGAAAAGCCCTTTTATTGGACATTAAATTTGCGGAAACCGTTTTTTAATACCTCACTCCTAGGCAAAGATGTGAAGTCACAGGCCCAAAGCCTGAGGCTGCACCACTGAGAGATTCCTACAGTAAAAGGAGACCTTCCAGGTTCTGCCAGGTGCAGGGTGATGATGGGGACATCTCCATCCCCATCAATGTTCACAGTAGACGTTGGCAGGTAGGATGTAGATATGGGGGGGTGAGCTGTACATAATGTCTCAGTAGTGCAGCCTCAGGCTTTGGTAAAAGAGCAGATCTCAGCAGCATCGAAGTTTATTCAAATGTTTCTTTGCTTTTTTTTTTAAACATCTTAATTCCCAGTAACGGGGGTTGTTGGAAAAGTGCGAAATATGGGGGGCAGATAAGCTCTCTGTATATATGGAGCCCCATATTTCTGGTACATATGCTGGGTGGGGGCATTTAATGGGTGCAAGTTCAGCTGGCATTAGTCTTCGCTATGTACATGTTGTGCTGTCACATGTCCAGGGGCCCCAGGTTATATTCATTGTTTGACCCTAGGGGCCCCTATAGGTTCCACTGCAGCATTCTGACCCAAAGGATCATGACTCCCATCCTTGAAGAAGTGCAGGCACCATGAAGTCGGCCATGTATATGCAGAACCAGAACATCTCATCAGTCCAAAGGTTCGGCGCAAGGGTCACCCATAGGAGCCCGGGTCATGAGGTCAGGTCCACTACCTCATCTCTATAAGGATCTCATGTCTGGAATCATGTTGACACCTTCATCTCATCTATGTCCAAGAAAACTTGATGGGATCAATAATGGTTGGAAGTTTGGGGAGAACTCTTGGGTCACGTGTTCTCCATTGTCCTTATATGATCCTGGCTTCTTAGGTGAAGATTGCGTCTGATGAAAACAAGATGGCAACTTCTGAGCTATCCAGAGTGGAGCTTACCAAAGACCATAGCAGAAGCTGACGCTGCACTGTACCTCCTTGCCTGCAGGGGCAGCACTGAGAAATGGCAATCAGTAATAGCACAGACATCCTTCTGTGGGCACCGGAAGAGGAAGTGACTGCAACAAGCACCAATACGCGGCTCATATGGCATTTCCTCGCTGCTGGGAGGGTGGAGTTGGTAAGTGTGTTGTAGCTTACTATGAGGTTGGCACTGTGGGCACCACAACGAGTCTGACACAGCAGGGACTATTATGAGGCTGGCACTGTGGGCATCACAACAAGTCTGACACTGCAGGGACTATTATGAGGCTGGCACTGTGGGCACCACAACAAGTCTGACACAACAGAGACTATGAGGTTGGCACTGTGGGCACCACAACGAGTCTGACACAGCAGGGACTATGAGGTTGATACTGTGGGCACCACAATGGGTCTGACACAGCAGGGACTATTATGAGGCTGGCACTGTGGGCACCACAATGAGGCTGACGCTATTGGCACCACAGTGAGTCTGACACAGCGGAGACTATTATGAGGCTGGCACTGTGGGCAACAGAATGAGTTTGACACAGCAGGGACTATTATGAGGATGGCACTGTGGGCACCACAAGTCTGACACAGCAGAGACTATGAGGTTGATACTGTGGGCACCACAATCGGTCTGACACAGCAGATACTATTATGAGGATGGCACTGTGGGCACCACAATCGGTCTGACACAGCAGATACTATTATGAGGATGGCACTGTGGGCACCACAATGAGTCTGACACAGCAGAGACTATTATGAGGATGGCACTGTGGGCACCAGAATGAGTCTGACACAGCAGAGACTATTATGAGGATGGCACTGTGGGCGACACAATGGGTCTGACAATGCAGGGACTTTTATGACTATGGCACTGTGGGCACCAGAATGAGTCTGACACAGCAGAGACAATTATGAGGATGACACTGTGGGCACCAGAATAAGTCTGACACAGTAGGGACTAATATGGCACTAGCACAGTGGGCACCACAATGAGTCTGACACTGCATGGACTATTATGACTATGGCGCTGGCACTGTGGTGGGCATCACAACGGGCCCAATATCCCTCTTCCCTGCTCCAGTTTATTCTCCACTTCAAGCAGCAGAATGGCCACAGCTGTCCCAGAATTTGAGTCTCTGGGTAGCTGGACCGCTGTACGGACCTGGGCATGACTGGTCATTGCTGTGCCATTTAAAGTGCCGGGCATCCTTTGTCTATGTGTCTTGCTTTCAGGCAATCTCACCAGAACCCATGTTTTGGGCGCTGGGTCTGGCACTTGGGGTGGTCGGGAGACTCCTGACGTAGCTGTCTTCCGATATTGACATATCCATCTCTGTGGAAATAAAGAGTAGTTATGAGTGGTTGTCACAGCGCCGCCCCTTTTGCTAGCATCACTGTATTGTACTGTAATATTGCAGGAGGAGGGGGAGAACATAATCCGCTATCATATAATACTCACCTAGTTGCACCAAAATGACCATGTATAAAATATGTGCGGACAAATAATTCCCCTAAAGACAATTTAAAGGGATGAGACAGGGATGATGCTCACCTACTGGAGCTACCACAGCTGGGGACCAATAGCCCTAATCCTACCTGTGTTAGCTCAGCTGTTATTGTGATATTACCACATCTCACCACTAGATGGCAATGTCACACTGTACACTGGGAACATTCCTTTCTTAGTGACTAATTATGTACTGTGTAGATCATGATGTAGTGTGAGTTACTCGTGCACAGTACGTCATGAGATCAAAGTGTCACCGCAAGTATACACCCGGCATCTAAACGGGTGCTACGGACATTTTTTGTCACCTACTATCACAAAAAGTGCAACACCAAACGATCAAAAAGGCATATGTACCAATCAAACAGTCACCTCATCCCGCAAAAAATGAGATCCTACCTAAGACAATCGGACAAAAAATAAAAAAGTTATGTCTCTCAGACTATGGAGACACTAAAATATGATATCTTTTTGCTTCAAAAAAGCTATTATTGTGTAAAACTTAAATAAATAAGAAAAAGTATACATATTAGGTATCGCCATGTCCGTAACGATCTTCTCTATAAAAATGTCACATGACCTAACCCCTCATGTGAATGCCGTAAAAATAAATAAAAACTGTACCAAAATTACCAGTTTTTTGGTTACCTTGCCCGAAAAAGTTTAATAATGAATGATCAAAAAATCATATGTACCCAAAAATGGTACCAATAAAAACGTCAACTCTTCCTGCAAAAAACTAGCCCCTGCACGTTCAGAAAATGGAGACACAAAAACATAATTTTTCTTTCAAAAATGCTTTATTATGTAAAACTGAAACAAACAAAGAAAGTAAACATATTTGATATCATTGCATCCGTAACAACCTGCTCTATAAAAATAGCACATGATCTACCCTGTCAGATAAAAACAAAAAACAAAAAAAAAAACAATGCCAAAACATCAATTCTTTGGTTACCTTGCCTCACAAAAAACATAATATAGAGCGGTTAAAAATCATATGTACCCCAAAATAGTACAAATAAAACTGTCACCTTATCCCGTAGTTTCCAAAATGGGGTCATATTTTGATTGTTTCTACTGTAACGGTGCATCTGGGGCTTGAAATGGGACATGGTGTCTAAAAACCAGTCCAGCACTATCTGCCTTCCAAAAACCATATGGCGCTCCTTTTCTTCTGCGCCCTGCCGTGTGCCCTTACATCAGTTTATCACCACATATGAGGTGTTTCTGTAAACCGCTGAATTAGGGTAATAAATAATGAGTTTTATTTGGCTGTTAACCCTCGATGTGTTAAATAAATAAAAAATGGATTCAAATTGAAAAAGTAAAATTTAGAAATTTCATCTCCATTTTCCTTTTAATTCTTGTGTAATACCTAAAGGGTTAACAAAGTTGGTAAAATCAGTTTGGAGTAACTTGAGGGGTGTAGTTTCCAAAATGGGATCATTTATGGGGGTTTCTACTATGTAGGCCCCACAAAGTGACTTCAGACCTGAACTGGTCCTTAAAAAGTGGGTTTTGGAAATGTTCTTAAATATTTTAAGAATTGCTTCTAAAATTCTAAGCCTTCTAACTTCCCAAAAAAATAAAATGACATTTACAAAATGATGCCAACATAAATTAGACATATGGGGAATGTTAAGTAATAAATATTTCATGAAGTATCACTTTCTGTTTTAAAATCAGAGAAATTGAAATTTTGAAAATTGCAAATTTTTCAAAATGTTGGGTAAATTTTGGGTAAAATTTAATCAAATGTATGACTGTCACGAGAAAACAATGGCTTGGATAGGTAAAAGTATTCCGAAGTTATTACCACATAAAGTGATACATGTCAGATTTTCAAAAATAAGCCTGGTAACGAAGGTGCAAAACGGCCCGATCATTAAGGGGCACTTCACTTATGCGGACCGGAAGTTCGGGGCCCCAGACCGGAAATGAGGATGCTGTCCGCATCTTTTATGTCCCCGTTGAAAATTAATGGGTCCGCACCCGTTCCGCACCCAAAGTGCGGACGTCTGAATGGAGCCTTAAAGAGATGCAACAAAAAAAAGCAAAAAAAAATTTTAAATCAGTGTCGGCTCACCCCGAGTACCAGACTCTACCACTCACAAAATCTCAATCTCAAGCCCTGTCTCTATCCCTGGCATCTATGTAGCCATTTCCTGATAGTGTCATGCTCCACCCCCTCTGATCTGCTGGCCCCTGTATCTTCGATCACTGGGGTATATAGAGAGAGCATATTTTTTTATTAAGAATCAGACAGTATTTTCCATACAAATTCATATCCAAATCATTAATATTTTTATTCCTTTTTTGACCCAACCCTTTAGTACCCTCCCTGCCCTCCCTCTGCGCTGCGTCTCTCTAAAATAAAAAAAATAAAAAAAGGGATGAATCAAGGAAAAGAAATCGAAAATTTCCAGGCACCCCATATCCTGATTCATTTTTCATCTATACTTCTTCGTTTATAAAGAATGTAGTCTTGTTAACCAAGTTAAGCCACATGATCACATTTGGAATATCCTGTGAAAACCCGACCCGTGTAAATCAAGAGTCTTGCCAAGAACATTACTTTTGTCAAAAGAATCTTCTTATCTTTATGACAGTTTACCTTGGAAAGAAAGATCGCCCAGTGTCCAGCATTCCACCATGAAAGGAATCACCACTTTCAGTTTTTGGGTAATAAAGTCATCAATCGCAGCCCAATATTCTTTTAGTTCTGTACAAAGCCAGAACATGGGCATAAAGTCAGCTCCTGGTGAGTCACACCGCGGGCAATTACATGTATTCCTTAAACCACATTTATTAAGCCATACTGGCGTAACGTAAACTCTATGTAAAATATTGAATTGAACTAAAACGTGATTAAACTTGTGAGACACTAATCTTAAAGTGGACAATGTGTTCTGCCAATGATCCACTTGTATATTTAAACATTCACCTCCCCACGCCCTTTGTCCAGGAGAGCGTGTATCATTAAATAGTGTTTTAACTAATAATTTATAAAGTTGAGAAATCTCAACCTTGTGCCCTACATTCCCCATTAATTTATTTAAGTGTCTAACAAAGACTTTTCTTTAACACTGTGCAGTGCCAAACGGAACTGAAAATACCTAAACCACGATAAATTATATTCTCTTTTTGTGCTAACTCCAAAAATGAAAGTATTTCCCCATTCCTTACTACCTGTGCTACATAAAAAATATTATTTTTTTGCCAAAACCGATCCACTACTAATTCATCTAAAACCTGTAAATAATAATTTTGCCAAAGGGCATTACAACCTAAATATCTCTTTATTCCCAACCAACCTCTGATAGTACACCAGGATTTACTAGACAATTTCCTAGCTTCTCTGTGATCCTGTTGTATATCCAATAATTGCCGGGATTCCAATAAGGTAAACATGCTATCATAGGAAGATCTGCTCACCAGGGTCCTACATAGTGGACTTTTCTTCCATTCACAGTATAGCCATAACTGTGCAGATATAAAGTAACCCTTAAAATATGGAAGGTTCAACCATGGGCGTCCGCAGAAGTTTTTCCAGGGGGGGGGGGCATAATTTGATTGACATCTATGCTCTGGTTGTTTCTGAGAATGTAATGAAGGGGAGGGGAATATTCATTATCACAAAGTATAATACCGCATGAGCTGTGCAGTGGCGGATCCAGAGCCTGGTCTCGGGAGGGGCACTTCCAGATTATTTTCTGTCCGCCGCCACAAAACAATGGTGCTTATAGAACAGACTACACAGTGTAGAGGTATACTGTATATTGTGTGGCACAGTGTAGAGGTATACTGTATATTGTGGGGCACAGTGTAGAGGTATACTGTATATTGTGTGGCACAGTGTAGCGGTGTACTGTATATTGTGTGGCACAGTGTAGAGCTATACTGTATATTGTGTGGCACAGTATAGAGGTATACTGTATATAGCGGTATACTGTATATTGTCTGGTCACAGTTTAGAGGTATATTGTGTGGCACAGTGTAGAGGTATACTGTATATTGTGTGGCACAGTGTAGCGGTATACTGTATATTGTGGGGCACAGTGTAGAGGTATACTGTATATTGTGGGGCACAGTGTAGAGGTATACTGTATATTGTGTGGCACAGCGTAGAGGTATACTGTATATTGTGTAGCGGTATACTGTATATTGTGTGGCACAGTGTAGAGGTATACTGTATATTGTGTGGCACAGTGTAGAGGTATACTGTATATTGTGTGGCACAGTGTAGAGGTATACTGTATATTGTGTGGCACAGTGTAGAGGTATACTGTATATTGTGTGGCACAGTGTAGAGGTATACTGTATATTGTGTGGCACAGTGTAGAGGTATACTGTATATTGTGTGGCACAGTGTAGAGGTATACTGTATATTGTGTGGCACAGTGTAGAGGTATACTGTATATAGTGTGGCACAGTGTAGCGGTATACTGTATATTGTGTGGCACAGTGTAGAGGTATACTGTATATTGTGTGGCACAGTGTAGAGGTATACTGTATATTGTGTGGCACAGTGTAGAGGTATACTGTATATTGTGTGGCACAGTGTAGAGATATACTGTATATTTTGTGGCACAGTGTAGAGGTATACTGTATATTGTGGGGCACAGTGTAGAGGTATACTGTACATTGTGGGGCACAGTGTAGAGGTATACTGTATATTGTGGGGGCACAGTGTAGAGGTATACTGTATATTGTGGGGGCACAGTGTAGAGGTATACTGTATATTGTGTGGCACAGTGTAGAGGTATACTGTATATTGTGTGGCACAGTGTAGAGATATACTGTATATTTTGTGGCACAGTGTAGAGGTATACTGTATATTGTGGGGCACAGTGTAGAGGTATACTGTACATTGTGGGGCACAGTGTAGAGGTATACTGTATATTGTGGGGGCACAGTGTAGAGGTATACTGTATATTGTGGGGGCACAGTGTAGAGGTATACTGTATATTGTGTGGCACAGTGTAGCGGTATACTGTATATTGTGTGGCACAGTGTAGCGGTATACTGTATATTTTGTGGCACAGTGTAGAGGTATACTATATATTGTGGGGCACAGTGTAGAGGTATACTGTACATTGTGGGGCACAGTGTAGAGGTATACTGTATATTGTGGGGGCACAGTGTAGAGGTATACTGTATATTGTGGGGGCACAGTGTAGAGGTATACTGTATATTGTGTGGCACAGTGTATAGGTATACTGTATATTGTGTGGCACAGTGTAGCGGTATACTGTATATTGTGGGGGCACAGTGTAGAGGTATACTGTACATTGTGGGGCACAGTGTAGAGGTATACTGTATATTGTGGGGCACAGTGTAGCGGTATACTGTATATTGTGGGGCACAGTGTAGAGGTATACTGTACATTGTGGGGCACAGTGTAGCGGTATACTGTATATTGTGTGGCACAGTGTAGAGGTATACTGTATATTGTGTGGCACAGTGTAGAGGTATACTGTATATTGTGTGGCACAGTGTAGCGGTATACTGTATATTGTGTGGCACAGTGTAGCGGTATACTGTATATTGTGTGGCACAGTGTAGCGGTATACTGTATATTGTGTGGCACAGTGTAGCGGTATACTGTATATTGTGTGGCACAGTGTAGAGGTATACTGTATATTGTGTGGCACAGTGTAGCGGTATACTGTATATTGTGTGGCACGGTGTAGGCTATATGTGTATAACAAACATATTTCACATGAAAACTTACAATTACTTGGCTTGGCCCTTGGGGATCTCGGACTCCACTTCCACACTTTGGCCGGGGGCTCGGCGGAGCTGATGTTGTGCTTTATCCTAATGAGAAAGATTTCATATAAAGGATTTGGAGAAGGGGCAGAGGAATAGCAGAGCAGGGAGAGGCTGGTGCTGCCATTAGGGGGTCATACCATGGGGGAGTAATAAAGCCCACCATAATGCCCCCCCCAGTAGAAATAATTCTCCTTATAATGTGACAGTGCAAAAAATACCCCCTTGTAATGCCCCCAGTTGAGCTAATGTCCTCATAGTGCCCCCATAATGTGCCAGTATAAAATACCCCTCTATAGTGCCCCCAGTAAATGCCTCCATAGTGCTCATCTCCCCCTTCCTCCTAGTGCCCCCCATAATGTACCAGTATAAAATGCCCCATATATAGTGCCCCAGTAGATGCCATCAGTGTCCCCCATAATTTGCAAGTATAAAATACCCCTTCTTAGTGCCCACGTAGATGACCCCATAGTACTCCTCTCCTCCCTTCCTCATAGTACCCACCATAATGTGTCCCAGTATAAAATTCTACTGTACAGAGCCCCCCATATAAAACACCCCTTCTTTGTGGCCTCAGTAGATGCCCCTATAGTGCCCCCAATAATGTGCCAGTAATAACAGCCCCCCCATCATGTGCCAGTAATAACAGCCTCCCCATCATGTGCCAGTAATGACAGCCCCTATTATGTGCCAGTAAGGACAGCCCCCCCTATTATGTGCCAGTAATGACAGCCCCCCCATTATGTGCCAGTAATGACAGCCCCCCATTATGTGCCAGTAAAGACAGCCCCCCCTATTATGTGCCAGTAATGACAGCCCCCCTTATTATGTGCCAGTAATGACAGCCCCCCCCATTATGTGCCAGTAGCCAGAGACCCCCATTATGTGCCAGTAGCCAGAGACCCCCATTATGTGCCAGTAGCCACCAGTATTGTACACAAAAAAAAATAAACACTTATATTTACCTCCTTGGCAGCGATGCGATGCTGTGTCCCGCGCTGTATGGCTCAGGCGGCGCGATGACGTCATCGTGCCGCCTGCGCCGGCCTCTGATGGGCTGCCGGCCTAGTGCCTGAGGAAGGGAAAGGGACACGCCTCTCCCTCCCCTGCCTCAGCACAGTCATCTGTATCGCTGTCCTGAGGACGGCGATACAGATGACTATGGAGATGAGCGCTTCCACAATGGAAGCACTCATCTCCCTGTGCCCTGCCGCCGCCCCCCCACTTCTGAGCAGCTCGGGGGGGGGGGGGCAATTGCCCCGTTGCCCCCCCCCCCCCGGATCCGCCAGTGCTGCAGAGCAGAGGCAGAACTCAGTTCACAGATTTCCCCCCTTGAAAGAAGCTTTACATCAGTATTCAATAAAGAAATCGGCCTATAGGCCTCCAAATCTAGGGGATCCTTGCCTTTTTTTAAAATATATTAATATTATTGCGGCTTCTGTCATTGATTCCGGAAGGGAACCGTCCTCCAGTGATTCCGTGAATACCTTCAATAAACATGGGAGAATAACCTCCCTATATTTACAGCAGAATTCATATGGGAATCCATCTGAACCAGAGGAGGAGTTCCCCGAGCAAGCCTTTATTGCAGCCTCTAACTCCTGCAAGGAGAATTCATGATCGAGAAGTTCTCTTTGAGTGTCCGTTAGGACTGGTGAAGAGATGGAATCCAGATTTGCATCCATCATTTCATCTGGAATATTCTTATCTGGTTTATATAAATCCACAAAATGCTTAACAAAGATTCCTTTTATAGATTCTTGATCTTCTATAATTAATCCTTCAGGTGAACGAATACTTACTATCTCTTTTTTTTTTTTGGTCCTGATTCGAGATCACTCTAGCCAACAATTTCCCTGGGCGACCTGATTCGGCAAAATATTTTTGTCCCTTAAAGAAAAGCCTCTGCTGTGCCTTATCCAGAAGAACATCGGAATAGGCCTGGCTTGCATTCTCGATAATTTCCCTATTTTCTTCTGTTTTATTTCTGGAAAATTCCTTCATAGCGCCTACAACTAGTTCTTTTAAACCCCTCCCTTTCATACCAAACCCCTTTCTTAAATTGGAAATATTATTAAGAAATAAACCCCTCATAAAGGCCTTAAAGGCGTCCTATACCAATTGAGTTGTAATTAATACCCCAAAATGGACAATCTCCTGTTCCATCATTTTATGATTATCCATTACAAAGATCCAATAGGGATTTAATCTAAATGGGGGTCTTACCCAATGTTTATTATCCACCATAGATACTTCAAGAGTAAATGGTACATGGTCAGATAAAGCCCTGGCCTCATATTTCATCCGCTTTATACATCTAAAAAAATAATAAAGAAACGAGTGCTTATATATTGTTCCGGTCAAGCAAGTCCGTCACGAGACCAGGGGTATAGTACACTGCTCAAAAAAATAAGGGGAACACAAAAATAACACATCCTAGATCTGAATTAATTAAATATTCTTCTGAAATACTTTGTTCTTTACATAGTTGAATGTGCTGACAACAAAATCACACAAAAATAAAAAAATGGAAATCAAATTTTTCAACCCATGGAGGTCTGGATTTGGAGTCACACTCAAAATAAAGTGGAAAAACACACTACAGGCTGATCCAACTTTGATGTAATGTCCTTAAAACAAGTCAAAATGAGGCTCAGTAGTGTGTGTGGCCTCCACGTGCCTGTATGACCTCCCTACAACGCCTGTGCATGCTCCTGATGAGGTGGCGGACGGTCTCCTGAGGGATCTCCTCCCAGACCTGGACTAAAGCATCTGCCAACTCCTGGACAGTCTGTGGTGCAACGTGACGTTGGTGGATAGAGCGAGACATGATGTCCCAGATGTGCTCAATTGGATTCAGGTCTGGGGAACGGGCGGGCCAGTCCATAGCATCAATGCCTTCGTCTTGCAGGAACTGCTGACACACTCCAGCCACATGAGGTCTAGCATTGTCTTGCATTAGGAGGAACCCAGGGCCAACCGCACCAGCATATGGTCTCACAAGGGGTCTGAGGATCTCATCTCGGTACCTAATGGCAGTCAGGCTACCTCTGGCAAGCACATGGAGGGCTGTGCGGCCCTCCAAAGAAATGCCACCCCACACCATTACTGACCCAATGCCAAACCAGTCATGCTGGAGGATGTTGCAGGCAGCAGAACATTCTCCATGGCGTCTCCAGACTGTCACATCTGTCACATGTGCTCAGTGTGAACCTGCTTTCATCTGTGCACAGGGCGCCAGTGGCGAATTTGCCAATCTTGATGTTCTCTGGCAAATGCCAAACGTCCTGCACGGTGTTGGGCTGTAAGCACAACCCCCACCTGTGGACGTCGGGCCCTCATATCACCCTCATGGAGTCTGTTTCTGACCGTTTGAGCAGACACATGCACATTTGTGGCCTGCTGGAGGTCATTTTGCAGGGCTCTGGCAGTGCTCCTCCTGTTCCTCCTTGCACAAAGGCGGAGGTAGCGCTCCTGCTGCTGGGTTGTTGCCCTCCTCCGGCCTCCTCCACGTCTCCTGATGTACTGGCCTGTCTCCTGGTAGCGCCTCCATGCTCTGGACACTACGCTGACAGACACAGCAAACCTTCTTGCCACAGCTCGCATTGATGTGCCATCCTGGAAAAGCTGCACTACCTGAGCCACTTGTGTGGGTTGTAGACTCTGTCTCATGCTACCACTAGAGTGAAAGCACCGCCAGCATTCAAAAGTGACCAAAACATCAGCCAGGAAGCATAGGAACCGAGAAGTGGTCTGTGGTCACCACCTGCAGAACCACTCCTTTATTGGGGGTGTCTTGCTAATTGCCTATAATTTCCACCTGTTGTCTTTCCCATTTGCACAACAGCATGTGAAATTGATTGTCACTCAGTGTTGCTTCCTAAGTGGACAGTTTGATTTCACAGAAGTGTGATTGACTTGGAGTTACATTGTGTTGTTTAAGTGTTCCCTTTATTTTTTTGAGCAGTGTAATATTACGCCAAATGTAAAATATATATGCGTGAAAAATATAAAACAGATTTAATAATTCTCTCCAAATCTAGTGTATGCTTATTTGGAGTAAGGAACACCCGGACGACTCATTCACCAGGATTCAGCAAGAGTTATATAAAAAATAAATAATGCAATTCATTTTCGCTCTTCATAAAAGTTGATTACTTACAAAAATAGTTTAGGAAGTCTTAATCTATTGTCCATGTGTGAATATGAAAGTCCATAAAGTATCATTGTTGAAGGTTAGGAATCTTCTTCTAAGGCTCCATGTGTTTCTTCCATCATCTTCAGCAGCCCCCAACACAGTGAGAGTAAGAAGACCCCCCCCCCCCCCTGTCTGTCTCCGTCAGTCATTTATACCATGGATACAGGCGTGTCTTACTAATGTATGGGCTTCTACATTGTCATATATGGAGACTTCAAATATAGGTCTTGAGGTCCTCATACAGACCTCCCATCGCCCCTTGTGTATCACTATAGATGGTGTCAGTGTGCAGTGTAATAAATCCTTTATATTAAATATCAATTAATATTATTTCACATATTATTTAACAGGTATCAAAAAAAAAAGTTTTGCCATTGAAAATTATCCGAAATTTAGCTGGGTAAACAAATGAATAGTTAATGTCTCTTTCTTGCAGCCGTTTTTTGACCGCAGTAAAACTGCGTCTCTTTTCTTAAATCTCTTTAGAAAAATTGGGGAAAAAGGACACTTTACTTCCATTATATAAAATAGGAGGGCATTCCCTAGCCCTTCTCAAAATCATATCCCTGTCTCGTGAGACCAATATCTTCGCCAGAAGTACCCGTGGCTGCCTTCCCGGGATGGGTTTTTCCCCTGGGACCCGATTGTGCTCTTTCCACAAAAAATTATGGTGAAAAATGTGATTAAGGTCTGTATCATTTCATCGGAACTTTTTCCTTCGGTGCCTTCGGGTAGACCGATAATTCTCACATTGCATCGCCACAACCTATCCTCCAAGTCCACCACTTTTTTTTTTTTTTTAAGGGTATTAACATCCATACTGGAGATTTCAGTTTGAAATATTTTAGCTTCATTCTCCAGGACCCCCACAGATTTTTCTATGGTTGTAACTCTGTCCCTTATCTTGGAGAAGTCCTCCCTTATCAGAATCACATTAGTCTGAATTGCCCCAAGCTGCATTGACATATCTTGTATTAGTTCTCAGTTTTTTGTTTTTTTAACCACCATCAAAATTTATTTTAGTGGGGCGGATTCAACAATAGGCAAATGATTTAGGTCCTCTCCCTCCGCCCCTCCTCCTGGGAGGAATCCTCCACTCTGAGTCCAGCATGTTTTTTAACACTGGAATCAAACATCCCTTTTTGGCCTGCTCCTGCTCCTGCCATTACATTTCAAAAACTGATCGATTTTGGCAGATTCTGGAGGCTTCTGTCCCGTTTTAGAATAGTCCGCTGATCGCCTATTTTGCTTAGGACCCATTTTTCCTCCCTTTCTCAATTTTTTTTGCCTTTATTTTTTTTTTTTACTTCCCCCTCCTTTTTTTTCTTTTTCCTCCTCCTTTTCTCTCCTCTCTACTTTTTAATGTTTATCTTTCCTTCTCCCCTCTCTTAACTCTCCTCTTCCTTTTCCTTTTCCCTCCTCTCGCGCTTCCCCCCGGTGCTCTTGTCACCACCTCAACAAGTCCACCAAACCAAATTTTTTGTATCACTCAGGGGGAGTTTTTTTTATCAGGTTCAGCAGTATTATATTCTTTTAAATACACAAGGTGGCAAGAGAAAAGGCTACAAGCAGGAGGGGTGCGGAGGCACATCCAGCACACAGAAGAGAGGCGGGTTAGGCATGGAGGCGGGGAAGAATACCAGGCCAAGGCACTTGAAGATCCACCAGAAGCAGGGGACGGAAAGGCCAGAAGAAGCCGGGCGCACCATCAGGCCACAAAGCACCAACCAAGGATCCGTTATTCCAGTGCAGTCCCCCAACCGATGATCCATCGTTCGGCTACGGAGAGCACCTCCAGCGCTCAGCTTGTTCCGCCCGGCACGATGGAGGAGGGGAGGAGGACGCAACACAGCACACCTACGTCATCACGTCAAACCCCATATAGAGAGAGCCTTTGGGAGAGAGGTGTACTGTCAAGCACCTCAGTACTGTGGCAGTGTACGGCACAGCGACCTAAACTCCAGGCAAAACTAATTTTCAGCAACACTAATGTCTGTGATCAGAGATAACGCCGATCACAGACATTTAACCACTCACATGCCTTGGTCAACTGTAACCAGGGCATCTGAAGTGGCTTTCCCTGGAGGTGCTGTACTCCCTGATCACCCAGTTTTACCATAAATAAAAATAGAAAATGATAAAATATAAAGATCATTGGCATCGGCATGTCCAAAAATGAACTTTTAACATATAAAATTATTTATCCCGTATAGTGAATGGAGTAACTGAAAGAAAAAAAAATCAAAATGGCCAATTCGCCATTTCTTTTTCATCGTTTCACCTCCCAAAAAAAATTATATTAAGCAGATTTCTAGATCTGTGATCCATCTATAGGAGAAGCTTCTCTATAGTCCATCCAGGACCTTTCACAATGGTAGAGGCTCACACTGTGACTGCCTATGGGAGACTGAGAGGCCAGGCTTCTCATGCAGGAGGCACGAAAAGTCTGACATACATTACACAGGGTAAGGTGAATCTCCATTGAAAAGCTCCTATTTCAGCCCCAGGGGGCGCTCTAAACACTCGGCCTGTCTCACACGGTCACGTACCTGTTTTAAATGTGTTGTAAAATCCACTGTCTGGGACCTCTTTACTTTGTGGACAGCACGAGAAGCCCCTTTCTCTCCACCTACAAGCAGAACATTATACAGAGATCCTCAGGATAATAAGAAGGTGATCAATCAATCTCTGTATTACCCTAGACCAGTGATAGGCAAACTGCGGCTCTCCAGCTGTTGCAAAACTACAACTCCCACCATGCCCTGCTGTAGGCAGTCTTTGCATGCTGGGAGTTGTAGTTCTGCCACAGCTGGAGAGCCGCAGTTTGCCTATCACTGCCCTAGACCATCAGAGGAAACAAGAATGAACCCTCCACTACCAGAGACCACCAGGAAAACAGGAGTTAACCCCTTCACTACCTGAATCCACTAGGGAAACAAGTACTAACCCCTACTCTTTTCAAGACCTTCAGGAAAACATGTATTAACCCCTCTATTCTCCTTGGCCACCAGTAAAAGATGTATTAACCCCTCCACTACCCTAGACCACCATACAACAGGTGTTAACCTCCCACTACCTAGACCAACATGAAAACAGGTATTAACCCTTCCACTACCCTTGGCCACCAGTAAAAGATGTATTAACCCCTCCACTACCCTAGACCACCAGTCAACAGGTATTAATCTCCCACTACCTAGACCATCAGGAAAACATGTATTAACCCCTCTACTACCTTTGACCACCAGTAAAACATGTAATAACCCAGATCCCTATCTGCCGTCCCCCGTGTCTGTTAGGTGGGCTATCTGGTTGACGCTGTTCATGGGGATCATGCGGTCAGGTATCGGATAAGTCAGACTCACCAGTGCAGCACAAAGATGAGAATAATCAGCAAAGTAGAAACGATATCTGTGAGAATCCACATTAGACTGTACTGAGACGGGGTCTGAAAGAGAATATCAGGGGAGGTCATGTGACTTGGTGAGGAGTCCGAGGGCCCCATTATAAAAGCATAACAGAGAGGGTAGAGTGATATACTACTATAAGTCTGTAATATAATAGTCTTTTATGTAATAAGTAAAATAGAATAGTATTATGATCATGCCCAGTGCTCGGGTCATTTTTCAGAAGTACTGTAGTAGCATTCCTTTTAGAGGGTATAATGGAGCTGTATTATCATCATGTCCGGTGGTTGAGTCACTGCGGGAGTAGTAGTCTTTAATGCAAGTTGTTACAAAAGTACTGTCACTATCACTGTACTTCCAGAATGTCTTACCAATAGAAACATGGGCTCCTCCATCTTCTTCAGTGTGTGCACAGAGTTAGTGGTGACAGAATAAGCTCCTGAGCACCAAGCCAAGGAAAACAGCCACGGCTCGCTGATCACATACAGGTTGGTGGTAATATTGGCTGCAGCGTATTCACTAAAATACAAAAATCACCCAACATTTATCACACTGATAACGGTACAAAGAGACCTTTATATAAATCCTGATCATATTAGAGCATATTGTGATTCATAGGAGGCAGTATTATAGTAGTATTATTCCTGTACATAGGAGCAGTATTATAGTAGTTATATTCTTGTACATAGGAGGCAGTATTATAGTAGTTATATTCTTGTACATAGGAGCAGTATTATAGTAGTTATATTCTTGTACATAGGAGCAGTATTATAGTAGTTATATCCTTGTACATAGGAGGCAGTATTATAGTAGTTATATTCTTGTACATAGGAGCAGTATTATAGTAGTTATATTCTTGTACATAGGAGCAGTATTATAGTAGTTATATTCTTGTACATAGGAGCAGTATTATAGTAGTTATATTCTTGTACATAGGAGCAGTATTATAGTAGTTATATTCTTGTACATAGGAGCAGTATTTTAGTAGTTATATTCTTGTACATAGGAGGCAGTATTATAGTAGTTATATTCTTGTACATAGGAGGCAGTATTATAGTAGTTATATTCTTGTACATAGGAGCAGTATTATAGTAGTTATATACTTGTACATAGGAGCAGTATTATAGTAGTATTATTCCTGTACATAGGAGCAGTATTATAGTAGTTATATTCTTGTACATAGGAGGCAGTATTATAGTAGTTATATTCTTATACATAGGAGCAGTATTATAGTAGTTATATTCTTGTACATAGGAGGCAGTATTATAGTAGTTATATTCTTGTACATAGGAGCGGTATTATAGTAGTTATATTCTTGTACATAGGAGCAGTATTATAGTAGTTATATTCTTGTACATAGGAGCAGTATTATAGTAGTTATATTCTTGTACATAGGAGCAGTATTATAGTAGTTATATTCTTGTACATAGGAGGCAGTATTATAGTAGTTATATCCTTGTACATAGGAGCAGTATTATAGTAGTTATATTCTTGTACATAGGAGCGGTATTATAGTAGCTATATTCTTGTACATAGGAGCAGTATTATAGTAGTTATATTCTTGTACATAGGAGGCAGTATTATAGTAATTATATTCTTGTACATAGGAGGCAGTATTATAGTAGTTATATTCTTGTACATAGAAGCAGTATTATAGTAGTTATATTCTTGTACATAGGAGCAGTATTATAGTAGATATATTCTTGTACATAGGAGCAGTATTATAGTAGTTATATTCTTGTATATAGGAGGCAGTATTATAGTAGTTATATTCTTGTACATAGGAGCAGTATTATAGTAGTTATATTCTTGTACATAGGAGCAGTATTATAGTAGTTATATTCTTGTACATAGGAGCAGTATTATAGTAGTTATATTCATGTACATAGAGCAGTATTATAGTAGTTATATTCTTGTACATAGGAGGCAGTATTATAGTAGTTATATTCTTGTACATAGGAGCAGTATTATAGTAGTTATATTATTGTACATAGGAGCAGTATTATAGTAGTTATATTCATGTACATAGAGCAGTATTATAGTAGTTATATTCTTGTACATAGGAGGCAGTATTATAGTAGTTATATTCTTGTACATATGAGCAGTATTATAGTAGTTATATTCTTGTACATAGGAGGTAGTATTATAGTAGTTATATTCTTGTATATAGGAGCAGTATTATAGTAGTTATATTCTTGTACATAGGAGCAGTATTATAGTAGTTATATTCTTGTACATAGGAGCAGTATTATAGTAGTTATATTCTTGTACATAGGAGCAGTATTATGGTAGTTATATTCCTGTACATAGGAGCAGTATTACAGTAGTTATATTCTTGTACATAGGAGCAGTATTACAGTAGTTATATTCTTGTACATAGGAGCAGTATTATAGTAATTATATTCTTGTACATAGGAGCAGTATTATAGTAGTTATATTCTTGTACATAGGAGCAGTATTATAGTAGTTATATTCTTGTACATAGGGGGCAGTATTATAGTAGTTATATTCTTGTACATAGGAGCAGTATTATAGTAGTTATATTCTTGTACATAGGAGGCAGTATTATAGTAGTTATATTCTTGTACATAGGAGCAGTATTATAGTAGTTATATTCTTGTACATAGGTACAGTATTATAGTAGTTATATTCTTGTACATAGGAGCAGTATTATAGTAGTTATAGTCTTGTACATAGGAGCAGTATTATAGTAGTTATATTCTTGTACATAGGAGCAGTATTATAGTAGTTATATTCTTGTACATAGGAGCAGTATTATAGTAGTTATATTCTTGTACATAGGAGGCAGTATTATAGTAGTTATATTCTTGTACATAGGAGCAGTATTATAGTAGTTATATTCTTGTACATAGGAGCAGTATTATAGTAGTTATATTCTTGTACATAGGAGGCAGTATTATAGTAGTTATATTCTTGTACATAGGAGCAGTATTATACCAGTTATATTCTTGTACATAGGAGGCAGTATTATAGTAGTTATATTCTTGTACATAGGAGCAGTATTATAGTAGTTATATTCTTGTACATAGGAGCAATATTACAGTAGTTATATTTTTGTACATAGGAGCAGTATTATAGTAGTTATATTCTTGTACATAGGAGCAGTATTATAGCAGTTATATTCTTGTACATAGGAGCAGTATTATAGTAGTTATATTCTTGTACATAGGAGGCAGTATTATAGTAGTTATATTCTTGTACATAGGAGCAGTATTATAGTAGTTATATTCTTGTACATAGGAACAGTATTATAGTAGTTATATAATTGTACATAGGAGGCAGTATTACAGTAGTTATACTGTTTTACATAGGAGGCAGTATTTTTTACATAGGATCAGTTTTGTAGATACTCTTGTACATAGGATCAGTTTGGCAGTTCCAGGTTAATTAATTGCCCCATGTAATTGGAGAACCTCTTCTGATATACTGTGTGTGGCTCAGACTGCAGTATGAGGATAATCAGTGTTGGTTTTCTCCGCTCATGTAATTGGACATCTCTGGAGCCAGGTGCACGTGGGCGACTATTGCTGTCAAGGGGCCATTAGACAGAGCAGTGGGCTGTGAACCTGGATTGTATAGCAGAGTGTGAATAAACAGCATTACCATTGTGTCACCGCCACAATCTGGCTTATAAATAGATTTCTGCTTAAGCACAGCTAACATTTAATGATCCTCACTAGTAAACCGCTCTTTAAAAAGTCTCTTTTTTTGGGGGTATGTTTTGAAGCTGTGCCTCAAGTTAGCACATAACACCGCTGCCTTAAAGGGGTTGTCCCACCATAAGAACTTACTAACTATTCTGTGTATAGGTGATCGGCGTGAGTCTGCCCACTGAGACCCCCGCCGATCACTAGAACGGGGTCCAACGCTGCCACTCCATCCATTCTTTATGTGATTACTGCACATTGCACTATATCTGGCAGGCGCACAGAAAATCAATCAATCAGCAGCAAATAGGTGTGGACAGCGGAGGCCCGGCCATTGAATCTACGGGAAAATTTCCCGATGGGCCAATGTCAAGTGCCCTCTGAACCCTCCTCATGGCTGCAGGATATATAACGGTCGGATGCTCTCAGCATTAATTAATATTAGGAGCATCAGTTATTAATTCAACTGTCTTTAGGACGATGAGACCGTTGAATACTGTAGCAGGGGAGACAGTATTCTTGCTGCACTGTGATATTTGGTTCTGCTGGGGTGGTACTTTGTGCTGCTGGCCTCGCCTACTTCTGTTATCCTGCCTACTTGAGTTGCTCCGCCTTCTGTAAATTTGGACCCGCCTTTAACGTGTGACCACTTTTATTTATTTATTTTTCCACCGCCACTTTAAGTTCTGAATCTGTCCCTGGGTGTGACCGTCATGCCATTCCCTTCAGGGCTATGTTCTAGTGATCGGACCCATACCAGCGCCCATCACGTACCTATCACCTGTCCACGGGAAACCCCTTTAAATTCATTTTAACCCCTTAATGATGAAACTCATTTTATCTTCAGGATCAGTAAAAAACGTCCTCCCTCTGTTGCATGGTGGGGCCTAAGATGCAAAATTTTGTGAATAAATTGTGCCGCGATACTGGCGTAAAAAAATTGCGTTGCAAAGTACGCTAACTAATGGTTGGTAAATAGAGTCAGTAAAACATGTTTGCCCCTGCACCTGATTCATAATCCAGCCTGAGCCCCAGCGATAAATCTGGTGCCGGTCTAGCCGCCATCTATAAGATTAATAAATCTGTCCTAGTGTACTGAAAGCAAAAAAGAAGAAGACCGGCTGGGCAGTTGTCAGGACGTGTCAGGACCATTAATCAAAGCAAAATGGACCTCCCCTTTAAATATAGTGCAGGAGCTTCATCACATAAGGCAGACGTTATAATGCGTGGTCTGTAGAGACTACCTGATGTCTCGCTGGGACATCTCGTTGTACGGCAGGTTCAGTTTCACGATGTGATTGCTGACAAGTTCTTCGATACTCGCTTTGAAACCCAATGTCTGCTGCAAACCAGGATTCACAAACTGCACAAAGGATCTCATGTCATTTGAAAGCCATAAAACCTAAAAAGAAATAGGATTCAGACATGGGACAAGTCAGAGGTGACCCCAGACCATAGAAAGCCAATGTGACATTAATGTGTATCGGAGACTCAGGGGCATATCTGCCATGTGAGGCCAGATGGTGGCCAATGACTCAGGGTGGCCATGGATGATGCATGGTAGATGAAGGCATTTTGATGTCCTACCTTTAATATTTTCAACCAGTACCTGCAAACTTGACTTCATCTTTTATCAAATATTGAATATCTAGATCTACTTTTCAAAATGTTCCAGATTCTGGTATAGGGTAGGGGCCATGACACTGCTAACGTGCGGCATCAGTAAGGGGGTCGCTAGGCCGAGATAGAGTTGCCAAAAGTGCATTTTCCTGGTTGTGATTCTGCCCTGCCCCCTCTGATTACAGTGCCCACCCTTGCTTAAATATGCAGCAGCCCAGGAGGAGCTGGAGCAGAGGATGTGAGTGGTAGTGGCAGTGGTTTCTATAGTCAATTACAGTGGCCTTCCTCACAAGGGCTGTGCAGTGAAGGGAGGGCACAGCCTGGTTCTGGAGCTTCTGCCTGATGATAGCTGGGGTGCCGGTGATGTTAGGTGCTTGTATGGGTGCAAGGCCGGAGCGTGTAATGGCCAGAGTGCAATGGCCAGCATATGGTGTAGGAGTCATTAACAAGGCCAGATGTAGCAGAACAGATATCTCTTTTACTCAAGTGCAACATGGGAGATGTAGTACAGTTCTGTCTGTGCACTGACATTTGGCAATGTATGGATTTAGGCAAAGTTGGGAGTTATGGCCCTCTTGTCTCTCTATCTTGCTAAAGTCTCTGTCAGTAGAATCTGTGGCTGGCAATAATGACTGTAATGTCCACTGCCGGATGCAGGGTTTTGAAGGAACATTTGACCAGGATGTGTCAAAGTGTGAAGGGTGTCTTAACGGTGTCCTTCACTTCAGCAAAGTCTGAGTGGCCGTAGTAGCAGATTACCTTGCTGACTCCGTAAGCTTGGCCATGCAGATTCTAAATTCTCCAATTCTCTCCCTTTCTGTTGATCTTGCAGTAAATCGCACAGAGATCTGTTAGTCTCTGGATGGAACTTGAGGCCTAAGGAGAAGGAGCATGGGTCACTGCTTCCTTCCTCTCTACGAACTGCACTAAATGATGGGTGGGCCAGCCCACACCTATCCTCCTATGAGGGCTGAGCCAGGATGGTTAACCCTGCCTCAGCCAGCCATACCTTTCTATGCTGGGTATATACTGTATTACACATCATGAAATAAAACATTAAACAATATTAAATAATAAACCATTTGCATATACTCCCTGCTCTGAGGTACTGCTAGAGTATCATATCACTAAAGAAAATGAGAGGTAGGTATTAAAGAGGGAGGCCCTGCACATAATTCTTCTAATATTACAAACCACAAGCAAGTACTACATTTATATTTGCCACTTATTGGGCACACCACCATGGGCTATGGCCGTCCAGCATTGTATTCTGTGGTAGTTTCTGGTAACCTATTGGCCCAATATGTTTTGTGCTGTTGGGGCTAGTAGCACGGCGGACTTGTCATTTCAGTATGCCTTTAAATAGGGTGACAGATTTTTAAATGAAAATTATTTCTCTTCTTGCAGTACCACTTCTGACCACTACCAAATGGCAATTCCTTCCTTAGGCTTCCATGCAACAGCGCCTCCATCTCTAATGAAGCTGGGATGGGATTCACAGGTAAAAATAGGGTTTGAAATTGAATAGCTTTAGAATAAATCCCACAAATTAATGTTGTTCGCCTTTTTTGCGGACCCATTGAAATGAATGGGTTCGCATCTAAAAATACGGTCGTGAGAATGGGACCTAAATAATACCCCTATAATATAGTCGTACTCTATCGTACAGAGATTTACCAGTTTTGGATCAATAGCAGCTTCATTGATGACCTCCAGTGTCCGGTTAATCCAAGTGTCTCGGTAGGGATGATCCTGAGGAGGGCGATAGAGGTCAAAGATCACCATCTTCTTGGCGCGGTCAGCAAGCCTTAGGAAGTCGATCAGTTTGTAAATGGACTGATTTATTGCCGTTTGCTCTTCTTCATCGGACAGGGTCTCCATATAGGAAAATGGTGGTTTCTGGGAAACAAGAAGGTGTACATTAAAGAGGTTTTACGAATTAGGAACATTGATGACCTAGGATAGGTCATCAGTATCACATCATTGGGGGTCTGACAACCCGTACCCCTGCCGATCAGCTGTTACAGAGTAGCTCTGGGGTTGGTACTACACAGTGCCACCTATTTTGTAGTGGACGGACCTGGGTACTGCAACGCTGCGGCCACTGAAGTGAATGCTGCAGTAACCAGCTCCGTCCACTACACAATGGCGCCAAATTCCAAACAGTTAATCGGAGGCGTTGGATACACGCCGATTAGATATGAATGGCCCATGTTAAAGACAGGACATCACTCCCTCCAAAATCCTACACAACTCCTTTAAAGCAATCTTACTTTTTTGTCTTTAGTATTATTAAAATCTTCCCTGGGATATTACAGACACACTGCTATTTGTGTGTGTGCTTTATGGCATCTGTAGTCCATGGTCACATTGACTATTACAGTCTCCAGGATGTGATGGAGTACATTCCCTCCCTAAAAGAACAGGGACAGGCAGGAGAGCTGTATGCCTTATCCGTGTGTATGGAGTTGCTATCTAGCCCTCCAGCAGTACAGCAGAGCCGTTATTTACTCACTTATCCTCTAAAGATAATGAGATGACTCTGTCCCAATCTATACAGCAAAGCTTACAAGTGAACTGCAGAAAACAAGGTGTATCAGCCTTCTGTAACTGCTCCAATGGCAAGTTTGGAAAGTACAACATTTCAGGATTTTTTATATATAGATAATTACATAAAATGATAAAAAAATACTGCAAAAAATATATTTATTGTTAAAGCCTGATTTATAGGGCATCTGTCAGCAGATTTGTACCTATGACACTGGCTGACCTGTTGCATGTGCCCTTGGCAGCTGAAGACATCTGGGTTGGTCCCACGTTCTTATATGCCTGCACTGCTCAGATATTTTTTTTATATATGCAAAAGAGCCTCTAGGAGCAACGGGGCGTTTCCTTTACACCTAGAGGCTCTGCTCTTATTGCAACTGACGCATCCTCTGCACTGCAACTGATAGGGCCAAACGGTGAAATGTGATCTTGCCCGCCTGATCCTGTCAATCAAAGTGGAGAAGAAACAGCAGTTGCAGAGAGAGCAGAGCCTCTAGGTGTAATGGCAACGCCCCCGTTGCTCCTAGAGGCTCATTTGCATATATCAAAACATAATTTTTATCAGCAATGCGGGCACATAGGAACGTGGGGCCAACACAGATGCCTTCAGCTGACAAGCGCACATGTAACAGGTCACAGCCAGTGTCATAGGGACAAAACTGCTGATAGATACCCTCAGGTTTTAAGTATAAACTGCGGTATTTAAAAAAAAATTGTTTTAGTTAACTATCTTTATATTAAAAATCCGGAAATATTGTACTTTCCACCTTGTTTTCTGCAGTTCACTTGCAAGCTTTTCTGTATAGATTGGGACAGAGTCATCTCATTATCTTTAAATGCCCTTTAACTAATATATAATTGTCTCATAATACATTATAAAGGGTACCTATCATTACAAGAAATCCTCCAAGGATGTACATTTCAATATGATGTAGGGCAGACAGATACTGTGCGCCTAAGAGTAATTCACATGACCCAGTCCGGGGCCATAATGAGCACTGATTTAAAGAGGCTTTAAAAGAAGAAAAACTACCACAAGAGGACACAGTTTTAAATTAGAGGGGCAAAGGTTTAAAAGTAATATCAGGAAGTATTACTTTACTGAGAGAGTATTAGATGCATGGAATAGCCTTCCTGCAGAAGTGGTAGCTGCAAATACAGTGAAGGAGTTTAAGCATGCATGGGATAGGCATAAGGCCATCCTTCATATAAGATAGGGCCAGGGGCTATCCATAGTACTCAGTATATTGGGCAGACTAGATGGGCCGAATGGTTCTTATCTGCCGACACATTCTATGTTTCTATGTTTCTCATCAGCTAGGAGATGAATGATCATTACTACGATTGTTCATCCCTATGATCGTTCATCCCTCATATATTTACATCATGTGCTGCTAACCACTAAGAACTTTATGCTTGCATAAAAGGCCCAATTAGCCGACAAACACTGGAATTAGTGATGTGTGAGGAGGACTATGACACAGTGGGAATAACTGAGACATGGCTGGATGATAGCTGTGACAGTGGGAATAACTGAGACATGGCTGGATGATAGCTATGACAGTGGGAATAACTGAGACATGGCTGGATGATAGCTATGACATAGTGGGAATAACTGAGACATGGCTGGATGATAGCTATGACAGTGGGAATAACTGAGACATGGCTGGATGATAGCTATGACAGTGGGAATAACTGAGACATGGCTGGATGATAGCTATGACAGTGGGAATAACTGAGACATGGCTGGATGATAGCTATGACAGTGGGAATAACTGAGACATGGCTGGATGATAGCTATGACAGTGGGAATAACTGAGACATGGCTGGATGATAGCTATGACTGGGCAGTTAATGTACAAGGTTACAGTCTGTTTAGAAAGGATCGTCAAAACCGGAGAGGGGGGGGGGGGGGGTTCTGCCTTTATATAAAGTCCGAGAAGATATAAGTGAGGGACATGAACATGTGGAGTCACTGTGGGTAGAGATACATGAAGGAAAAAACAATTATAAATAACTAATAGGAGTTTTTTATAAACCACCTAATATACCAGAGTCCACAGAAAATCTACTACTAAACGAGATAGATGAGGCGGAAAATCATAATGAGGTGGTTATTATGGGGGACTTCAACTACCCAGATATAGACTGGGAAACTGAAACTTGTATATCTCATAAGGGAAATAGGTTCTTGGCAATAACTAAAGACAATTACCTCTCCCAACTGGTTCAGGACCCGACTAGAGGGACGGCCATACTGGACTTAGTATTAACCAATAGGCCTGACAGAACAACAGACGTGCAGGTTGGGGGACACCTGGGAAATAGTGACCATAAAGTAATAACCTTCCATTTATCATTCAAAAGAGCGTTTCTACAGGGAGGAACAAAAATACCAAACTTCAAAAAAGCTAAATTTAGCCAACTAAGAGAGGCCATAGGCCTAACTAACTGGGACAAAGTCCTCAAAATAAAGATACAGCCACAAAATGGGATATCTTTAAAAACATCCTAAAATCTCATTGTGAGAGGTACATACCGTATGGGAATAAAAGGTTAAGGAACAAAAAGAAACCAATGTGGATAAACAGAACTGTAAAGAAAGCAATAAATGATAAAAAGAAAGCATATAAAACACTAAAACAGGAGGGTAGCACGGAAGCACTGAAAAACTATAAGGAGAAAAATAGAACATGTAAAAAACTAATAAAAGCGGCCAAACTAGAGACCGAGAGATTAATTGCCAAAGAGAGTAAAACTAACCCTAAAATGTTCTTCAATTATATGAATGTTAAAAAGTATAAATCTGAAGGTGTCGGCCCTTTACAGAGTAATGAGGGGGGGAGTCACAGAGAGCGACAAGGAGAAAGCAAAGCTGTTAAATATTTTTTTCTCCAATGTATTTATTGAGGAAAATAAACTGTCAGATGAAATGCAGAATGTAAAAGATAATTCCCCATTAAAAGTGTCCTGTCTGACCCAGGAAGAAGTACAGCAGCGACTTAAAAAGATCAAAATAGACAAATCGTCAGGACCAGATGGCATACACCCCTGTATCCTAAGGGAATTAAGTAATGTCATAGCCAGACCCTTATTTCTGATATTTGCGGACTCTATACTGACAGGGAATGTCCCACAGGATTGGCGCATGGCAAATGTGGTGCCAATATTCAAAAAGGGTCCAAAAACAGAGCCTGGAAACTATAGGCCGGTAAGTTTAACATCTGTTGTGGGTAAACTGTTTGAAGGTTTTCTGAGAGATGCTATATTAGAGCATCTTAACGGAAATAAGCAAATAACGCCATATCAGCATGGCTTCGTGAGGGATCGGTCATGTCAAACTAATTTAATCAGTTTCTATGAGGAGGTAAGTTCTAGACTTGACAGCGGCGAATCAATGGATGTCGTGTATCTGGACTTCTCCAAAGCATTTGACACTGTACCACATAAAAGGTTAGTATATAAAATGAGAATGCTCGGACTGGGAGAAAACGTCTGTAAGTGGGTAAGTAACTGGCTGAGTGATAGAAAACAGAGGGTGGTTATTAACGGTACACACTCAGATTGGGCCACTGTCACTAGCGGAGTACCTCAGGGGTCAGTATTGGGCCCTATTCTCTTCAATATATTTATTAATGATCTTGTAGAAGGCTTGCATAGTAAAGTGTCAATTTTCTAAGATGACACTAAACTGTGTAAAGTAATTAACACTGAAGAGGATAGTATACAGTATATACAGGGAGTGCAGAATTATTAGGCAAGTTGTATTTTTGAGGATTAATTTTATTATTGAACAAGAACCATGTTCTCATGAACCAAAAAACTCATTAATATCAAAGCTGAATATTTTTGGAAGTAGTTTTTAGTTTGTTTTTCGTTTAGCTATTTTAGGGGGATATCTGTGTGTGCAGGTGACTATTACTGTGCATAATTATTACGCAACTTAACAAAAACAAATATATACCCATTTCAATTATTTATTTTTACCAGTGAAACCAATATAACATCTCAACATTCACAAATATACATTTCTGACATTCAAAAACAAAACAAAAACAAATCAGTGACCAATATAGCCACCTTTCTTTGCAAGGACACTCAAAAGCCTGCCATCCATGGATTCTGTCAGTGTTTTGATCTGTTCACCATCAACATTGCGTGCAGCAGCAACCACAGCCTCCCAGACACTGTTCAGAGAGGGTGTACTGTTTTCCCTCCTTGTAAATCTCACATTTGATGATGGACCACAGGTTCTCAATGGGTTTCAGATCAGGTGAACAAGGAGGCCATGTCATTAGATTTTCTTCTTTTATACCCTTTCTTGCCAGCCACGCTGTGGAGTACTTGGACGCGTGTGATGGAGCATTGTCCTGCATGAAAATCATGTTTTCTTGAAGGATGCAGACTTCTTCCTGTACCACTGCTTGAAGAAGGTGTCTTCCAGAAACTGGCAGTAGGACTGGGAGTTGAGCTTGACTCCATCCTCAACCCGAAAAGGCCCCACAAGCTCATCTTTGATGATACCAGCCCAAACCAGTACTCCACCTCCACCTTGCTGGCGTCTGAGTCGGACTGGAGCTCTATGCCCTTTACCAATCCAGCCATGGGCCCATCAAGACTCACTCTCATTTCATCAGTCCATAAAACCTTAGAAAAATCAGTCTTGAGATATTTCTTGGCCCAGTCTTGACGTTTCAGCTTGTGTGTCTTGTTCAGTGGTGGTCATCTTTCACCCTTTCTTACCTTGGCCATGTCTCTGAGTATTGCACACCTTGTGCTTTTGGGCACTCCAGTGATGTTGCAGCTCTGAAATATGGCCAAACTGGTGGCAAGTGGCATCTTGGCAGCTGCACGCTTGACTTTTCTCAGTTCATGGGCAGTTATTTTGCGCCTTGGTTTTTCCACACGCTTCTTGCGACCCTGTTGACTATTTTGAATGAAACGCTTGATTGTTCGATGATCACGCTTCAGAAGCTTTGTAATTTTAAGAGTGCTGCATCCCTCTGCAAGATATCTCACTATTTTTGACTTTTCTGAGCCTTTCAAGTCCTTCTTTTGACCCATTTTGCCAAAGGAAAGGAAGTTGCCTAATAATTATGCACACCTCATATAGGGTGTTGATGTCATTAGACCACACCCCTTCTCATTACAGAGATGCACATCACCTAATATGCTTAATTGGTAGTAGGCTTTCGAGCCTATACAGCTTGGAGTAAGACAACATGCATAAAGAGGATGATGTGGTCAAAATACTCATTTGCCTAATAATTCTGTACAGGGTGTATACTACAGAGGACAGTATACTCTATATATACTGAGGAGGACAGTATACTGTATATATACTACAGAGGACAGTATACTTTATATATACTACAGAGGACAGTATACTACTACAGAGGGATCTGGATAGATTGCAGGCTTGGGCAGATAAGTGGCAGATGAGGTTTAACACTGACAAATGTAAAGTTATGCACATGGGAAGGAATAATGCAAGTCACCCGTACATACTAAATGGTAAAACACTCGGTAACACTGACATGGAAAAGGATCTAGGAATTTTAGTAAACAGCAAACTAAGCTGCAAAAACCAGTGTCAGGCAGCTGCTGCCAAGGCCAATAAGATAATGGGTTGCATCAGAAGGGGCATAGATGCCGGTGATGAGAACATAGTCCTGCCACTTTACAAATCACTAGTCAGACCACACATGGAGGACTGTGTACAGTTCTGGGCTCCTGTAAACAAGGCAGACATAGCAGAGCTGGAGAGGGTCCAGAGGAGGGCAACTAAAGTAATAACTGGAATGGGGCAACTACAGTACCCTGAAAGATTATCAAAATTCGGGTTATTCACTTTAGAAAAAAGACGACTGAGGGGAGATCTAATTAATATGTATAAATATATCAGGGGTCAGTACAGAGATCTCTCCCATCATCTACTTATCCCCAGGACTGTGACTGTGACGAGGGGACATCCTCTGCGTCTGGAGGAAAGAAGGTTTGTACACAAACATAGAAGAGGATTCTTTACGGTAAGAGCAGTGAGACTATGGAACTCTCTGCCTGAGGAGGTGGTGATGGTGAGTACAATAAAGGAATTCAAGAGGGGCCTGGATGTATTTCTGGAGTGTAATAATATTACAGGCTATAGCTACTAGAGAGGGGTCGTTGATCCAGGGAGTTATTCTGATTGCCTGATTGGAGTCGGGAAGGAATTTTTTATTCCCCTAAAGTGGGGAAAATTGGCTTCTACCTCACAGGGTTTTTTTTGCCTTCCTCTGGATCAACTTGCAGGATAACAGGCCGAACTGGATGGACAAATGTCTTTTTTCAGCCTTATGTACTATGTACTATGTTACTATGTCATTTCCCTTCAGATGACCCCAATGTCCTGTGTCTGCAGTGCCATGGTTACCTGTGTGAACCACTTTCCAGCATTAACAGTCTCCAGCATATCCCAAGGTAACAAGGCGGCGTTGACGTTGGTATAGTTGGGAAACACGTCCCCAGCATTCGTCGTTCTCTTTAAAGTGTTGTCGTGCATGAGAAAGGGGACGCCGTCATAACTGGAAGGGAAAAACATTGCTGTCAGTCATGAAAAATATAAGAATAGTTGCTGATCGTACACACTGAGCACTGGAGGAAAGTGCAACACAGAACAGACCATTAATACAGGGACAATGAAAGGCTTGTTAGGGATTCTGGATCAGAAACATGTGGCATTACATAAACCAGCTCAGCATCTGCATCAACATCAACACCCCAAATAATGGTTGTTTTATAGCATGCAAATCATGAACGATGGATCACAAGTACGAGCAATAATAGTACATAATATGGCATAGGATACTGAATTGTGAAATAACCATATATCTAACTAGGAATAGAATCTGAGTCAAAAAGGTACTGCTCTTTCATTTCAGATGTAATATTCTCTTCAAACTACTATATAACTACTATAATACTGCTCCTATGTACAAGAATATAACTACTATAATACTGCCCCTATGTACAAGAATATAACTACTATAATACTGCTCCTATGTACAAGAATATAACTACTATAATACTGCTCCTATGTACAAGAATATAACTACTATAATACTGCTTCCTATGTACAAGAATATAACTGCTATAATACTGCTCCTATGTACTATTATATAACTACTATAATACTGCTCCTATGTACAAGAATATAACTACTATAATACTGCCTCCTATGTACAAGAATATAACTACTATAATACTGCCTCCTATGTACAAGAATATAACTACTATAATACTGCTCCTATGTACAAGAATATAACTACTATAATACTGCCTCCTATGTACAAGAATATAACTACTATAATACTGCTCCTATGTACAAGAATATAACTACTATAATACTGCTCCTATGTACAAGAATATAACTACTATAATACTGCTCCTATGTACAAGAATATAACTACTATAATACTGCTCCTATGTACAAGAATATAACTACTATAATACTGCTCATATGTACAAGAATATAACTACTATAATACTGCTCCTATGTACAAGAATATAACTACTATAATACTGCTCCTATGTACAAGGATATAACTACTATAATACTGCTCCTATGTACAAGAATATAACTACTATAATACTGCCTCCTATGTACAAGAATATAACTACTATAATACTGCTCCTATGTACAAGAATATAACTACTATAATACTGCTTCTTTGTACAAGAATATAACTACTATAATACTGCCCCCTATGTGCAAGAATATATCTACTATGGGGGCGGAGCCTGACCTTGGAGCTGAATGGTTGCTTGTTCCTGAGCTCCTCTCCCTGGCAGCTATTATAGCCCCTTTTATTAGCTATTTACTCAGTGCCAATGGGGAAACCAGGCAAGGATCGACACCCTGAGACACCAGAGCCGACAGGGGCCCGTTCCAGGCAACCGGAGATGGATAAATACCTCAAGAAACAGTCCAGGACTCCTGCTGCTGCTACAACAACCAGGAGGGCTCGGCAGCTCTCAGAAGCAGAGGAAGGTTCAGAGGCAGGAAGCACTTCTGATGTATCAGATTGCAGACCACTGCGAATAAACTCCTCACTCTCCAAAACAGATCTCAGGGACATCCTGGAATCTGCTCTTGCACCTCTTAAAAAGGACTTGGAGGAGATAAAAGGAGACCTGCGGCAGATTGGGAATCGTGTGGAGTCCCTGGAGCTAGCACAGGAAGCCATCCTGGTGCATGAGGGTAAGACCCGTGCAGCCCTGCAAACCCACAGAGACTTGCTAAACGACGCGCTGATGCGCATAGAGGATCAGGAGAACCGGAGCCGGCGGCGAAATATTCGCATCCGCGGCCTACCCGAAAATATTGCGATTGACGCGCTTCATTCAGTCGCATGCAAAATTTTCTCCTCCCTGCTGGGAGCTGAGAGAGCAGCTCCGATTGTGATCGAGCGCATCCACAGGGCCTTAAGGCCCAAGCCAAAACCTGGTGAGCCGCCGCGGGATGTTGTTTGCGGCATATTAAGCTACGTGGACACTGCTGCACTGCTCAAGGCGGGAAGGGAGGCCGACCGCATCATGTATGGTGAGACCCCAGTCCTATTCTTTCAGGATCTGGCCCCCTCCACCTTAGCCAAGAGGCGCATCGTGAAGCCGCTCCTAGGGGCCCTTAAAGCCACAGCTACGCCATTCCGATGGCTCTATCCCTTCGGTCTGGCCATCTTGAAAAACGGGAGGCAGTATACGGTGCGGACCCCGGGTGACCTGAAAGCTATTTGGGGCCCTCTTGGGATTGAACCCATCACAGTTCCCTCGTGGATGCCGGCTGATCAAGGGGATCCCCTGCCTACCCCTCCGGGTATAGATTCGTGGCAGCAAGTTTCACCTTCCAGAGCTGGGAAACAAGGAACAGGCCGGTCGCAAGCACCTGTTACCTGACTCTGTTCCGGGAGGCGCTGAAGGCGCTTTTGTTCACTCTTCACTGAGTTCAATGTTCTGTGACTTTGCTGGGTCCCAGGACGTAGGAACTCTGTCTGGCTCTGTCTGAGCTGAATCTTCATCGTTTGTCCATTGGTTTTGGACTTATTTTAGGTCTTGGCCCACTGCCCCGTTCTCATGGGTTTTGGGCCTGACCCTATGCTTTACTACCTTGCCTGCATGAGATGCGGGTTACGAGCTGTGCATTAGAGCACTGAATGCAATGTTAGTTATGCGGGGGTTATATGTCTGCACTGTTGTCAGTTATGTTACTGATTATGTCCTCTCCCTCACCCCCGGTGGCCCCACAGGAGCCCCCCTCCTATAGATCCCGGCTGTCCGCCGCTATGAAAAAGGATCTCCATTGTGTCAGATGCTGGGTGGGGTCACGCGCTCCCTGTCCATGGGGAGACATTCTTTGTTATTTGGGTTGTGTTACTGTCTCATTTGTTATGTCTTTTATTTTTCTTTTGACTTTCCCTTTGTCCTCCTTCCTCCCTTTCTTCCCCTTACTCCGTCCGTGGCTTTCCAGACTGGATGTCCTCTTGCTCTGGGCCGACAGGCCTCCTCTGTCTTCACTATGGCCTCTGTTGTAGTTGCCTCATTGAATGCCAAGGGTCTGAACGAGCCATGTAAGCGGTCTCAGGTGCTCTCCTTGTTACTGAAGGATGAAGCCTCCGTTGTATTCCTCCAAGAAACTCATTTTAAATCAGGGAAGATCCCGAAATTGTCCCAAAACGCATTCCCACAATGGTTTCATAGCTCTTTTTCCTCGGCTAGCAGGGGTGTCAGCGTGGCCGTCCACAAGCGCCTACCCTTCAAACACTCCGCTGTCCTTGCGGACACTGATGGTCGCTTCTTATTCGTTAGGGGGCACATCGCTGACGCGCCTGTTACCCTGGCTAATTTATATGCCCCCAATAGAGGTCAGATCCCCTGGCTCGTTCGGACTCTTGAGCAATTACGGGCTTTTAGTGAGGGCATGCTTATATTAGGAGGTGACTTTAATGTGACTATGGAGCCTGACCTTGACTCGTCCTCTCAGAGATCTGAGTTGTCCCACAAACTTCTGCGACGTCTGAAGACTGCGCTGAAGAAGTTGCGGGTTATTGATGTGTGGCGCACTATGCATCCCTCTGGTAGGGATTATACGTTTTATTCAAACGCTAAAAAATCCTTCCATAGGTTGGATTACTTGTTTTTATCCTCCCCCCATATTTCTCAGGTGGTAGACACGAGGATTGGGAACATTACGCTTTCTGATCACGCCCCAGTATTTCTCAGAGTGTCTATGACAGCTCTTCCTAAACGAGAGAGAATATGGCGTCTTAATGACACATTGATCTCCGACCCTACCAATGCAGCTAGAATCTCCCGGATTATGTCTGAATTCTTCTCTCTTAATGCTGTAGGCGACCCTCCTCCCTCTCCCTCCATCTTGTGGGAGACTCATAAGGCGGTGGTTAGAGGAGAATTAATTTCCCTGGGCTCGCATGTTAAAAAGTTGCGCTCCAAGGCTGTAGATGACCTGCTGTCCCGCATAGCGAGTCTTGAACTGACCCATAAGCAAACCCAGGCTCAGGCTGTGGCTGCTGAATTAGCGGAGGCCAGGACGGGACTGAAAAACTTGCTCAACGCCAAATCAGCTAAACTTATATTCCGCTCCAGGTTTAAAGCTTATGCTCATGGGAACAAAGGGAATAAACTGATGTCTGCCATGGCTAAGCAACGCCACGCGGATTCATTTATCCCTGCTATTCTAGATGCGAAAGGCAATAAGCACAAGTCGACTCACGATATAGCGAAAGCGTTTAGTGCTTTTTATGCGGATCTATATAACCTCCCCACTCCGGACCGTCCTGGTTCAGCCTCTATTGAGCAAGCCACAGATGAGTTCCTGTCCACTCTGAAGCTGCCCTCTGTTAGTCCCCTACAAGCTTCCCAACTAGTCGCCCCTGTATCAAGAGAGGAAATTGGCAAGGTCCTTTCCTCCATTCCTTCAGGTAAAAGTCCAGGCCCGGATGGACTCCCGATAGCGTATTACAAGACCTTCAAAGACGTTTTGACTCCTCATTTTCAGGCACTCTGTAATTTCCTCCTGTCTGGAGGTTCTCTACCCCCCCCAAACGTTAGAGGCCCACATAACTATAATCCATAAAGAAAACAAAGACCCCCTCCACTGTGGCAGTTATCGCCCGATTTCACTGCTAAATGCGGATGTCAAGTGGTGGGCCAAGATTCTGGCGCAGCGAATACAGCTGATCCTGCCGGATCTTATTGATAGCGAGCAAGTGGGGTTTGTGCGCGGCAGACAGGGCTGTGAAAACACGATACGTTTGCTCCACCTTATGGATTGGGCTAGAAGCTCCTCTACGCCTCTGGCTTTGCTGAGCACGGACGCGGAGAAGGCCTTCGACAGGGTCGGTTGGCATTATATGTCGCGGGCCCTGTCGAGGTTTGGTTTCCCAGATTCGTTTATATCTGCGATCTTCACTCTGTACTCAGCCCCGTCCGCCAAACTCAAAATAAATGGTACGCTTTCTCCCTCCTTTTCCATATCCAATGGGACGAGGCAGGGATGTCCTCTCTCCCCATCTCTGTTTGTCATAGTGATGGAGACTTTGCTGTGTAAGATCCGGCAGGATCCTGCGGTTAGGGGCTTGACCATTGATTCTCGGACCCACTTGACAGCCGCATTTGCAGATGACCTACTTATCATGACCTCCAATCCCGAAACATCCTTCCCTAGGCTTTTGTCTCTTTTTGAGGAGTTTGGCTATGTGTCAAACTTTAAAATCAACTATAGCAAGTCAATGGCCCTAAACGTTACTTGTCCAGAATCGGTTAAAGAGGCCCTTCAGATTACTACCCCCTTTCACTGGGCTACAAAAGACATAGTATTTTTGGGAGTGCACGTCCCGGCTCAGGCGAAGGACTTATTTGCTCTGAATTATGCCCCCTTATTGTCCTCAGTTAGGAAGCAGCTGCACTCTATTAGACTGCCGTTTATTTCCTGGTGTGGCAAGAGGAACTACCTCAAGACCTTTATAGCTCCTAAATTTTTGTACCTTCTGCAGGTGTTGCCTATCTGGCTGCCGCACTCATTTTTTGTAGACATCCGCAGAGTTTTCTCCCTCTTTTTGTGGGGAAGTAAACCCTCCAGAATTGCTTATTCGGTGCTGACCAGAGAGAGGAGGTTTGGCGGCTTTGGTCTGCCCGACATACGTTCCTACTATGTGGCCTTTCAACTATTTAGAGGTCTATCCCTCCTCAATAGCACTTATAGTGCTCCATATGTTTGTCTTGAGCGCTCTCTGCTCTCCACTAGAATGAAGCGGATTCTCTGGGGGCTGTCCCCTTGTTCTCCGGGTAGTTCCTCTTTGCCACTCCTATGGAAGGGTATGTTTGTTGAGTGGGCCAAGCAGTTTAAGGATAGAACACTTGAGTTTCCCATACCGGGTACTCCGCTTTCCTCTTTACAGTTTTATGTCCATCCGGAAGCCGAGAAGCCCTCAGGTATCTGGCCTCTTTTGGCCGAGATCCCTTTAAGTGAGATTAGGTCCCCGGATGGGTCCCTGGATTGGTCCACGGTCTTGAATGACCCTAAAGTCAAAAAAGCTTCCTTCCTACAGAGTTTTGCCCTGCAGAAGGAAATTAAGATGATTAAGCTACCACCCCCCACCACCTCTGGAACCCCCTCTTGGCTGTCTAAGAGACTATCAGATGCCCGTAGGATCCCTAAACCGCTGTCTACTATATATAAGGAGTTACTCTCAGCCTCCCCTCCTGAGCTACATTTCCTTTCTTCATGGGAAAGGGAATTGTCCATCCACCTTACAGACCCGGAAAGGGCTTTTGTCCTTACACACTCTCACGGCTTTAGCCGCTGTATTAAGGTACAAGAAAACTCGTATAAGCTGCTCACGAGATGGTACAAGTCCCCGGAGTTCTTGCATAGGCTTAATGCAGATTTCCCAAGTGAGTGCTGGAGGTGTAGAAAAGACGTAGGCTCTCTGTCACACATTTGGTGGCACTGTGAAAAGATTAAAGCGTTCTGGACCAGTATAGAAGCTCTGATAAATGAGGTGTGTGCTAAGCAGGTTAAGCTGGATCCTAAACTGATTCTGCTTTGGTGCCCTAATGACTCGCTTTCCCCCTGTAGATCTGATCTTCCTACTATGCTCATCACGGCAGCGAGACTGCTCATCCCGCTGCTTTGGAAGGATACTGAACCTCCCACTGTTTCGATGTGGAGGGATAAGGTGGATCAGATCTACAGGTTTGAAGAGCTGGCCCACTGGGAATCTTGCACGCGTTCCCGCTTTCTGAAAATCTGGTCGCCCTGGAAGACATATAGGAAGTTCCCCTGATGGAGTTGGGGAAAACTCCCCTCCCCCCCCCCCCCCTTTCCTTTCCCTTCCTGTCCCTCTCTTTTCCTCTTATTTGTGTTATATTTGATTTTTATTGTCTGTCACATTTGATGTATCATTTTGTACAACATGTGTTGCACTGACATGCATTTGTGGTCACTTCCATAACCGATTTGTGACTTTGCCTTACCAGTGATGCTACGATGGTTTGTGATCGATTGATATGCCTTACTTACTTTGAATAAAAATAAATTTGGTTAAGAATATATCTACTATAATACTGCTCCTATGTACAAGAATATAACTACTATAATACTGCACCTATGTACAAGAATATAACTACTATAATACTGCTCCTATGTACAAGAATATAACTACTATAATACTGCTCCTATGTACAAGAATATAACTAATACTGCCCCCTATGTACAAGAATATAACTCCTATAATACTGCTCCTATGTACAAGAATATAACTACTATAATACTGCCTCCTATGTACAAGAATATAACTACTATAATACTGCCCCTATGTACAAGAATATAACTCCTATAATACTGCTCCTATGTACAAGAATATAACTACTATAATACTGCCCCTATGTACAAGAATAAAACTACTATAATACTGCACCCTATGTACAAGAATATACCTACTATAATACTGCCTCCTATGTACAAAAATATAACTACTATAATACTGATCCTGTGTACAAGAATATAACTACTATAATACTGCTCCTATGTACAAGAATATAACTACTATAATACTGCTCCTATGTACAAGAATATAACTACTATAATACTGCCTCCTATGTACAAGAATATAACTACTATAATACTGCCTCCTATGTATAAGAATATAACTATTATAATACTGCCTCCTATGTACAAGAATATAACTACTATAATACTGCCTCCTATGTACAAGAATATAACTACTATAATACTGCCTCCTATGTACAAGAATATAACTACTATAATACTGCCTCCTATGTACAAGAATATAACTACTATAATACTGCCTCCTATGTACAAGAATATAACTACTATAATACTGCCTCCTATGTACAAGAATATAACTACTATAATACTGCTCCTATGTACAAAAATATAACTACTATAATACTGCCTTCTATGTACAAGAATATAACTACTATAATACTGCTCCTATGTACAAGAATATAACTACTATAATACTGCTCCTATGTACAAGAATATAACTACTATAATACTGCTCCTATGTACAAGAATATAACTACTATAATACTGCCTCCTATGTGCTAGAATATAACTACTATAATACTGCTCCTATGTACAAGAATATAACTACTATAATACTGCCTCCTATGTGCTAGAATATAACTACTATAATACTGCCTCCTATATACAAGAATATAACTACTATAATACTACCTCCTATGTACAAGAATATAACTACTATAATACTGCTCCTATATACAAGAATATAACTACTATAATACTGTCTCCTATGTACAAGAACATAACTACTATAATACTGCCTCCTATGTGCTAGAATATAACTACTATAATACTGCCCCCTATGTACAAGAATATAACTACTATAATACTGCCTACTATGTACAAGAATATAACTACTATAATACTGCTCCTATGTACAAGAATATAACTACTATAATACTGACCCTATGTAGAAGAATATAACTACTATAATACTGCTCCTATGTACAGGAATATAACTACTATAATACTGCTCCTATGTACAAGAATATAACTACTATAATACTGCTCCTATGTACAAGAATATAACTACTATAATACTGCTCCTATGTACAAGAATATAACTACTATAATACTGCTCCTATGTACAAGAATATAACTACTATAATACTGCTCCTATGTACAAGAATATAACTACTATAATACTGCTCCTATGTACAGGAATATAACTACTATAATACTGCTTCCTATGTACAAGAATATAACTACTATAATACTGCTCCTATGTACAAGAATATAACTACTATAATACTGCTCTTAGCGACTCTGCACAGGTAAGGACATCGTCGATTTGAGTCACCTTCACCTGCATTCATTTCCCGCTGTGCTTAGATTTCTATCTGGAGGTCCCGCCGGTTGGATCATGTCATATGCAGGGATTTTCTTACATGTTCATATAAAGTATCTCTATTATTTTTGCTCAGATTTGGATCAGTAAATCATAGATAATCTGGATGAGGGGAGTAGTTTTGAGGTTATTTTAATTGTTGCTGTTCATCCTTCCCTCTTGTTCACACGGAGATTGTGGATCTGGCGGTATAGTCTCCTCTATCAGGATGTGTAACTAATCTCTGGACATCGTCCCATCAGTTCATTTACAGATAAATCCTACACCGCCGACAATCAGTGCCACAGATCTGACAACCGGAGCCGCCACTTTGTAGAACATTTATCTTCTCAGACATCTAAGGAAACAACCTCCACTCATCATAAAACCACCATTTTCGTCTTCCAAAACCCCTTTTTTCTGTAAGCTCTCGTAGAAACTGTAACACTGCTGTCATTGTTGCTGATCTCAACCCATCCGATCACTTCTGCAATCTGACTGACTGACTCTCAGGGCCGGTTTTAGGGATTGTCAAATTGGGCAATTGCTCAGGGCCCACTTTCCTTACCAGGTGCCTAAGGACTAGACGTATAGGTTCACTGGACTTTATCATTAACCCCTTTGACTGTATAGGCATTGTATGGCGGTATTATTTGAACACTGAATATCATCTTTGTCTTGGCAGGATCGTATGGAAAATATTGGACAGTTATATGGGCATATACAATATATAGTGGCATCATTTGGATAGTGTGTGGAGGTATTATTTGGCGGTATTGGGTAGACATTGCATGGAGATTTTATTTAGCACTGTGTGGTGGTGTTTGGGTATAAGCTTTTGAGTAAATAGTGCATATGTAAAATGCTGCAGGGGCCCCAATCAAAATTGACCATGGCAACTAAGATGTTAAATAGCTGGGATCACCATTTTAAGGGGTTTCCCTCTAAGTTTATATTTATTTATTATTTTCATTTATTTATTTTAAAAATACTGGTCAGAAAATGGTTAAATAAAAAAAATAAAAAAAGAATCATTACTCACTTCCACTGATTCCGCACTGCTGCTGTTCCGATGTGGCTACTCACTTCCTGGCACCTCAGATATACCAGGAAAGTTCCACTCAGCCAATCACAGTCTGAGGCAGGTCACCGCTGAGGCCAATAATTGGCTGAGCAGGCCATTCCTGGCATTCTTGGTGTGTGGAGTTGGGAGCAGGAAGTGAGGAGAAGCATCAGAACAGCAGCGGTGGGGGATCAGTGGAGGTGAGTAATGATTTTTTTTTTTTTTTTTTAGCATAAATGTTAAAAACAAATTCTTACAGAAAAACCCTTTTAGGTATATTGTAGCAGCCACCCACTAGTGATGGTGCGGTCACAGTTCCTATGACATTTATCCACAACCCTTGTAAAATGTCAACACACTTTACGGTAATATTTCTGACAATTTGATGGGAGCACATAAACAGATTTAACGTAACCATTGCGACCAAGTACTGGACACCATTCAAATTTAGGATACATTCCATAGATAAGAATGTTCTGGAGCATGATACATTGTATATATAAAATTTATAGCCACGGGAACTTTTTGGCGCCATGTGTGGCATCTTATATTCGGAGAGAGGCAAATAGAACGGACGGTACCTGATTGTGACGTCAGTCTCCAGGCCATCACCCTCATATTCTATTGTTTTTTCAAAAGACATTTTGGTATTTTCTGGTGCAAACTGTGGGAAAATAAGACAAAAAATATATAATTAATCTGTAGTTATTGATAAGGAGATGCTCCACCCCCACCCCCACCCCCTCCCCCACACTAGCTGATTAGAGGGGCCCCAAATAACACCTATTGAAAAAGGTTGTCTAAATCAGGACACCCTATAACACCTGATCACAGAGAAGACAAAAAGTTAAAAACACCCTACAGGAAGCATTACCAGATTTATGTAGATAAACTTATACTCCAGTCACATTCAGAGCTGCAGCACAGGATCTCTACAAAAGTCTGACATAACTATATCCACCAAAATGCGAGCTGATCACATGACCCTTACAATCTAGATCAGGGAAGTCTCCCATCAACCAGACTGTAAGGACACTCTACGGTAAGTCATTAAAAGGGTGTGTGACCCTATAAGTGGGTACTTACCATCGGTGATCCCCTGTGCCCTATTAGCAATGGTTTTGCCCCCAGCGTCCCCTTCTCCCTAATGCAGGGGGAATACATCCCCAGTGGTAGGAAAAACAGGACCAGCAGCACGGCGATGTACGGACTGATTATCAGCATCCGAGAGACTGAAAAGAAAAAGAAACGAGCGTGTAAAAATGTATATATTTTTTTTAATGTATGATTTAAAGGGGAAATACCAAAAAAAATATATATATTCTTCTAGTAGTCATTGACGACCTGTCCTTCCCTAATGAATGATCCTAGAGCAAAACCTGGCCAAAGTTGTTCAAAATGGCCGACAACCGGGGTATATATCCGGCAAGAAGGTGATCAGCCATGATTGATTTTTCAGCCAGTTTTCCTCTGCAACTATACAGATCGTTTGACGACTGTCTGATTATGGCAAAATTTTCACACTTTGTAACGTGAATGTTTTTTCCAAGGAATTCCCCCCCCCCCCCATCCCTATCCCCCCGCCACTGCTGCTAAAATTATTCAGATCACTGAAAATATTGTTCTCATGCATGGTGGATACTTCAGTGCTTTGTCACCTATGAGAAGTGCCTTGTGGGAATTCAGATGACAGGTATAAAGATAAAATTGGTTTCCAAGGGCAACCAGTAGAATTTCGGAAGCAGCTCTGGACGGGAATGGTGAAAATGAAATATTGTTACAAGGTCTGACAAGTTTCCCACCTCAGAACTGAACGTAATTTGCACCACTTTCACATCTGCCGCACTGTAATCCGGCCGCCAGTTCCGGGAGTCGTCTACACACAAACCACAGCGTGCAGCGGTTTCTGTCCGGCAGATTCTCGGCTTATTTGCCAGATTGTGGCCGGATCTCCTCCGGACCCCATTATAATTAATGGGGCCATCGGGCACTTTGGTTGCATCGGGCAGTGCTGGATCTGGAGAATTCTGGCAGGCTTTTCTCTGCCAGAACAGCCTTTCGGAATCTATGCCAAAATTATTGCTTCTGAAAGAAAATCATGGAGACTATGGCTGCAGCATTGGGGGGGGACTCAGGAGGTGCCTGTACAAAGGAGAGACCTCCCTGGTGCCTCACATACTAGCAAAATACTAACTTCTTCCCATTTCTGAAATTCTCTTTACTCATGGGTCCATCAGTGTCCTACACTGGGGTCAAATCAGGATATTTGTGATGGAGTTGAGTCTGGTCTTAGGTCTGTATCTATTTAGTGACTCTGGTCTGGGGTCTGTATCTATTTAGTGAGTCTGGGGTTTGTATTTATTCAGGGGGTCTGTACCTATTTAGCGAGTCTGGTCTGGGGTCTGTATCTATTTAGTGACTCTGGTCTGGGGTCTGTATATATTTAGTGAGTCTGGGGTTTGTATTTATTCAGGGGGTCTGTACCTATTTAGTGAGTCTGGTCGGGGGTCTGTATCTATTTAGTGACTCTGGTCTGGGGTCTGTATCTATTTAGTGACTCTGGGGTTTGTATTTATTCAGGGGGTCTGTACCTATTTAGTGAGTCTGGTCTGGGGTCTGTATCTATTTAGTGAGTCTGGGGTTTGTATTTATTCAGGGGGTCTGTACCTATTTAGTGAGTCTGGTCGGGGGTCTGTATCTATTTAGTGACTCTGGTCTGGGGTCTGTATCTATTTAGTGACTCTGGGGTTTGTATTTATTCAGGGGGTCTGTACCTATTTAGTGAGTCTGGTCTGGGGTCTGTATCTATTTAGTGAGTCTGGGGTTTGTATTTATTCAGGGGGTCTGTACCTATTTAGTGAGTCTGGTCGGGGGTCTGTATCTATTTAGTGACTCTGGTCTGGGGTCTGTATCTATTTAGTGACTGTGGGGTTTGTATTTATTCAGGGGGTCTGTACCTATTTAGTGAGTCTGGTCTGGGGTCTGTATCTATTTAGTGAGTCTGGGGTTTGTATTTATTCAGGGGGTCTGTACCTATTTAGTGAGTCTGGTCGGGGGTCTGTTTCTATTTAGTGACTCTGGTCTGGGGTCTGTATCTATTTAGTGAGTCTGGGGTTTGTATTTATTCAGGGAGTCTGTACCTATTGAGCGAGTCTGGTCTGGGGTCTGTATCTATTTAGTGACTCTGGTCGGGGGTCTGTACCTATTTAGTGAGTCTGGTCTTAGGTCTGTATCTATTTAGTGAGTCTGGGGTTTGTATTTATTCAGGGGGTCTGTACCTATTTAGTGAGTCTGGTCGGCGGTCTGTATCTATTTAGTGACTCTGGTCTGGGGTCTGTATCTATTTAGTGACTCTGGGGTTTGTATTTATTCAGGGGGTCTGTACCTATTTAGTGAGTCTGGTCGGCGGTCTGTATCTATTTAGTGACTCTGGTCTGGGGTCTGTATCTATTTAGTGACTCTGGGGTTTGTATTTATTCAGGGGGTCTGTACCTATTTAGTGAGTCTGGTCTGGGGTCTGTATCTATTTAGTGAGTCTGGGGTTTGTATTTATTCAGGGGGTCTGTACCTATTTAGTGAATCTGGTCGGGGGTCTGTATCTATTTAGTGACTCTGGTCTGGGGTCTGTATCTATTTAGTGACTGTGGGGTTTGTATTTATTCAGGGGGTCTGTACCTATTTAGTGAGTCTGGTCTGGGGTCTGTATCTATTTAGTGAGTCTGGGGTTTGTATTTATTCAGGGGGTCTGTACCTATTTAGTGAGTCTGGTCGGGGGTCTGTTTCTATTTAGTGACTCTGGTCTGGGGTCTGTATCTATTTAGTGAGTCTGGGGTTTGTAATTATTCAGGGGGTCTGTACCTATTGAGCGAGTCTGGTCTGGGGTCTGTATCTATTTAGTGACTCTGGTCGGGGGTCTGTACCTATTTAGTGAGTCTGGTCTGGAGTCCGTATTTATTCAGTGAGTCTGGTCTGGGGTCTGGATCTATTTAGTGAGTCTGGGGTCTGTATTTATTAAGGGGGTCTGTACCTATTTAGTGAGTCTGGTCTGGAGTCCGTATTTATTCAGCGAGTCTGGTCTGGCGTCTGCATCTATTTAGGGGGCCTGGTCTGGGTCTGCATCTACTTGGGGGTCTGGAGTCTGTATCTTTTCAGTGAGCATGTTCTGGGGACTATATCTCTTTAGGGGATCTCGTCTGGGGTATATTTTTTTATGCACCTGGTATCTACTTACACAGGGGGTCTGCAGTACATATATATTTAGGGAGTCTGGTTTGTGATCTGTATTTCTTTAGGGGTTTGGGTCTATATTATTCTAGTCTAGTCTGAAGTCTGAATTAGTTGAAAGGTCTGGGGTCTGTATTTGTCTGAGGTCTGGTCTGGGGTCTTCATTATTTGAAATAGTTTAGGGTCTCTGTTTGTTTAGGAGGTATTGTCTGGGGGCCTGAAATTATTTAGGGGGTCTGCACTGAATTCCTATTCATTTGATGAAGGGGGTCATATACACTGATTCTGATTGGGGGCGCGTCCTATAGAGACATGTGTGGCTCGTGTGGCACTCTGCATGCCACGTCTTAGAATCTACCCAGTGTCACTTATCAAAAATAGGCAAGTATATCTCCTAAACTGCTGGCATATCTGCAGCATGAACACAAATGAGTCTCCCCGCAGCGTCGTGACCCCTGAGGTCCGTTCTCGGAAACAATTTTTGACACCGGGCAGATGATAAATTAAGAGTGGATGCAAAAAAAACTCCAAAGAAAAAAAACTGAGATTTTCCTGCACAATCTAAAATGTCAGTGTTTTGGAGCCTTAATAGGAACAGACTGCGGAATATTTTATCATAATATTAAATCAAAGAGAATTAGTTTTTTATTTTTCTGCTTATGAAATATGGAAAAATTAAAATATTGTAATTATCTGTAACAGAACCGCCAAGGGGGAAGACTTATCAAAATTAGTAGAAAGGAAATGTGGACCAGTTGCTCGAAGCAACCAATTATATTCCATTGCTGAAAGCTACAATCTATAGACAACTCCTCCATTTGTCCTTAAAGGGGTGGTCCCACAAAAAATATTCTACAGTTTTTAAACCAGCACCTGGATCTGAATACTATTGTAATTGCATGTAATTGAAAAATTTGCTTAGCCACTGAGTTAGTCAATAGATGTACCTGTATAGCGCCACCTGCTGTTTGTGTTTTTTCTTATTTCTTTCTCCTGCTCACTGAGATGGCCGCACATGCTCAGTTTTATCCTTCAACTGCCTCCTGAGCTGTGATAGGGAGAGCATGGGCACGCCCCCTGAGCTGTGATAGGGAGAGCATGGACACGCCCCCTGAGCTGCAGCAGAAAAGACACTCCCCTTGAGCGCCAGCTTGCTATAAATCTACCACAGCAATGATTGGGGAGATCTCTGGATCCATGTGAGGTACAGAGCTGGTTCTAGCTTTGTTAGAAAGAGGTTGTCATGTACTATATGATGTCTGATTTGTTTACATTAGTTATGGGAGAACCCCTTCAACAATCAGATTTTAGCTCTCTATCAGGAAATCCTTCAAAAAATGAAAGCTGTTGCAGTACTCCAGATAGTGTATCTGTAATTGTTTATTATATATTGTAATGTCACATTATGTTTGATGTATCTGCCATAAGCTTCAGAATGATAAGGTACGGTTGGCATTAGAAATGGAAATTACCATTCCATTCCTTCCCTTTTGGTGGGAGTGGGGCTGTTCCTACTTTCTGCCAGGCGGGGGAGTTCTAGAGAGTTATAGGGAGAGTTAGCTTAGCAAGCCTGGAGTGAGAGAGCATGTTGATTTGCTCCCGTTCCAAGGGCCTTGGGACTGGGAAAACAGCTCGTATGTGAGGACCACTACTCCAGGCAGACTGCAGGGTCCTGGGCCACCAGAAGAACTGTAAGCTATAGCGTTTACAGTCAGAAGAGTGATCAGCACTATACAGAATCCGCTGCAGGTTAGGGGATAACAAGTTAAGACACCCATCACCGCAATTCAGGACAGGCACATGCAAAAGCCTGCATTTCACAAGTGGACAACTGTAGTCACAAGTGGCAGCTTATTGCTGTTAGCAAAGGGAAATCAGGAGAGAGAGAGAGAGAAGAACTAGTCTAGACTGCTACTTCCCCAAAACCCCACTAGTGGTAGGTGCATGACATCACACCGCAGATTTATTCCAGACCCCAGACCAACCTCAAAGTGTATTCAGATTCAAAACTTAGAATAAGGACCCCAAACTAAATACAGACTGCACAATAGATATTGCAACTGACCACAAAATAATATAAACCTGACAGCCTAAAGTAAATCGGCCCCGAAATACATACAGACCCCATATGAGATTCCAAAACTATTTCAGACCTCAGACCAGACCCCAGAATAAATACAAACCCTTGAGACACCACCCCAGATAAGATACTAGAAAAAATGCAGACCCCAGAATAAATACAGACAACAGATAAGACCCTAGAATACAGAGACCAGACCATACAGCAAAACAAATACAGACTCCAGATTACACCCTAGATTACAGATCTCAAACCAAACTCCATAATAAATCCAGACACCAGACCCAAGAATAAATACAGACCTCAAACCACACCACAGAATAAATAGACACCAAACCAGACTCCAAAATAAACACAGAGACCAGCAAAGACCCTTGAATACAGGCCTCAAACTAGACCCCAGAATAAATACAGACCCCGGCAAGAACTGAAAATAAATTCACAACGCAGAGTAAATAAAAACATCAGACAAGACCCCTGAGTAGATATGGACCCCATACCCATAAATGCTGGTAAAAAAAAAAACACAGGTAAAACTCGACACCATACGCATAGCTTACATAGAAACTAATACTCTCACAGTTTTCTTCTCATGCTCCTCTGTGGAGCCTGAGGACCTGACTAGCTTTGGTCATGTCACCATGTCTGAAAGGTCTTTCCACAACTCCTGCTTACATCTGTTTCTGGGGATCGCAGTTCTACCACAAACCTGCAATATATAATCATCTGTTCTTTTGTTAGAGGATTTTTAGAAATGAGGCCCTCAATGTCTCATCTCCACATTCTCAGGAATATTATAGGGGTTGTCAGGTTTATATGTTTCGTATGAATTTGTTACCATACACTTTTATAATATATATATATATGTATCTAAAATTCTGCTCAGAGTGGTGTTGGGACATGATCTGGGGTATCACGTAAATATTAAGTCCTATTCAGTTGGCCCATAGATACATTACAGAGCTGATCCATGCATTGTACCATTCTACTGTGCTGAGGGTACCGTATGTGCTCTAACTTCTGATTTGGTCATTTATGGCCAATTTTTTTTATATTTTAGATCATTTACATATTGTAACTTAACAGACATCTATGCCTCCACATACATCCAGAGTGGGCCTTCTCAACTCTATGATGTCAGTATGCCCTAATAGGTTAGGGATAGTCTTCATGAGATGACAGTTTTTAGAGGGACATTAAACCCTGGAAAAAAAACATAAATAACACAAATACATTTAACCCATAGTGCACATACGGCTATATGTACAGGCTGATCGGCAAACTGCTGCCATAACGAGTTCAGGAGAGATCTCGCAGACAAAGCACTTCCTCTCCATCTTCGGCTACAGAATGGCTAGGTGCACATGACCTCACACACAGAGTTATATAGCGAAGAAGGAACGGCACTCACTTTCTTGATGATACTAGTTGGACGCCTTCCCTGGACGCGTGCACAACGTGCAAACCGCAGTGCCGACCCATCTTCTTCAAATTCTCACACACAGAGGGACAGAGTTTAAACGAGTTGTACAACTTTGCCAATCCACCCTCCCTCTTGGGCAGAAATGAGAAGAGGCGCATACTTACCTGCTTCACGTCGCTGGCTCACCACTCCTTCTCTCCCCGACTTCAGTTGCGCTCCCAGGATGTAAACTTACATTTTGATTCCACTGCAGCCAATCTGGCTTCAGCAGTGACCTGCTCCCCATGCGTCACGTAACCATTTGACAAAACGCAAGGGGAGCAGGGCACCCCTGCGGCCAGCGATTGGTTTACATTCTAGGAGTGCAGTGGAGCAGCGAGGCCAGGGAGCGATGGAGCTGGTAAGTATGCTTCTCTTTGCAGGTCTGCCCAAGAGGGGGAGTTTGCCAATCCCTTTAAGCTTCAGACACAAACAAATGTCTGTGCTGCTTTAGGAGTCCCTGCTCTGACTCCATATATAGTTTAGGAGTCCCTGCTCTGACTCCATATATAGTTTAGGAGTCCCTGCTCTGCCTTGTGGCTGACTCTAAAAAAATGGAGATAGCAGTATGAGGGGTATCCCCAATGTTTGGGGATACCCCTGTATGTTTAACTTTTATTCTGTCTCTACTTTTAAATTGTCAATGCCAGGTTTTGAACTTAGGACCTTCTGTATTGGATGCAGATGCTCCAACCAGTAAGCTGCACAGCTCGCTGTTATTAATTGGAGGATTTTCTCTGTCTAAATACCCAAATAATATTTCCCCATGTATTTCAATGTACTGTTATTAATTAGCAAGATGTGTCTCTAGATAACAGTACATTATGTGGGTGTTTTTTTAATGAGGATAAAAGCAGACGTATAATTTTATAATTTATTTTTAGTAATTACAAAAAATTTAATGGCACAAAATAAATTATAATAATCACAAAACCGTCTATTATAGAAGGAGAACAATTAAAATAATGAAAAAGCATGATGAAAAGAAATGCCACCTGATGGACTGCACTGACTACCACTGTTTGGGTTATATTTCTATATATTTGAGTGGGGAGGGGGATTGAGAGATTTAGTATTCTGCCATTTATTACAGTTCCACATGGTTGCAACTCAGCTTTCCCAGAATCCTGAAAGAAAAATCTGCGTAGCTATGTCACAATTTACAAGTGAGGAGGGGGATTTATCTTGGTAGATTTAGTATTCTGCAGCCTATTATAGTTCCATATGGTGGTACCCAGCTTTCCCATCACATTGAAAGGCAAATCTGCCTAGCTATGGCACTATTTAGGAATGGGGAGGGGGATTTATCTTGGTAGACTTAGTATTTTGCAGCCTATTACAGTTCCACAAGGTTTTGACTCAGGATCTCGAAAGGCAAATCAGTTTAAAACTAGTCAGGAGAAGGATTTATTTTGGTAGACTTAGTATCTAGCAGTCCCTATTACATCTTCACATAATGTTTTACTCAGCATTCCTGGGACCCTGAATGACAAATCTAGTTATGCTACAGCATGGAGGTTTAGCACAGGGATTCTTACTCAGCTTTTCCAGGCTCCTGGGTAGCAAATCCAGATAGGTATTTACAATACAGGGGATTTATCAATTCATAAAAAGGCTAATCTTGCATTTTGCAGTCTGGGAAAGCCGGGTGCTGAAGGGGACATATTGGTCATATAAAGTACACACAATGCCACCCTGATAGATTGTGTGATATATTGTGGGAATCTACCATATGGTACCAAGGCACCGATGCAGATCTACTGTCACCCAGCTTTTCGAGAAATCTGAATGTCAAGTTGTTTTAGCTATATGAAGGGATTTATCACTACACAAGTCATCCAGTTATCCAGACTAAACCCAGCCCCTCGTTGTACACTCCCTGGCTCATGTGCAGTAGCATCAGAGGAGGGAGAGGGAGGGGGAAAAAACATGGTTGCAGCCTGAGAGAACAATGGACTGCTTTTCTCTGTATTTTTCATGGTCTGCAAGTATGACATTTGATGAATCAAGAGCAAATACTTAAGACACATAAGGAGATTGTTTTGTAGGTTGTTCTTTTTTTGTGTTTGGGTCCCTTTAAGGAGCTAAATGTAGAATGAAGTAATGATACTACAGAAATACTACCACAAAAAATAAAAAACATTGCATTGTGTGTTATCCATCCTGGTAGCCTATCTATCCACTTTAAGGCTTTACCTCTTTGTTTACAGTAAAAAACACTTTTGAAAATGGAAGTCACTGGCGATATAAATAAAAGATAATATACCGTCCATTTTCTCCAAGCCCTTAACACTTACGTTTTGTGTTCATTCTGACAAAATACAATGCTACTGGCCAAGACAAGAGGGTCATTGTCGCTAGAGAGCCAATGTGGAGGTATGGAGCAGTCACCTGCAGGGAAAACAGTTGCAGCATTACTGAAAGTTACAGACATGGAAATTTTTTTTTACATCTGTTAGTTACTTAAAGGGCAATTTCACACTAGCGTTATTCTTTTCCGGCATAGAGTTCCGTCCTAGGGGCTCTATACCGGAAAAGAACTGATCAGTTTTATCCCAATGCATTCTGAATGAAGAGCAATCCGTTCAGGATGCATCAGGACGTCTTCAGTTCAGTCTTTTTGCCATTTCAGGACGGAGATAATACCGCAGCATGCTGCGGTTTTATCTCTGTCCAAAATTCCGGAACACTTGCTGGAATGCAAGATCCGGCATTTTTTTACATTGACATGCCCCGAGAGTTCCGGCAAAATGGATCCGGCATTGTGGCGTGCATATGCTCAGACCGCAAAAAATGTGAAAAAAATAAATGCCGGATCCGTTTTTCCGGATGACACCACCAGAGAGACGGATCCGACATTTCAATGCATGCGTTTTGACGGATCCGGCAGGCAGTTCCGGCGACGGAACTGCCTGCCGGAATCCTCTGCCGCAAGTGTGAAAGTCCCCTTAAAAAAAAAGCTTGCACTAAGTTTCAGTCTGCAATCTTCATTACTTTTCAGCCTCCTGATACTCAGCTTGCATCCTGCTCCTTCCTTCAGACTTTTCAACATGTGGTCATGTCTCTCCCGGTAATAAAGGCTAGATGTGTTTCCAGGATGCTGCTGCCTTCACTAGCTCTCATGTATCAGCACAGCTTAATCCCCTTTTTATACCACCGGACAGTCACAGTTGCTGAGGAGACTGGGTTCCCCTCTCCCTTCCCCGCACAGTCTGCTCTCTATACTTGTACACAGCCTGTGTCTTTCTTCCTATGCAAACTGCCCCATATGTTCTTTCTTCCCTGTGTGATCTGCCCTCCTTGGACGCTTTAACTACTCATCACTTTGTGATTTGTTTGGTACAATATTCTCCATCTCCCTGCTGCTATTCCTAACACTAAGAGAAGGGAGGGGAGAGCAGAGAGCCATCAGAACCAGAAGCAGAGCTCTGATGGATTATTGTCAGATTCAGCAGCACCACTAGCAGGATGAAGGACTTACACAAACCCAGAAGCAGAATGGGAAGATATTTAGAAAGTTGCTTTATTTAAGGTTTGGGAAATGAACAGTAAAAAAACAACCTTTAAGCATGCTATTCTGCTGGTGCAGTCACTTCATGCATATATTACATTACTTATACCATACTGATCTTGAGTTAGTTATGTATTATACTCCAGAGCTGCACTCACTATTCTGCTGGTGGAGTCAATATGTACATACATTACATTACTTATCCTATACTGATTGCATTATACTCCAGAGCTGCACTCACTATTCTGTTCATGCAGTCACTGTGTACATACATTACATTACTTATCCTGTATTATACTCCAGAGCTGCACTCACTATTCTGCTGGTGGAGTCACTGTGTACATACATTACATTACTTATCCTGTACTGATCCTGAGATACATCCTGTATTATACTCCAGAGCTGCACTCATTATTCTGCTGGTGGAGTCACTGTGTACATACATTACATTACTTATCCTGTACTGATCCTGAGTTACATCCTGTATTATCCTCCAGAGCTGCACTCACTATTCTGCTGGTGCAGTCACTGTGTACATACATTACATTACTTATCCTGTACTGATCCTGAGTTACATCCTGTATTATACTCCAGAGCTGCACTCACTATTCTGCTGGTGGAGTCACTGTGTACATACATTACTTATCCTATACTGATCCTGAGTTACATCCTGTATTATACTCCAGAGCTGTACTCATTATTCTGCTGGTGCAGTCACTGTGTACATACATTACATTACTTATCCTGTACTGATCCTGAGTTACATCCTGTGTTATACTCCAGAGCTGCACTCACTATTCTGCTGGTGCAGTCACTGTGTACATACATACATTACTTATCCTGTACTGATCCTGAGTTACATCCTGTATTATACTCCAGAGCTGCACTCACTGTTCTGCTGGTGCAGTCACTGTGTACATACATTACATTACTTATCCTGTATTATACTCCAGAGCTGCATGGTTTTTATAGACGTTTATTCTACAGTTTCCCTGTTAGGACATTTACTGTCTTTGTGGTCACAGATGCATAGCTTACAACACTTACCTGGAAGGAGAGGCGAACAGCTGCCCATTCTTCACCCCATAAATTAGACAAAACAGCGAGGGCAGCAGTAAAGAATATGAGGACAAATATCATCCCACCCTGGCACAGAGAAAACACATAGGTCAGCAAAAAAAGCCAACAAAATCTTGTTGATATAGATGAAAAAGACTCTTTAAGTGAGTCTGATTCAATTCTATACATATCTTCATATCGGTCAATGCTCCTTTTTTCAGATTCAAAGCTCCAAATCCACTGCAGACATTTAATAATCAAATTCTGATTACCTGAAGCCACCACTAGGGGGAGCTAAGAAACTTCCTACAGACTGGTTTATTTTTTAGTTCAATGTATAAACAGAATTCAGTGATCTCCCTCTAGTGGTCGCTGCAGGTAGGCAGTTTTTTTTTCTGATTTTGAAAATCTAAGCAGGGGATTTGGTGCTGTGTATCAGGGAAAAAAAGCTCCGACACATATAAAGTACAGGATTGTGAAGCTATTACCTTGTGGCTCCAATGCAGGTACAGCCGCTGACCTTCTGAGAGCAGACATACTGACAAAACCTAAACGGAAAAAAAACCTATCCATTACTACAACGTATACCCGCGATACTCAAAACCTACTCGTGTGAGACATATAGCCACCCAGCTTTCCCAGGGTCCTAAGTAGATATCAGTACAACCTCTCCTGCATTACACTACTTAACTATGCAGATATGCCTTTAAAGAGACGTTTGAATCCTGGAAACTTTATCGACATTGATGAAATGTGACAATGGAGAAAACTATATAATGTATACATTACTGGAAAGATTAATTATCAGATCACAAGCTTACCACCAATATCGCTATATAGGTGAACAGCACGGCCACCACCACTAGGATCAGTAATGACCACAGGAACCAGTATCCCAAACCTCTATACGAGTACCTGTGGGGAATCGAGAAAAAATAAATCTATATATCTAGATTCATGCATTGAAAGGCTCTTTAGACCACACCCCTTTCCTGTTAAGCCACACCCCATTGCCAAAAAGTGTCTAAAATATTGAATAAATGTGGTTCAAAGTGCAGGCACCAGAATTCTGGCACATTCTGATTTGTAAATCTTCCCCTATGATCAAGGTACACCCCAAATCTACAAGGGCCACTTACCAGTCAAAGTCATTGTAGTCGTTCTTTGCTTCTCCCCAGAAATACACAAAAACTAAAGCAAGACAGAAAGCCACGACCAGGAGGAGGAAGAACAGGGACTCATTCTACAAGACGGAAATACGGATCATTACAGACTGTTCTTACAACAAGGCAGTCTTCTAAACCTGAGGCTGCACTACTGACAGATTCTGACTTGTGGAGACATTGTGTAGACAATCCACATCAATGTTCACATGCACATATATTATAGTATAGGCCAAAAGTGGCAATTACCCTGAGTCTCCGCCTACTCCCTCCTCCCCCCCCCCCCCTAAACTTACACCATCTTGTCTAATATGGTTTTACTTAAAGGCTATGTACATCTTTGAAGGCCATATTTTTTTTTTATTATTGCATTGTACTCAATTTGAGCTAAAAATCTTTTTTTCAATTTTATTAAAAATGTTGAGCCCCTTACTTTGTACAGCCTTGAGATTCTCTAGTAGCAGGCTTTGTGTTTTCCCTCTGTTCAATCAGGCAGCAAAGCATTCTGCTCTGACCCTATAAACTCTCATTGTAGCTCAGTTCTTACTGATGAGAATGTGGCTTAAATAAGTGTTTATGACCTTTTAGGCTAGTTTCACACTTGCGGCAGGACGGATCCGACATGCTGTTCACCATGTCGGATCCGTCCTGCGGCTATTTCGCCGTGCCCCCGGGCCGCCGCTCCGTCCCCATTGACTATAATGGGGACGGGGGCGGAGCTCCGGCGCAGCACAGCGGTGCACGGCGAAAGCCGCCGGACTAAAAAACCTGACATGCAGTAATTTTAGTCCGGCGGCTTTCGCCGTGCTGCGCCGGAGCTCCGCCCCCGTCCCCATTATAGTCAATGGGGACGGAGCGGCGGCCCGGGGGCACGGCGAAATAGCCGCAGGACGGATCCGACATGGTGAACAGCATGTCGGATCCGTCCTGCCGCAAGTGTGAAAATACCCTTAGTATAAGGTTGACAGGCACAAAGTGAGAGTAGCATTCACACAGCTAGACAGTTAACCCTTTGTGACAGAACGGATGAATATTTTTAATAGAGATCAGTTAAATTATTTTTAGCCCAAAAAGAGTAAAATACAATCATAAAAACAATACCTAGCCTTTAAGCTCTATATAGCGCTATTTTGGAGCTTTATAGCTGCATGAGTTTGGTATTGTATGGACTGGGTCCTGGAAGATTGCTTGCCGCGGCAATCAGGGCCTTCTTTAACTCGGTACTAATGAAGCGCTTTCATTATGGAAGCGTTTCATTAGTACCGAAGGACCAGGAAGCGGTGAAGGATCTGTACTCACTGCTTCCTGGTCCTCGGCTTGGCTGTCGGCTGTGCAGGGTTGCGCACTGTGACCTTACACTGTGCGCCGCACCGCGATACACAGCCGACAGCAGTATGAAGAGGATCGCGATGATGAGGGTCGGTGGCGTCCAGGAGCAGGAGAGGTAAGTGTTTTTTTTTAATTTGCGCTGATGGCTGACATGGGGTGCTGACTGCTATCTGACATGGGGGGCTGATGGCTGGCTGACATGGGGGGCTGATGGCTGGCTGACATGGGGTCTGATGGGGGCTGATGGCTGGCTGACATGGGGGCTGATGGCTGGCTGACATGAGGGCTGATGGATGGATGGCTGACATGGGGGCTGATGGCTGGCTGATATGGGGGCTGATGGCTGGCTGACATGGGGGGCTGATGGCTGACAAAGGGGCTGATAGATGGTTGAAGGTTGGGGGGTTGATCTGAGGCATTGGGGGTCTGATATGAGGTCTGATTAACATTGGGGGTCTGATTGCTGGTCTGACCTGTGGCGTCCAGGACCAGGAGAGGTAAGTGGTTTTTTTTTATTTGCGCTGATGGCTGACATGAGGGCTGATGGCTGGCTGACATGGGGGGATGATGGCTGGCTGACATGGGGGCTGATGGTTGGCTGACATGGGGGGCTGATGGCTGGCTGACATGGGGGGATGATGGCTGGCTGACATGGGGAGATGATGGCTGGCTGACATGGGGGGGGTGATGGCTGGCAGACATGGGGGCTGATGGTTGGCTGACATGGGGGGCTGATGGCTGGCTGACATGGGGGGATGATGGCTGGCTGACATGGGGGGGATGATGGCTGGCTGACATGGGGGGGATGATGGCTGGCTGACATGGGGGCTGATGGCTGACATGGGGGCTAATAGATGGCTGAAGGTTAGGGGGTCTGATCTGAGGTCTGATTAACATTGGGGGTCTGATTGTTGGTCTGACCTGAGGTGTAATGGAAATTTTTTTCTTTTCTTATTGTTCTCCTCTAAAACCTAGGTGCGTCTTATAGGGTGAATAATACGGTACAGTGCAGCAGAGACCAGTGCAGCAGAGACCCTAGTCAGTTTATATAGTCGTTATATAGTGTTATATATTTTAATATGCACCTTGTGTTTTGTTATGCGCGTGAATCAGTCAGCGCCGACCAGCACCTCCTAAGCCCTGCCCATCCCCTAAGTCCCGCCCCAGAACCCCCCACCCCACCCGGTCCCTGGGAAAATTGTCTTGCATGAAATTGGTCCTTGGTGCAAAAAAAGGTTGGGGACCACTGCTGTAGGGCACTATTACAAAGCTACTATATTGGGGCACTGCATAATTAGCAACAGTCACAAATTTGCTAGGGTAGTCCTGAATTTTCGGACACAATTACAGTAAATTCTTCTACTCTCAGTCCAAAAATGGACAGGGCTTAAATGGTCACTAACATTTTACACAACTTTGTATAAATTAATAGTACAAGCAACCATAAGAAACGTTATAATATATCTTATCAGAGAGAGTCTAGTTCTTCTGTTATCAGACGTTTACTTCTCTCTCCCCCTACTTGCTAAATGCTCTTTGCTTTGAAAATTCTCTTGAAGTCATCTAGGACAGAGGGCAGTGATCCAGTGCTAAAGAGTTAATATTAAGTATAGCAATGGTTAAAGTATTATTTTTCCTGTACACTGTAAATCCCAGAGGGTGATGTATAGGCAGCAGATAGTTAACTGGCACAATGGGCCACTTTTCAAGTTGGGTTCATGTTCTATAGATATTAATATAGATGAAAGCCACGTGAGTGCAGCTCTGGAAGTCATTATACGATGTGTTAGAATGTCTTACCCATTTGCAGCAGCACTGTCCTGGCTCTGTCTTCTGACGCTGGTACCGCTTCCACCGGCAGCTGTAGAGACCCGCCAGGAGCGAGATAAACGGCTGGTGCTCATAATGCTGCAGGAGGCGTCGGCGCACAATCTTCAGCTTCCCCAGCTTCAACCTCCTGAGAGTGGTGGAGGAGCTCCCCATTTGTGATGACTTACATGATCCTCATGTCTGCAAGATACAAGCACAATTGTATCACCTTTGCCGGCAAATTAGACCAACAGAGACTGACTTCAAAAATCCCCCCATTGTTTTCTTCCTTGTAGAGAAAAGTATACAGTTCCCATTAAACTCAATAATAAATCCGTCTTCAGTAGGCTTGTAAGCTCCCCCTAGTGGTGGCGACAGGCACTCTATGGCTGTGTGTAAAGAAACAGGGAATTTGGGGGTTTATATCCTAAAAAATGAACTCCAACCTCTAGACATATACAACAGAAAACATTTGTGGAGATTTATCATGAAGGAAGTTTTTAAACCCAGTCTGCGTTGCCGTAATTTGCCCCAAATATTTAAAATGTCACACAGTGCTTTATAAATTTGAAGCATTTTTAAGTTTAACATTTCTGTCCTAAGATGTCACTCTTATTTCTACCCCACCCTTTTAATTAAGACTGCAACAATTTTTGTGACTTTTTAAAATATTGCGGTTGATAAATCCGGCTTATGTCAGATCATCCACACCTACTTCCCCACCCATGAGGTACGTTCCCGATAATTGCCCTGTGTATTAGCTCATTTAAATAAACCCCAAGTCCGGTTCTTCAAAGCTAGTAACTCTGACTAATTAGATCACAGCAAAGCTTTCATGTTGTAATCTGTCTTTTTAGACAGTTTTTGCAGGACAAATATCATTCCTGAGAAGTGGAGAATCCTAGAGGGAAGGAGGAACAGCTATCCAAAGACTCAAAAAGTAGTGTAGAGGCAGCACTATACGGTATCCGGATAATGCGTCTATATTAATGCAGCAGCCTAGCCGTAGGCCCTTGATCCATCAGGCCATGAAATACACATGTAGAAAAGAAGATGGCTTCGGCAGCATTCCGCAATATCAAAACGATCCTTTATTCGTACCTCCAGACACAATTGGCAACGTTTCGACTGTACACCAGTCTTTGTCAAGCCTAATGACATACATTCTGGTAGGCATATATATACCCCCCACATAAAAAACACACCCCGTTACATCATCAGTACAAATCACTGCACAATAGCATACACATGTTGATATTACAACTCACAGTTAATGATATGTCCACCCCGCTCGTGTTGTTCACCTCGGCGTTCCAATGTCTGTAATGCGCAGCCGCGTCTCAATGTATTTGCATACCGGAAGTATCATACGTTGTCATGGCTCCCGGCGGCGCACGTGTCTCCAGCCAATGTGCTGTAGGACGCTCTCACTGACGTCACAGCTTGTGCGTCCACCCCATGACCCTCACTCAAGTGCGCACAGCAGTGCGTCAATAGCGTTAGTCACGTGGGGTACGCAGCCAATGAAGACACGGCGTAAACATCGGCGCCATGGCAACGATGACGCCACGGTCACCGCTACTTATTATATGTGTGATTCATATCTAAAGTGACCGGGTCTATAAATTACAGAGCCTCCGCTCACAGCGATAATCACATGACTATAGAGGGAAATTAATCCTGACCCCACATATACACGCACGTAACAGCAAATGGAAAAATACATAACCTCATAAGTGTGGTGCACAATAACCACACATAACCATCATCTGGATGGTGTATCCCATATATACATCACATATGGACCATCAGCATGGCCCTTTTACATATAGACTAAAGACTATTAAACCGGGGATGTGCCACATATATATTAAAAACATGATGTCACTATACTGAGAGGACAAAACAGCGACAATCATCAATCGATGGATGCGACATTAAACTCAAGATTCAAGCCAAAAGGTTGGAGGGACCTGAGGGTATGGATCCATTTAAGTTCCTTTTTCCTCAGGATTCCCTTCCTGTCCCCACCCCTTCTCAAGTATCCTACGCTGTCGATAACTCGAAATCTCAATTGATTGATGGAATGTTTACAATCAATGAAGTGTTTTGCAACCGGTTTGTCGAGTGCACCTGTTCTAATTGTGCTTTTGTGTTTGTTAATTCTTTCCCTCAATTCCATCGTAGTCTCCCCCACATAGATCAAACTACATGGGCACTGTATCATGTAAACCACATCCGTGGATTTACATGTATAATGACCTTTGATCTTAAACCGTTTACCACTGTAGGGATGTGTAAAACCATCACCCTTCATGATGCCACCGCAGTTGCAACATGAAAGGCAAGGGAAATTACCATTCCTCAGTGGTGCTAGCCTTTTCTGTCTTTCAATGTCCTTCCCCCCTATATCCGCCTTCACCAATCTATCGCGTAGGTTAGGGCTCCGTTTGTATGCCATCATTGGGGGAACTGAAAATTCAGTGACTGCAGGCAATCCTTTCTGCAGGATCTGCCACTCCTGTCGTAGGATGTTGGCTATGTTGCCGCTATCACCCCCAAAGATGGATACAAATGGAATGCGGGGGGTCTCCTGTTTTTGGGGTTTCCTTATCAAAGTGGAACTACGTTCCATAGATGTGATCCTATGCTTGGTACGGTTGATCAATTTGGTGGGATATCCTCTCCTGCTGAACTTATTACACATCTCATCTACCCTAATACCAAAGAGGGTGTCATCCGATACGATACGGCGTACCCTAAGTAGCTGACTCCATGGAAGGGAGCTTACCATGTTCTGAGGGTGACTACTGTCATACATTAACAAGGTGTTCCTGTCTGTAGGTTTTTGGAAGAGATCAGTACAGATCCTTCCATTGTGCACCTGAATTCGGACGTCAAGGAACTGCAGCTCACGGGCAGAATGCATCACGGTGAACTGCAGGTCCCGGACCCCAGAATTCAGGTGCGCATGAAACTCATCCAGCTCAGGCACGGTGCCAGTCCAAATCAAGAAAATGTCGTCGATGTAGCGCCACCAGCACAGGACTCTCTCAAAAAATATGGAGCGATACACCAGCCGATCCTCGACCTCCGCCATGAAGATGTTTGCGTAGGTGGGGGCCACATTGGACCCCATCGCCACACCCCGCTTTTGCTGGTAGAAGGTGTCACCGAAGAGAAAATAATTCCTCCTCAGGACAACCTCCAAGAGGGCGAGGATCAGCCGGCGCGCCCCAAGAGAGAGCCCCGTGCCGGCCAGGGCCACATCGACGACATTTAAACCATAGGAGTGATCAATGGATGTATACAGGGATACAACATCAAAACTCACAAGTAAAAATTCCGCCGGCAAATCAAGTGAATTCAGTTTAGTCAAGAAATGGCCAGTATCCCTGACATAGGAGGGGGCCGTGGTCGCGTGGATCCGCAATACTTTGTCCAAAAAGATGGACACAGGATTAAAGATGGAACCCCTGCCCGACACTATGGGTCGGCCAGGGGGATCCACAAGACTCTTGTGGATCTTTGGTAAAACATATATCACAGGGGTGATTGGATGGCTTACACGCAAAAAGCTGTTTAATTCATCATCAATGATTCCCTGGCTGAGAGCCTCATCCAATAACACCCCTATGACATCTGCTATGTCCCACCTTGGATCCTTACTAAACATCTCATAGACATTATCATCCCCTACCTGTCTTGTGATCTCATCAGTATATTTACATGTGTCCATCACGACCACGGCACCCCCCTTGTCAGCTGGCTTGATCGTCAATTGTTTGTTATGTTCCAGTTCAATGTCTCATCCATCGATTGATGATTGTCGCTGTTTTGTCCTCTCAGTATAGTGACATCATGTTTTTAATATATATGTGGCACATCCCCGGTTTAATAGTCTTTAGTCTATATGTAAAAGGGCCATGCTGATGGTCCATATGTGATGTATATATGGGATACACCATCCAGATGATGGTTATGTGTGGTTATTGTGCACCACACTTATGAGGTTATGTATTTTTCCATTTGCTGTTACGTGCGTGTATATGTGGGGTCAGGATTAATTTCCCTCTATAGTCATGTGATTATCGCTGTGAGCGGAGGCTCTGTAATTTATAGACCCGGTCACTTTAGATATGAATCACACATATAATAAGTAGCGGTGACCGTGGCGTCATCGTTGCCATGGCGCCGATGTTTACGCCGTGTCTTCATTGGCTGCGTACCCCACGTGACTAACGCTATTGACGCACTGCTGTGCGCACTTGAGTGAGGGTCATGGGGTGGACGTACAAGCTGTGACGTCAGTGAGAGCGTCCTACAGCACATTGGCTGGAGACACGTGCGCCGCCGGGAGCCATGACAACGTATGATACTTCCGGTATGCAAATACATTGAGACGCGGCTGCGCATTACAGACATTGGAACGCCGAGGTGAACAACACGAGCGGGGTGGACATATCATTAACTGTGAGTTGTAATATCAACATGTGTATACTATTGTGCAGTGATTTGTACTGATGATGTAACGGGGTGTGTCTTTTATGTGGGGGGTATATATATGCCTACCAGAATGTATGTCATTAGGCTTGACAAAGACTGGTGTACAGTCGAAACGTTGCCAATTGTGTCTGGAGGTACGAATAAAGGATCGTTTTGATATTGCGGAATGCTGCCGAAGCCATCTTCTTTTCTACAGCTATCCAAAGACTGTCTAGGATCACAAGGCCGTGCTTGTTAGCAAGGTATTCGCTCGTTTAGGGCTATAGACTTTGCTGCTTGCGGAGGGAGTACATTGATATTTTCTCCTTGCTCCCGTCCGCCAAAGAGGTATTGAAGTTGGATAAGAAGTTTGATGAGAAAGAGGAGGAATGGAAGAGAACAACTTCTAAAAACTTCCATAATTGGGGCAAGGGGGAGACTGGGAACTTAAAAATTGCCCTAGAAAAAAACTAAAATCGGCCCCATGTTGTAGGCAGGTCCAAACTGACAGAAGGGGGGGCAACTGAAGTAGGCGAGGCCAACAATTCTGTAGTGCAGCACAAAATACCTCCCCAACAGAACCAAATACCACAGTCCAGCATAAAATACTGCCACCCCGGCTGCAGTATTCAACTGTATCGCCATCCTCAGGACAGCAATACAGTTGAATGCAGGAGGGCACTTTCCGCCGATGGCCAGGTGCCAGTAACTGATGTGTATAGCATTAATTAATGCTCAGAGCATCAGATCTCTATGTACTTGGAGGAGGGCTTTTGTCGGCCCCTTGGCATTGGCTCATCGGGAGATTTCCTGTAGGGTCTATGGTCAGTGTTTCCTTGCTTCAGACAATTTTTACATATACAGGGAGTGCAGAATTATTAGGCAAGTTGTATTTTTGAGGATTAATTTTATTATTGAACAACAACCATGTTCTCAATGAACCCAAAAAACTCATTAATATCAAAGCTGAATATTTTTGGAAGTAGTTTTTAGTTTGTTTTTAGTTTTAGCTATTTTAGGGGGATATCTGTGTGTGCAGGTGACTATTACTGTGCATAATTATTAGGCAACTTAACAAAAAACAAATATATACCCATTTCAATTATTTATTTTTACCAGTGAAACCAATATAACATCTCAACATTCACAAATATACATTTCTGACATTCAAAAACAAAGCAAAAACAAATCAGTGACCAATATAGCCACCTTTCTTTGCAAGGACACTCAAAAGCCTGCCATCCATGGATTCTGTCAGTGTTTTGATCTGTTCACCATCAACATTGCGTGCAGCAGCAACCACAGCCTCCCAGACACTGTTCAGAGAGGTGTACTGTTTTCCCTCCTTGTAAATCTCACATTTGATGATGGACCACAGGTTCTCAATGGGGTTCAGATCAGGTGAACAAGGAGGCCATGTCATTCGATTTTCTTCTTTTATACCCTTTCTTGCCAGCCACGCTGTGGAGTACTTGGACGCGTGTGATGGAGCATTGTCCTGCATGAAAATCATGTTTTTCTTGAAGGATGCAGACTTCTTCCTGTACCACTGCTTGAAGAAGGTGTTTTCCAGAAACTGGCAGTAGGACTGGGAGTTGAGCTTGACTCCATCCTCAACCCGAAAAGGCCCCACAAGCTCATCTTTGATGATACCAGCCCAAACCAGTACTCCACCTCCACCTTGCTGGCGTCTGAGTCGGACTGGAGCTCTCTGCCCTTTACCAATCCAGCCACGGGCCCATCCATCTGGCCCATCAAGACTCACTCTCATTTCATCAGTCCATAAAACCTTAGAAAAATCAGTCTTGAGATATTTCTTGGCCCAGTCTTGACGTTTCAGCTTGTGTGTCTTGTTCAGTGGTGGTCGTCTTTCAGCCTTTCTTACCTTGGCCATGTCTCTGAGTATTGCACACCTTGTGCTTTTGGGCACTCCAGTGATGTTGCAGCTCTGAAATATGGCCAAACTGGTGGCAAGTGGCATCTTGGCAGCTGCACGCTTGACTTTTCTCAGTTCATGGGCAGTTATTTTGCGCCTTGGTTTTTCCACATGCTTCTTGCGACCCTGTTGACTATTTTGAATGAAACGCTTGATTGTTCGATGATCACGCTTCAGAAGCTTTGCAATTTTAAGAGTGCTGCATCCCTCTGCAAGATATCTCACTATTTTTGACTTTTCTGAGCCTGTCAAGTCCTTCTTTTGACCCATTTTGCCAAAGGAAAGTAAGTTGCCTAATAATTATGCACACCTAATATAGGGTGTTGATGTCATTAGACCACACCCCTTCTCATTACAGAGATGCACATCACCTAATATGCTTAATTGGTAGTAGGCTTTTGAGCCTATACAGCTTGGAGTAAGACAACATGCATAAAGAGGATGATGTGGTCAAAATACTCATTTGCCTAATAATTCTGCACGCAGTGTACGTCAGTATTAGGTGCTAAGGACTCTCAATCATGTTCAGGACTGTTTCAGCATATTGATTCCATTATGGAGGCGTACAGGAAGGTTGGTGGCCTCGCTTGGTTTTAGTGCGATGAAATCTCTAGACAAAAGCTGGCTGTTCCTTCAAAATATTAAATGGTGCAAGGTATGTAAATGGTTGAGCCTTTGCCGCTATCGGCATGAATGTTCCATCTGTTTGGGTTCAATGTTCCAATGCTTTAAAAAATCTTGGCAAAATGCTGGATCACGGGATCTTTCAAAAAGCACCGACAACTACGAATATGGAAAGAAGGATGCCTTGGCTAGAAGTATTTCCAGACCCCCGAAGGCGAAGTTCATTCTTTATGGTTTAAGCAAGGTTTTTTACGCTCCTAAGCTCTCAGGTTCGGCATGATACTTTACCGCCGGTTAAGAGAAATGTAGTCGTGGTTCAAGAAAAAATTAACCCCTTAGTGACCAGCTCGTTTTGGGTCTTACTGATCAAGCGTTTTTTCTTCCTTTTTTCATTGTCGCGTTCCAAGAGCTATAACTTTTTTATTTTCCCGTCTATATAGCTGCATGAGGGCTTGTTTTTTGCGGGAAAAGTTGTAGTTTTTAATTTTGGGGTACATATAAATTTCTGATTAACTTTTATTAACTCTTTCTGGGAGGGAGATAGGAAAAACAACAATTCTGCCACTGCCACCTTTTTTTTACGTTATAAATTTTACAGGGTTAATTTTTCTGTATAAATAACATAATATCTTTAATCTCTGGGTCAGTACGATTACAGTGATACCAAATACATATAGTTATTTTTACGTTTTACAATTTTTTTGCAATAAAACCACTTTTTTTTTAAAAGGAAAAAAATGTTTTTGCCTTGCCGCTTCCCAAGACCCATAACTTTTTAATTTTTTTTCTATGGAATTTTGTGAGGGCTTGATTTTTGCAGGACGCCTTGTATTTTTCATTGGTATCATTTTGGAGTAAATTACGCTTTTTGATCGCTTAAGTTTTTTCGTGGCAACTAAGAAAAAATTTGCAATTCTTTAATTTTTTTTATGGCGTTCACCGTAGGGTATAATTTACATGATATTTATGTAGTCTGGGTTGTTTCGGATACGGCAATACCAAAAATATGGGGGAGATTTTTTTTTGCAATTTTCTTCATTAAAAAGCGTATTTTCAATAAAAGGGTTTTTTGTTTATGGAATTTTTTATTTAATAAATGTGGTTTTTTTTACCACTTAATAGTCTTACAAGGGGACTATAACAGACAGTATTTTGAGTGCTTTTAAAATGCAATGCTATTCTGACATTGACCAGCAGGCTGCACCAGAGAGGCACAGCCTGCTGGAAATTACTCAAGGCTGGTCTGAGGCCTACACGAGACCCCACCCAGCCTTCACACACATCGTCACCCCGCGATCGCATTTGCGGGGTGACGATGGGAGACAGAGGGAGTCTTCTCCCTCTGTCACCGCTTTACATGCGGCGGGTGCCATTGCCTGTGGCATGTAAAGTGTTAAATAGCCCGAATCTACACTCCGGCAGTTAGAGCAGGGCAGCGGATTCTCATGTGAGAGTCGGGTCCCCGCTTCCCGCTGCACGGGTCCCCGTAAAAAATCGTCAGCCCAGCCTAAGGCCCCTTTGGGTGGTCACTAAGGGGTTTTGCCATGACTAATGTAAAAAATGAGAATCAGACATCATATAGCACATGACAATCTCTTTCTAACAAAGCTAGAACCAGCCCTGTACCTCACATGGGTCCAGAGATCTCCACATTCATTGCTCTGCTAGAAAACTCATGGGAGTGTCCTTTCTGTTGCAGATAAGGGGGCGTGTCCGTGCTCTGCCTATCACAGCTCAGGGGGCGTGTCTGTGCTCTCCCTATCACAGCTCAGGAGGCAGGTAAAGGATGAAACTGAGCATGTGCGGCCATCTCAGTGAGCAGGTCAAAGAATTAAGAAAAAAAACAAACAGCAGGTGGCGCTGCACTGAAAGATTTTATCTGTGGCTATGCAAAATTTTTAATGCCATGCAATTACAAAAGTATTCAGATCCAGATGCTGGTATGAAAACTGTAGAATATTTTCCGTGGGACAACCCCTTTAATGAGGAGTTTGCTCCTGGCAGAGTTGCTGGCCCATCGGATTACCCTCCGTTTTCAGATTTTTGTCTACTAGATTAGTTACTGAAAAAGTCCTTAACGAATTCATTATATTATATATTACATAAACAATAAAAAAAATAAACATATTGGGTATCGCCGCGTCCGAAAATGCCAGAACTTTTTTTTCAAATTTTTTTTATTCATCATTGACGATTTGGATAAAGACTCGGCATCTGTTACTTCGAGATCATTCTTTATTGCGAGCTGTTGGTCAAGGTTGCCTTACGGCTAGAGCGGCCATTAGAGCGGCCTTCCGCTTGCTGCCGGTTAATCCTTGAAGGCTCTAATTCCCTTGGCTTTCATTGTAATGATCACTTCGACAAACGTTTGCCCATGGGCTTTTCATTATCTTGTTTCTATTCTCTTCCTTCCTTCATTGGGTTGGCGTGGATTCCATGAGGGAAGGAGGAATGTTGCACTGCTTAGATCATTTCTTTTTATTTATTGGCCCTCACGATCCTTACATCTGCTCCAAATTATCACATTTTTACTGTGATTTGCAAGCATTTTGGTACTGTATGTCTGTAGCTCATGAGAAGTCGAGCTGTTCTTTGTCAGGAGCTGCAGTTCTTCTGTATATTAATGGATTCCGCTGCGATGGGGTTTAGATTACCGGCCAGTAGGATTGATCGGACGCGGTTTTTGATCTAGAAGACGACTCTGAGAGTTGCAGAGTTTATTGGGTTTGTTAGTTTTTGCTTCCTGTTGGTCGTGTTTTTCCCAGACAATTACACGTGGCTACTATAGGTTTGTATTCTCCTCATGCGCATGTTAGACCGAACAGATCGCAGAAGGATGATTTGGCAGCATGGATTTGTGGATGCTGAAAGGCCTGTTTTGGGCTATATGCACACACATTGAAAAATAACGGATGTTAAAAATGGGGGCACTGTAGAGTTTTTAATGCCCGTTTTTGCATCAGTTTTTAATGGCCATTAAAATGGATGAATTTAATTGGCTTTTTGTTCAAATCCGAACCCCTGCAATGCCCTTGGTATATATAATGACCCCCATAGTGCCCCGAGGATATCAAATATCCCTCCATAGTGCTTCCAGTATTAATATTGCCCCCTTAACACCCTCCAGTAATATTATTGTCCCCCTGGTTCCTCCCAGTATTAACGGTCTCCTATTGCCTTTCAGTATTATTAATGCCCCTAGTATTAGTAAGGCTCCCTAGTACCTCCCAGTATTAATATCCCTATTAGTAACCCCCAGTATTATTAATGACCCCCAGTGCCGGATTATAATAGGGACGTTCGGGTCGTCAGCCCCGGGCCCAATGCTGCCCCGAACGTCCACATACTGCGGCGGGGCACGGGATCACATAGTTCCCTGCCCCGCTGCCTATCACCGCCATAGGCTTCAGACCTATTAAGCCTGAGGCCTATGTGGTAGTAAAAGCCAGGCGCAGGCGTGTGTGATGACGTCATTGCGCACCTGTGACAGGGCGCAGGGCTTTGATGTATGTGCGCCTGCCTCACCATCATGGACACAGGTAAATATTAGCCTTTAGACTGGGTTCACACTTGAGCGTTTTACAGCGCGCTCAAACGCGCTGTAAAACGCTCAACACATGAAAACCAATGCTTCCCTATGGCCCTGGTTCTCACTTGAGCGTTTTACAGCGCGTTTGAACGCGCTGAAAAACGCCCTACGCTCAAACAAGTTCTTGAGCTTCTTTGGGGCGTTTTGACGCGCGTTTGTGGCCATAGGACACTGCAGTCAATCACACAAACGCGCGTCAAACGCGCGTTTACTATTGCAAAAAACCGCGCATAAAAACGCGTGACAAAAACGCGCGTTAAATGCGCATATCAAATACCCTCAGGTCTTTTTTTGTGTGTGTGTCAACTTTGGGGGGGCAGAGGAGGTCATATTACTGCAGGGACAGTGGGGGCAAATGATTACATAAGGGCAAATTACTTAATGGGGGGCAGTGTGGGGGCAAAATAATTAATGGGGACAGTGTGGGGGAAAATTACTTAATGGGGACAGTGTGGGGGCAAATTACTTCATGGGGCAGTGTGGGGGGCAAATTACTTTGTGGGGGCAAACTGCTACATGGGGCAGTGTGTGGGAAATTGCTATATGGGGGCAATGTGGGGGAAATTACTATATGTTGTGGGGGACGTTGCTATTGGGGAGGCACTGTAGGGGCCTTTCTATTTCAGGACATATTAGGGGACATTATTTTTGGGGACACTATTCAGGCATTATTACCTGGAGCACAATATAGGGTGTTATTATTACTGGGGGCACTCTAGGGGACATTATAATTGCTGTAGACACTATAGGGATCTTTGGGATAGTTTATCAAACTGGTGTAAAGTAGAACTGGCTTAGTTGCCCATAGCAACCAATCAGACCTCACCTTTCATTTTTGACAGCTCCTTTGGAAAATGAAAGGTGGATTCTAATTGGCTGCTATGGGTAACATAGCAAGTTCTACTTTACACCAGTTTGATAAATGACCCCATTATGTCTACTAGGGTCACTATTTTTTCAGCAGTATATTACCTGGGGCATTGGGGAGCACAACGGGCACAGTATTGGGAATGGCAGCAGGATGACACTGTGGGGACACCAGGATGGGGGAGGTTGATGGAAAAATTGAGAAATCTAACGTGTCTGTGTAACAAACTCTGTAGAAATGAGATGCGGCTGAAAGAACTTGTCATGGCGGTCTGGGTCTAACGGAGGAGAAGAGGAAAGAGAAGGTCTACATGACAGGAGATGTCCCTGGATGTAAGAGGTATGTGGTGCTGTATTCTCCTCCAAGTCTTTTTTATTATAATCATATGTATTTTAAATTTGGCAAATTTGTAACAGCGATAACTTTCTGTGTGCAGATAATGTAGTAGATGTTCCCTGCAGTCCTATGTAACACCCCACATAACACAATAATTCAGGAAACATCTATGACATCTGTACTCAGAGAGTTATGAGATGGTGGGGGTCTGACTCCTGGCACCCCCGCCAATCCGCTGTTTGAGGAGACCGCGATGTCCCAGTGAGCGCCGGAGCAGGACCTGAACCAGCAGGTGGTGGCATACTTGGACAGTACCCTGACACCCCACACTGGATTTGTGGCCGCAACTGGCAGAGTTTGCCCTGGAAAAGCTGTCCTGCCCGGCCAATAGTGTGACATCAGAGTGGGTGTTTATTGCGGCCGGGGCCATAGTTACCCCAAGAAGAACTCGCCTGTCCACCCAAAATGTGGAGAGACTAACCTTTGTCAAGATGAATCAGGCATGGATCAGCCAGGATTTCCACCCACCAATGCCTGATGCATCAGACTAGATCATCCATGGTGCCACACCAACACTTTGACAAAAGAGACCGGTTTCTTCTGGCTACCTGCCTCAGCTACTATTCAGATGATGCCACACATCTGATGCCAAGTGCTCCTTCTTTCACCCACCATCTTCATCTTGCCACCCACCTCCCCACTCTGTCACCGGGTCACTCTGTGGTCTCCTGATGCTGCTGCTACCTCAACACTATGTCACCTCGCCACCCTGTTGCCTCCTCCTGATGCTGCCTCTGCCGCCACCTTTACACTCTGTTATTGTGCCACTCTGTGGCCTCCTGATGCTGCCACCACCTCCACACTGTCATTGTGCCAGTCTGTGACCTCCTGATGCTGCTGCTGGGGGACGGATCCGTTTTCTATTGTTTCAGATTGTGTTAGAGAAAACGGATCCGTCCCCATTGACTTGCATTGGGGGTCATGACGGATCCATCTTGCTCTGCATCCCAGGACGGAAAGCAAACCGCAGCATGCTGCTGCTCTCCGGTATGAGAACGGAACGGAATGCATTTTGGAGCGCTCCGTTCTGTTCAGTTTAGTTTTGTCCCCATTGACAATGAATGGAAACTAAACGGAGGCATTTTTTTACGGTATTGAGCCCCTATGACGGATCTCCATACCGGAAAATAGAACCGCTAGTGTGAAAGTAGTCTGAATCTGCTGCCACCTAATTTGAACCTATTTCCCAGAAACTCAGAGGGGCGTCGCCTGGTCTAAAATACATGGCAGTCATACTATGCATACCAGGAACTCCTCCCAGACAACGCATATATATTACCCAGAAACCCAAAGTTTCCTATACTATTTGTTAAACATTGCAAATACGACACTATGAATGTAGGAACATAGCATGGAGTCCCACCATGGTGTTGTTAAATATTGTCTGGTTTTTTCTCCCCCCCCCCCTCCTTTAATTTAGACTGGATTAGCCTCACCGCCAACCAAATCCCATGAACTGCCAAAAAAGGGTGGGGCTTATACAATACACCAGAATAGAGTACATGCAAAATAGTTTCTTGTTATTTAATGTATTGTATAACCCAATATAGCTTTGTATGGATCAATCAGGGTTAACAATCCTGACTTCCCTTGTAGGATTCTAGGTAATGGACTTAGCTCCCCCCCCAGCTCACTGTAGAGTTAGAAGAGGAAGTAAGAAGAGTTCCATAACCACATCAGTCACCATGTGCGGACTGAGAATTTTAAGTGGCCCTGGAAAAAAAATAAAAGTGGCCCCATGTTGTAGGCGGGTCCAAATTGACAAAATACGGGGGAAACAAATGAGCAGGGACTGCAATACCACAGTGCAGCACAATATACTGCCCCAGCAGAACCAAATACCACAGTGTAGCACAATATACTGCCCCAGCAGAACCAAATACCACAGTGCAGCACAATATACTGCCCCAGCAGAACCAGATACCATAGTGTAGCACAATATACTGCCTCAGTAGAACCAGATACCACAGTGCAGCACAATATACTGCCCCAACAGAACCAGATACCACAGTGCAGCACAATATACCGCCCTAGCAGAACCAAGTACCACAGTGCAGCACAATATACTGCCCCAACAGAACCAGATACCACAGTGCAGCACAATATACCGCCCCAGCAGAACCAAGTACCACAGTGCAGCTCAATATACTGCCCCAACAGAACCAGATACCACAGTGCAGCACAATATACCGCCCCAGCAGAACCAAGTACCACAGTGCAGCTCAATATACTGCCCCAGCAGAACCAAGTACCACAGTGCAGCACAATATACTGCCCCAACAGAACCAGATACCACAGTGCAGCACAATATACTGCCCCAGCAGAACCAGATACCACAGTGCAGCACAATATACTGCCCCAGCAGAACCAAGTACCACAGTGCAGCAGAATATACTGCCCCAGCAGAACCAAACACCACAGTGCAGCACAATATACTGCCCCAGCAGAACCAGATACGACAGTGCAGCACAATATACTGCCCCAGCAGAACCAAATACCACAGTGCAGCACAATATACTGCCCCAGCAGAACCAAATACCACAGTGCAGCACAATATACCGCCCCAGCAGAACCATATACCACAGTGCAGCACAATATACTGCCCCAGCAGAACCATATACCACAGTGCAGCACAATATACCGCCTCAGCAGAACCAAATAACACAGTCCAGCACAATATACCGCCCCAGCAGAACCAGATACCACAGTGCAGCACATTATACTGCCCCAGCAGAACCAGATACCACAGTGCAGCACAATATACTGCCCCAGCAGAACCAGATACCACAGTGCAGCACATTATACTGCCCCAGCAGAACCAGATACCACAGTGCAGCACAATATACTGCCCCAGCAGAACCGGATACCACAGTGCAGCACAATATACTGCCCCAGCAGAACCAGATACCACAGTGCAGCACAATATACTGCCCCAGCAGAACCAACTACCACAGTGCAGCACAATATACTGCCCCAGCAGAACCGGATACCACAGTGCAGCACAATATACCGCCCCAGCAGAACCAGATACCACAGTGCAGCACAATATACCGCCCCAGCAGAACCAGATACCACAGTGCAGTACAATATACCGCCCCAGCAGAACCAGATACCACAGTGCAGCACAATATACTGCCCCAACAGAACCAAATACCACAGTGCAGCACAATATACCGCCCCAACAGAACCAAATACCACAGTGCAGCACAATATACTGCCCCAACAGAACCAAATACCACAGTGCAGCGCAATATACCGCCCCAGCAGAACCAAATACCACAGTGCAGCACAATATACTGCCCCAACAGAACCAAATACCACAGTGCAGCGCAATATACCGCCCCAGCAGAACCAGATACCACAGTGCAGCACAATATACTGCCCCAACAGAACCAGATACCACAGTGCAGCACAATATACTGCCGCCCTCGCCACATTATCCAACTGTATCACTGTTCTGAGGAGTTCAGGAGGGCACCTGCGACAATTGACCAGGTCCATAAGTACCTGATGCTCCTACATTGCTGAGAGCATCAGATTGTTATGTCCCCGGCAGTGAGGAAGGCTCGGGTGGCCCCCTGGGCATCGGCCCACCGGGAAATCTCCCTGCAGGGTCTATAGCCAGTCTGCCCCTGCCAGTCACCCACATTCCTCTATTGAAATGTCGTCAAGTACTGTACAAGCCCATTACGTCACCCAGATATCGAAGGTGGTATAGGGATGGACCATGTATCACAGCCTAGCTAGGCTCGAGTATAATTTCAGTATAATGGCTGCCATATTAGTTAGAACCCAACTGTCCCAGAGGCAGATAGGACTGCCCCTCACATGAACATAATTAGAAAAAAAGAGGACTGACATAAATATGAACTATTTCTGTGGATTGTCACACGAAAAAATATTCTACAGTATTCAAACCAGCACCCGGATCTGAATACTTTTGTAATTACAATTAATAAAAAAAATGTATAATAGCCACTGAGTTATTGACTGAAAAGTATCTGTACAGCGCCATCTGCTGTTTGTTTTTTTCTTATTTCTTTGTCCTGCTCACTGAGATGGCCGCACATGCTCAGTTCTATCCGTCAACTACCTCCTGAGCTGTGATAGGGAGAGCATGGACACGCCTCCTGAGCTGTGATAGGGAGAGCATGGACACGCCCCCTGAGCTGCAGCACAAAGGACACGCCCCCTGAGCCGCAGCACAAATGACACGCCCCCTTGATATAAATCTAGCAGATCAATGATTGGGGAGATCTCTGGATCCATGTGAGGTGCAGGGCTGGTTCTAGCTTTGTTATAAAAAGACTGTCATGGACTAGATGATGTCTGATTTTCATTTTTCACATCAATCAGGGGAGAACCCCTTTAAGCAAAAGACCAGTCTGTCTGATCCGGTTTGGTTCGGCGAGGTCGGTCGTCTGCTGACATTGGAATGTGTTGCACATTCTTTCCCTAATGATGCTGGTGAGGTAATTGAATAAATCTGTAATTAGTTGCGGCCGTTCTCGTCATCTCTCCCCCACGGCGAGCTCGCCAGGCGTTTCACCATGTGGAAATGATGTGATTAAATCATAAGACGGAACACAAGAAGGACAAGTGGGATTATTACCGTCCCCAAAAATGTATGTGCTGCACCCCTGCACCAACATCAGCCCCTCGTCCACCTAAAGTCCCGTCTATCAGTTTTGGTTCAAAATGGGCAGGGTGACCCTGGTCCCGGCAAGTAGGCACAATAAAGATCTAAAAACAAAGATGGCTGCCGGCCTCCTCCCGTCGGTTGTACTGTTTCTCCGCCGGAGTTCCTCTTTAAGGAAAAATTTCTCGTCTATTGCTTAATTCACAGGGTAATCAATGACAATTACATAAAGTGGGTCATCAAGTCATTACAGGAAGTGCCTGTAGCAAGATGTCCGCCACATAATGCTTCCCCTGTCAATAAACTCATCCGCAGAAAAAGAACCAATCTGATTAAATTGAGTTTCACGGGATGATGGAATACACTGGGCTACTTTGCAAATAATTTGCTTTCTTAGTTTTCTTTCATTTACGGATCTGGTTGTTTGCTCCATTCACATCCAAAGCTGCATTCAGGATTTGGGGGTCGCCCTTGGAAAAAAAAAAAAACAACACGAGCCCCACCCCCTCTGTGAGGCCTGAGCTCCCACAATGCACTGCTCCCCGGAAATCAGAATGTGATTGCAGCTTTGGATGTGAATGGAGATGAAAATGTCATCCGATTCAAGATCATGGGGAAGCGACGCAGACAAACACGGAATGAAGGGTCAAACATCTATTTAAAAAGGGGCCCATAGTGAATAGCGCTATATATCCATCCCATGAAACTGTCATGGCGGCCACTGCCCCTCCGATATGCGAGAAACCTTCCTCCCCCCCGTAAAACAGTTTTAGCCAGTTCCCATTGAGTATATAAATCCCTGTTTATAGAGCTCCCCCTAGTGGTGACATCATATAAAGGGGAAGATTAATCATATAGCATTAGATTAGGGCGTTGCACTTTATGCAGTTCTCATATATAAGCGCGGTGCCAACGTAATAATTTGTAAAATGCCAATAACGTAGCCCTGAGGTCTGGAAAAAATAACTGTGAATAGAAAAACATTTTGGATTGCTTCTGGAGCTGGAAAAATAAGGATTTGTCTAATTAATGCTTTAAACATCATTAATAGGGTAAATGGGATAATCCAGCATCTCATCAGTCGGGTGCAAGTTAATTATGTTTTCCTGAATATCACAGGACCGCTAATAATAAGCAAAACCCAACAAATACATAAAAATATGAACGTACACATATCTGGAGCTTGAATTGAGTTTTTCCACCTCCTGTCCATCGTCCTTCAATAGCAAACACTACCGTCAGCTTCTCCTCAGCTTAAATGGCTGATAACAGGAATCAATGAAATGGAGAGAAGACATAAGTCCCTTTAATTGTACCAATAGCATTGTCCTTGGGAATCTACCTGGCCGGCAAAGAAAACCTGCACAGATTTGCAGACGGGGGATTTACGTAACGTCAGAAACGTTATATTAAATCTTTAATCCCCATTTACACAAGTAATACTGTCGCTATATTAAAATACCACTTGCATGCAGGATAGTTGTGAAACAGTAAGCAGCAAGGAGATTGGAGTTCATGAGAATAAAATACAAGTTCTAGCTTATACAGTAACAAAAGAATATAAATGCATACAAACTTATAGGAGTTATCACCATTCTCCGTTCAGAACAATTCACAGGTTGTAGGAAACCATAATATGATTGTGTGTTTAAGACCTATTACTGCCCTCTATGCAAAAAATATAACTATTATAATACTGTCTCCTACGTAAAATAATATAACTACTATAATACTGCTCCTATGTACAAGAATATAACTACTATAATACTGCCTCCTATGTACAAGAATATAACTACTATAATACTGCTCCTATGTACAAGAATATAACTACTATAATACTGCTCCTATGTACAAGATTATAACTACTATAATACTGCTCCTATGTACAAGAATATAACTACTATAATACTGCTCCTATGTACAAGAATATAACTACTATAATACTGCCTCCTATGTACAAGAATATAACTACTATAATACTGCTCCTATGTACAAGAATATAACTACTATAATACTGCTCCTATGTACAAGAATATAACTACTATAATACTGCCCCCTATGTACAAGAATATAACTACTATAATACTGCCTCATATGTACAAGAATATAACTACTATAATACTGCTCCTATATACAAGAATACAACTACTATAATACTGCCTTCTATGTACAAGAATATAACTACTATAATACTGCCTCCTATGTACAAGAATATAACTACTATAATACTGCTCCTATGTACAAGAATATAACTGCTATAATACTGCTCCTATGTACAAGAATATAACTACTATAATACTGCCTCCTATGTACAAGAATATAACTACTATAATACTGCTCCTATGTACAAGAATATAACTACTATAATACTGCTCCTATGTACAAGATTATAACTACTATAATACTGCTCCTATGTACAAGAATATAACTACTATAATACTGCTCCTATGTACAAGAATATAACTACTATAATACTGCCTCCTATGTACAAGAATATAACTACTATAATACTGCTCCTATGTACAAGAATATAACTACTATAATACTGCTCCTATGTACAAGAATATAACTACTATAATACTGCCCCCTATGTACAAGAATATAACTACTATAATACTGCCTCATATGTACAAGAATATAACTACTATAATACTGCTCCTATATACAAGAATACAACTACTATAATACTGCCTCCTATGTACAAGAATATAACTACTATAATACTGCTCCTATGTACAAGAATATAACTACTATAATACTGCCTCCTATGTACAAGAATATAACTACTATAATACTGCTCCTATGTACAAGAATATAACTACTATAATACTGCCTCCTATGTACAAGAATATAACTACTATAATACTGCTCCTATGTACAAGAATATAACTACTATAATACTGCTCCAATGTGCAAGAATATAACTACTATAATACTGCCTCCTATGTACAAGAATATAACTACTATAATACTGCTCCTATGTACAAGAATATAACTACTATAATACTGCTCCTATGTACAAGAATATAACTACTATAATACTCCTCCTATGTACAGGAATATAACTACTATAATACTGCTCCTATGTACAAGAATATAACTACTATAATACTGCTCCTATGTACAAGAATATAACTACTATAATACTGCTCCTATGTACAAGAATATAACTACTATAATACTGCCTTTTATAAACACCTGAGAGCTCATAAACACTCATTTAAGCCATAGTCTTATCAGTTTGATAAGACTATGGCTTAAAAGGCATGTGTCAGCAGTTTTGTACCTATGACACTGGCCGACCTGTTACATGTGCACTTGGCAGCTGAAGGCATCTGTGTTGGTCCCATGTTCATATGTGCCCTCATTGCTGAGAAAAATTATGTTTTAATTTATGCAAATTAGCCTCTAGGAGCAACAAGGGGCATTGCCGTTACACCTAGAGGCTCTGCTCTCTCTGCAACAGCTTCACCCTCTGCACTGTGATTGACAGGACCAGGCGGGCGTAATGATGTTTTCATTGCCTGGCCATATGAATTAAAGTGGAGCTAGAGTGGTAGTTGCAGAGAGAGCAGAGCCTCTAGGTGTAATGGTAACGCCCCCGTTGCTCCTAGAGGCTCATTTGCATATATTAAAACATAATCTTTCTCAGCAATGCGGGCACATATGAACATGGGACCAAAACAGATGTCTTCAGCTGCCAAGTGCACATGTAACAGATCAGCCAATGTCACAGGTACAAAACTGCTGACAGATGCCCTATAAATAAGTGTTTATGAGCTGTCAACAATCAGCTGTTTGAGAAGGCACTGGTGCTGGCAGTAGCGCCGAGGTCTTCTCCCTGCTCTCCAAGCACAGCGCTGGAGATTTGATGGTGGCTTTGCTTGGTATTGCAGCTCAGCTCTATTCACTTCAGTGGGGCTGAGCTGCGCCTATGCCATGTGACCGATGAACGAGACATCACATGGCGCTACTGCCACTCAAACAGCTGATCGGCGGGGGTCCCAGGTGTCGGACCCCCACTGATCAGATACTGGTGACCCATCTAGAGGATAAGTCATCAGTAGAAATGTCTTGGAAAACCCCCTTTAAACCCTGTATACAAAAACTGCTAAAAATGTATAATAAACGCCAATTGAGGAGAGGCGCAATACTATAGATGCTGCTAAACCTGTTTGATGAAATTCCACCGCCTTCTCTACATGTAAGTATTCAGTCCTGTGTATGTATCTTCAGGAGGTAGGAGCAGCGATCCTCCAAGAGGCCTAGGGCTGAAAGGCAAAACGTCTATCATATCACCTTTCATCAGGGCTTTACCTTGCTTGGTGCCCTATGAGAAATAACAATACCATAGAGTGCATAATTATAAGCGCCATACAGTGCCAGACCTTGGCCTAATACCTAATACAACCATGCAGTTACCTACAGTGCATTCGGAAAGTGTTCAGGCCCTTTCACTTTTTTCACATTTTGTTATGTTGTTCCTTGTGCTAAAATACAATTTAAAAAATCTATTTTTCCCCATAATGTGAAAGTGAGAACAGAATGTTCCAAATCTTTAAAAAAAAATTGAAAAGGAAAAACTAAAACCTTGCATTGACATAAGTATTTGCACCCTTTACTCAGGACTTAGTGGAAGCCCCTTTGGCAGTGATTCCAGCCTCCAGTCTTCTTGGGGATGATGCCACAAGGTTTGCACACCTGGATTTGGGAATTTTCCGCCATTCTTCTCTGCGGATCCTCTCAAGCTCTGTCAGGTTGGATTTTCAGGTCTCTCCAGAGATGTATGATTGGGTTCAGGTTAGGGCATGCACTGATTCAGGGTGCTCATGTCATGCTATAATCCATCCAGAGGTATAGCTATAGGAGGTGAAGAGGAACCAGTCGCACCCTGGTGCTGGTGCCTGAGGGGATTCAAGGACCCTTCTGTCACATATGAAGACCCAAAATTTACAAATGGCACCTGGCAGGTGGGAGGCCTATTATAGATTTTGCATCTGTGAGGGTTTGGTTGAGTCTGAACCACCTAAAGTGCCGTACCACCACCTCACCTAAAGATGGGGCTGAGCATATAATGAGGCAGACTCCCACACCTCGTAGTTGGTACAGTGAGCTAAGTGAAGACCAGGCAGGAGGAGGTCTATGGCCCGGTCTGTGGCCTTGTCAGCATATGTCATTAAGGGTTGCAGTGGCCTGGTGGTTCTGTAAATGGTTGCAGACTGCTTTCAGTGTGATGCCCCGACTCTAACTGGACTGATGTGTTGCTTGGTTCTATCAGGGCAAGAGAGTCCTCCATGACTGGCATCGATCCTATGCAGTCTTCAATTGGTTCCAAAACACTTCTAGTGTGTGCCTATGGACTGAGAGAAGCCATGTCACCTGGGTGCCCACCAGAGAACTGTAACCACTAAGCTGTGTGCCCGACAAAGAACTGTAACCACTAAGCTATGATCCCACCATTGAACAATAACCTTTAAGCTGTGTGCCCACCAAAGAACTATAACCACTAAGCTGCAAGCCCACCAGAGAACTGTAACCACTATCTGTGTATTCACATGTGAACTATAACCAGTAAGTTGTGTGCCCACTAGAGAACTGTAACTCCTAAGCTGTGTGCCCACCAAAGAACTGTAACCACTAAGCTGCAAGCCCACCAGAGAACAATAACCAGAGTTGCAAGACCACCAAAGAACTGTAACCACTATCTGTGTATTCACATGTGAACTATAACCAGTAAATTGTGTGCCGAGCCAGAGAACTGTAACCTCTAAGCTGTGTGCCCACCAAAGAACTATAACCACTAAGCTGTGAGCACACCAGAGAGCAATAATCTCTAAGCTGTGTGCCCACCAAAGAACTATAACCACTAAGCTGTAAGCCCACCAGAGAACAATAACCTCGAGGCTGTGTCCACCGAAGAACTATAACCAGTAAGTTGTGAGCCCACCAGAGAACAATAACCTCTAAGCTGTGTGCCCACCAAAGAACTGTAACCACTAAGCTGTAAGCCCACCAAAAAATCGTAACCACTGAGTTGTATGCCCACCAGAGAACTGTAACCACTTTCTGCGTATTCACATGAACTATAACCAGTAAGTTGTGTGCCCACCAGTGGGCTGTAACCACTAAGCGGTGTGCCCACCAGTGAGCTGTAACCTTTAAGCTGTGTGCCCACCAAAGAACTATAACCACTCAGCTGTGAGCCCACCAGAGAACAATAACCTCTAAGCTGTGTGCCCCCGATACAACTGTAACCACTAAGCTGTAAGCCCACCTAAGAAGAGTAACTACTGAGTTGTGCGCCCACCAGAGAACTGTAACCACTATCTGTGTGTCCACGAGTGAACTATGACCAGTAAGCTGTGTGCGCACCAGAGAACTATAACCAGTAAGCTATGTACACACCAGAGAATTTTATTCACTAAGCTGTGTGCCCACCATAGAACTTATAACCTACGAATGCTCTCCAGTGCCTACCAGGACCTTGAAAAGCTAGCTATTGGGTCTGGTAGGATCAGTATGGAGATTTGTTTCTTGGACACAATAACCGCACACATAGAAGAGACCTTTGGGATTTTCTCTGGAATTATTGCAACATTGAGAGACTTGGAGAACGCACTTGTTATTTCATGGATTATGAGAGCGATTAAAAAGTAAAGCTCACTTTGCCAAATAAACATAAACTGAGGAACTGCATTTGTGTTCTATTGTGTAAAGCTCAAGTGATCCTAAATACCAGTTTATGGGACTCTAAAAGCCAAATAGACAATATTTCGGGGTGCCATGCAGCCTCCCTCAAAACTCATTGCATCTAGAAAGATGCCAGGTGCTAGACTTCTAAGATTCATTACTAATGTCACCGTTACAGATCCCCCTAAGAGTTCCTACCCAGTTCTACAAGTCTTCCCTTAAACAATTAATCTTGTACTACTCTTCTTCTGTGTGTAAAAGGTCTGGGTTAATGGATTTGGGGTCTCCACTGATTTCTAGAAGAGACAAAGCATCTATCTCCATGTAAGCCCACCTAAGAAGAAATTAGTGGCACTCTGGCACCACACCAAAGGCCAAGCGGTGCAGCCGATGAGCAGTAATGCAGCTGGCATGTCACCTGCCCAGAGGACATTCGGGCCCCATAAAAATGCCTTGAGTAGTGTGGAGCAAGCTACATGGTGCGCTGGGGGTGAGCACTAAGTAACCTCTGCTGCAGCAGGTGCTGCAATAGAAGAGCAAGGAGCAGAGCCTGCAGGAGGAGGAGTCTCCCTTTCACATGTGCAATGCTTTAGTGGTGCAGTTGCGCCAAGAGCATCACACATACTAGGACTGGAGGTACGCCGAAGAAGAGGCCAATTCAGTAAATGGGCCTTGAGGTCTGAAGACGGTCCACTACACATAGCCTGAGCGAGGCTGCAGCAGAGAATCTGAGCACAGGAGTAGGAGGGTTTAAGTCAGGCCTGCTCAACCTGCAGCCCTCCAGCTGTTGCAAAACTACAACTCCCATCATTCCCTGACAGCCTACAGCTATCATCCTACAGAAGGGCATCGTGGGAGTTGTAGTTTTACAACAGCTGGAGGGCCGCAGGTTGAGCATGCCTGGTTTAAGTGATGGCCCACAGATGGTGGAGAAGGAAAGGGATCCTCCCTCCTGCAAAATTATCACATTGAAAGCGACAGCGGTTGCAGAGGGAGTCTCCCACCCCCTTGAAAGCCAAGCAGGAGTGGCCACAGTGGTGTAGCAGCCCTTAACTTGGAGGGGCTGCTGAAGAGCATGCATGAGAGGAATGCCACCAAAGAGAACGTGGCTTACAGATAGGACAGCTGCAGTGATGACCGACCAGCTGATGCAGAGCATGGAAAGAGTGGGAGTCTCCATACCCACCAAAGTGCCAAGTGGGAAGCTGGGTCCATCGAAGGAAGAGGAAGCCGAGAGTAGAGTTAGTGTTATGGATCCTGAAGAGGGGGTCGATGCATTTGTGACCTAGAGGTCTGAATATTGTCCCTGGATCAGGGAGGTCGCCTTTGGGACTAGTAATAGCGAAACTATGGACTGTATACATTTAAAGGACTGTACCTCTACATGAGAGACAAGATGCTTATTGTGCCTTTGAGATACTGAAACCCCCAAGAGTATTGTGCCCTCATATTGAGTGAATTACAACTGTGACATTCCTTAATTTACACAAATCTTAGCTATTCAAGAGTTTAATATTGCTGAGATATAAAACTTGATATGACCCATTGATATTGAGAGGTTGGAGGTCTATCCCAGTATTTCCCAACAAGTGTGCCTCCAGCTGTTGCAAAACTGTTGCAAAACTACAACTCCCAGCATGCCCGCACAGCCAAAGGCTGTCCGGGCATGCTGGGAGTTGTAGTTTTGCAACAACTGGAGGTACATTGGTTGGGAAACACTGGTCTATCCAGTCCAAAATGGAATATTTCCACAAGTTTGGGAACCAGATCTCATAGATTGTAAGCTCTTGCGAGCAGGGCCAGTTATGTTGTGATGTCTTTTGTTTTGTACATGAATCCTCTGAAATTTGTAAAGCGCTGCAGAGTATGGTGGCGCTATATAAAGATTATTATTAAAGGGGTCGTCTCACTTCAGCAAGTGCCATTTATCCTGAAGGCAAAGTGAATACAAGGCCCTTACTAATGTATTGTGATTGTCCATATTGCCTCCTTTACCGGCTTGATTCATTTTACCGTGGCATTATACACTGATCGTTTCCATGGTTACGACCACCCTACAATCCAGCAGCATTGGACATGCTTGCATACCATAGGAAAAAAGTGCCTTTTTTTGGGGGGGGGGGGGGGATTGCAGGGTGGTCATAACTAGAGATGAGCGAATTTCATATTTTGAAATTCGTTTACGCTTCGTTTACTGGTAAAAGGTGAATTGCGTTATGGATTCCGTTACCACGGACCATAACGCAATTCTATGACTGAATGCGTAATGGAACGCCTTTCGAGGCATTCCGTTATCATAGAAGTCTATGGGCTGCAAAACGGATTCGTCCGTCCCGTTTCCATTATGCAGGGGAGTCCTCTCCTGCATAACGCAAACGGGACGGATCCGTTATGCAGCCCATAAACTTCCATTATGACGGAATGCCTCGAAAGGCGTTCCATTACGCATTCCGTCATAGAATTGCGTTATGGTCCGTGGTAACAGAATCCATAACGCAATTATTCACCTTTTACCAGTAAACGAATTTCAAAATATGAAATTCGCTCATCTCTAGTTATGACCACCCTGCAATCCCCCCCCCCCAAAAAAGGCACTTTTTCCTATGGTATGCAAGCACGTCCAATGCTGCTGGATTGTAGGGTGGTCGTAACCATGGAAACAAGCAGTGTATAATGCCACGGTAAAATGAATCAAGCCAGTAAAGGAGGCAATATGGACAATCACAATACATTAGTATTAATTTTCTCTACATGATAAATGCAATTTGCTGAAGTGACACAAACCCTTTAAGTTTTTCTAAAGAGGCTCCTCACCTTCTGATCAGGTCGTCATTACTTATTTTCATTATCTAACGATAAGAAATGGTGTAAAGTTGTCAAAGCCAAAAGTCTTATCTCGGAGTCTCAAAGTGACCAAGAAAATGTTCTTATCGTAGTCACGTCTGCACCACTATGTGCCCAGCTGGCATCAGTCTGCCTGGCATTCAGTCTTCCAACAATGATTTTCTTAAGGAAGTTTCCATAACGGTTATTGTCCACAGGGTGTTCCCACTTCACAGGTTATAATACCGCCATATACTGCACATAGGCTGTCCGCCGCCCAGGAATCCTCCTCCGTATGCCTTTTGCATATCGCTTCTGCTGCTACAGATTGTTCTCCAGGAGCAACGCGCCATCAAAGGGGTCGTCTCATTTTGCTAGTGGCATTTATCATGTAGCAAAGTGAATACAAGCCACTTACTAATGTATTGGGATTGTCCATATTGTCTCCTTTGCAGGATGGACACATTATTTATACACTGCTTGTTTTCAAGGTTACGACCACCCTGCAATCCATCAGCGGTGGTCGTGCTTACACACTATGGTAATAAGTACCGGCCTATTTAGTGGGAGCGCACATAGGCCAGTGGAAGCACGTCCACCGCTGATGGTCGTAACCATGGAACCGAGAAGTGTATGTGATTGCTGGCGTCATTTATTTTTTAAAGGAAGCAATATGAACAATCACAATGCATTAGTCAGTGCATCGTATTCACTTTCTCTACATGATAAATGTTATTTGCTGAAGTGAGACAACCCCTTTAAGTGCAGCGCGGCCTCCCATTGAAAATAATAGGAGGCAGATTCAGCAGCTTTTTGGGGGGCAGAATCTGCACCAAATTCGGGCAGCAAAAAACTCCATGTGAACGGGGCCTAAAAAGGTCATCTGGTTACAACAGTTATCCGCTATCCAGTGGAATCAGCCCCTCACCAGCAGTGGATAGCGGATAACACATTGTTACTGGGATACACCTTTAGAGGACTTTTTGGGGGGTTTTGCCGATGAATCTTACCTCTGTACACATGGAACATACTTCAGTTGTTTTCATTTGTAAGATATTCGGTTTGCTACAATGTATCAGTCTGGAGTCTGTTTTGCTCAGAGCATTGTCTGGACTGGATACAATTGTATCCACTTCTCAGCTGAGAACAGGACCAGCTGTGGACAGGATTACTGCCTCTGAATGGAAGCGGGAGTGTTCTCATTCACTGACAGCAAACACATGAACAAATGAGTGGGATTGAAATAGTAAAAAAAAGTCTATTACAAAGTATATCCGCTGGGCAGGAATATCTGAGTGTGGTTGAGCCTTGGGATAATATGCGTGGGGGGCGCGGTGTGACACTAGGGGCACCTTTGTTGGCACGGAGGGCACTGCCCCTCTCATTCTTATCGCTGGTTTTGGTAGAGTTCTGTCTTTACTGGGGCCACTTTTATTAATACTATAGAAGGGGTACTGTGATAAAACCCATTTTTGGAGGGTAGGGCCAGGGTATACCAAATATTTATGCCACAAACTGCGCACTTCCAACGGTTAGCACGGCGTGTGTCTTAAAGGGGTTGTCCGAGACTAAACAAGTCATTAACAGTTGACCACAGAGTATACTTCAGCTGGGATCCCCAGTGCCAGGGTGTAATCTACCAGGGAGCCTGGAAGTGTAGACTTTCCCTGCAGTGCCTCCGCAGGAGAAACACAGTATTGCACCATTGTCACTGGAATCATGTAATGCTGGGTCTGGGATGTGAGCAGTCACTATGAAACCTGAGAAATGCTGCATAAGCACATGCAAAATGCACAGAGAGTTCATGCAAAGCAGATCTGCTTACCCTTCAAGACAACTGTGGCGTTGTAGTGAATTACTCATGTATCTCATGTATGGAGACACCAGGCACAAGAGGGTTCTTATGGCGGTCTCTGTAGCCCAGACTGTTGGGTGGCATATGTCGCAAGGTACTGTAAAGGCTGGTGATCTCAGGGGCATCTGTGACAGACACCACTGGGGCATCGGTGGTCAGCACTATGAGGGACACCGTAGGGTCATCTATGGCTGATGCAATGGGGGACATCTATGACAGGTCTTGCTAGGGGCCTCACTATCATTATGAGGGACATCTATGAAAGGGGCATCCATAGTGGGCACTATGGGCAACCTGTGTCTGTCACAGGGGCGCCTGAGGCACACAATGTCTTGAAATCTCCAGCGGCTGACTGATGGGAACATGGGGATCAGAGGGATCATTATTGTTAAGGGGCACCCACTAACCCAGGGGTTCACAATCCCACCCTCCCAGCCACCCATATGATCAGGAAGATATTGAGGTCCTCTTAGGACGTCACCCTTTTGGTACTTTAGGAGGCCATGAAGTGGGTGCAGATGGACCCCTGGGCATATCTCCATCCTGCAGAAGCCTTCGTTAGAGGGGAGCATTCGGCGGGTGCAAATGTCCATATTAGCTTACCTCTATCGGGTCCGGATTCAGATGCCCTCTATTAAAGGCACAGCTCTGGTTAGAGGGTTGTCCACTTATTACAAACTCCCGATAAGCAGATGTTGGTACTGAGACCCCCATCCTCCAGCTGTAACCTGTGCACGAACCTGGCAGCAGGTGTTCAGTTTACCTGCAGCTCCCCCAAAGGTAAAATTAAGTATTGCGCAGTAGTCATTGATATCAGTCATTGGGGGTGGGGGGTTTCCATGCCGTACAGGCGGCTCCATGTATACGGCGGTCTACAGCCGGAGAGACGTCTGCAGATACCAACCCCCTTTAATGTCGACCAAAAATCCTGTAAACATACCACCTAACCTATTGGTATTCCAGTCCCACATGCCCCCTGGCAGGCTTGCTGTGACTTGTAGTTCCCCAACTACCCAGAACTATAGTCACTATATTTAACCCTTCATTTGCTGATGACATGGGAAACCATTGTCAACCCTACATTTCCCAAATGCAACAGATTCCCCTATTGTGCTTCCAAGACGTTGCCAGGCGGGGGCGCTGTGTTTACCAAACTCTAGCTTTACCTACCCCCCCATTGATTGCCCATTGTAAAGTGCAGTCCCTATGACAATGAATGGGCCAGTAAGGGGTTAACGGTGGAAGGTAGCGTAGCAGAGAGGACAACAAAAGCTGAGAACAAAGCTGCTATATGCATTCATTGCATCCAGGAACTGCAGCAGCCCCCCAGTAGTAACCCCCCACCCCCACCCTCTGCAGATGGGTGACAGCCACATGCATGCTCCTGACCTGTGCCCTTCAGCTGGCAGTCCTCTCCTTGTGCATGGGCAATCCTCTGACCTTTGTGCGCTGGAGTGAGTGCTGCCTGGAGTGTAATACTGGAGTGTAATACAGCACAGCACTGGCTGCTGGTCCGCCCCATCGAGGGAGGTGCCAGAGCTGCTGCTGGGGGGAAGCCTCTCTTTTCTTGGGCATGGTGCCCCCCGCCTGGCAAAGGAGACAGGATCCACACTGCCTTTACCAGCCTATTTATAACACGGTGGGCGCAGGCGGTTATTTTCAGAAAAGGGTGGGTAGGGAGGATAATTTTATCATGTCTGATACCCAGAGACGGACGGACGCCCACCGTCGCCGCTGCTGCAGAACATCTTGTGTGAGTGCCATCCAGTACTCGTCACACAGCCACTGTGCCTCAAGTAACCAGAAATACGCCATATACATTTCCATGGCTTAACCCCTCGAACGCCATTTTTTCCTTTTGTTTGCAGCTTTTTCTTTGGCGCGACGTGTTGTACTATAGGCAGTTTTTTTAGTACTTTATAATAAACGATATTCATTTTATATTTTGGTATCGTTATTTATAATTAGAATTAAATGTTATAATTCCACTTCCATTAAAAAAATTTTGGGCAAAAACACAGGGAGAAAAAAAAGCACATTTCTTGTGTCTTTAATTTTTATACATAGGACGCGGAACATACCTTGGCTCTTCTGGGATCGCAGGACTGACCGGCCGGATCCCGGACACTTGGCTCTTCTGGGATCGCAGGACGGACCGGCCGGATCCCGGACACTTGCATGCCTCCCTAGTGCTCCTCTGTTTGACCCAAGTCCCTCCTTTCAAATTGGGAAACACATTATTACATTTAGTAAATTGCTCCTGACTGGACTATCTGTACGGTTTCTACCTGTATATTAGACCATCATCTAATTATTTGGTACAATTTGGACCTTAAAGGAGGACCTGTCCCCTCTCCAGACTACTTGCAGCATTCCCCGTGTAATACCCAGTTCTGGAGCATTTATTTTCATGGCTCTGTGTTGTGTCATTCCTCTGTTATTGCTGCTAGAAGGTTCTGATTGAATTGTCAGCAGCTTGCAGTAAAGGTACAGAGGGGTGTTACCAGTTGGGGTTGTGTCCCTGCACAGCCTGACACACAATCAGAGTCAGTCCCATCAGCTTCTGGTAACCCCCAGCAGTACCTTTAGTGCCCGCCATACCACCATTCATACGGTACCTCAGGGTGAATGATGTTAATGTACGGTTTGCCCATAACTTCGATCATTAGCATATTCATTTTCTTGATTTGCGATTAGAAGGTATTGTAGCACCGGTCATACAAACGTCTACATATAGAAAACCCACTGCTGGTAACACTATTTTGCACGCCCCCGCAAACCATCCTAAACACACACTTAAAGGGGTTATCCCATGATTGATGTAAAAAAATGAAAATCAGACATCACATAGCACATGACAATCTAACAAAGCTAGAACCAGCCCTGTACCTCACATGGGTCCAGAGATCTCCACATTCATTGCTCCAATTGCTCTGCTATTTTATTTCAGCTCAGGGGACGTGTCCTTTCTGCTGCAGCTCAGGGGACGTGTCCTTTCTGCTGCAGCTCAGGGGGCGTGTCCTTTCTGCTGCAGCTCAGGGGACGTGTCCTTTCTGCTGCAGCTCGGGGGACGTGTTCTTTCTGCTGCAGCTCGGGGGACGTGTCCTTTCTGCTGCAGCTCGGGGGACGTGTCCTTTCTGCTGCAGCTCGGGGGACGTGTCCTTTCTGCTGCAGCTCGGGGGGCGTGTTCTTTCTGCTGCAGCTCAGGGGACGTGTCCTTTCTGCTGCAGCTCAGGGGACGTGTCCTTTCTGCTGCAGCTCAGGGGACGTGTCCTTTCTGCTGCAGCTCAGGGGACGTGTCCTTTCTGCTGCAGCTCAGGGGACGTGTCCTTTCTGCTGCAGCTCAGGGGACGTGTCCTTTCTGCTGCAGCTAAGGGGACGTGTCCTTTCTGCTGCAGCTCAGGGGACGTGTCCTTTCTGCTGCAGCTCAGGGGGTGTGTCCTTTCTGCTGCAGCTCTCTCCTTGTAACTGCCACAGCTCCTAACAGAACATATGGCTGGTGGCATAGATTTAAACTGAGCACGTGCGGCCACCTCAGTGAGACGGACAAAAGTAAGGAAAAGAACTAACAGCAGATGGCGCTGTACAGATACATTTTCTTGAATAACTCAGTGGCTGTACAAAATTTTTAATTACATGTAATTACAGAAGTGTTCAGATCCAGGGGCTGGTTTGAAGTTGTACCCATGGGTGAGATGATCAGATCCAGATGAAACTGCACTTCGCTAATTCGGGGTAGCGCTCTACACCTCTTTTAGGCGTAAAAAAAAGCTGCAAAGACCTTTTTTTTTTTTTTTTTTTTTACTTTTCAAAAATATTGATTTGGAGTGGCGGGGGCTGCTACTTCGGCCCTGACAAATTTACTTACGTTTACGTCTGGAAACAGGCGTAAAAGAGGAGTAAACAGTACTCCAGGCAGGGGCTGGAGTCGTTTTTACTCCAGGCGCACAGACTGCCGGTAGTGCGCCTGATTTAGGATGAGGCGCACGCTCCGGCAGCGCAGAGAAAAGAAGTAAAAAATACTACGGTCTTTGTAAATGACCCCCATTGATTTTAATCAGGAAGCCTCTAATATGCATCTCAGACGGGCTTTTTTTTTGCGTTCCATATACGGGCCGTTTTTTGAGGTCCGTATACGGAACCATACGCAAAAAACGGAATGTACTCGTATGCATTCCGTTTTTTTGTTTTTCCGTTCCGTTCAAAGATAGAACATGTCCTATTATTGCCCGCAAATCACGTTCCGTGGCTCCATTCAAGTCAATGGGTCCGCGAAAAAAAAACGGAACACATACGGAATGTACTCTGTATGTCTTCTGTATCCGTTCCGTTTTTGCGGAACCATCTGTTAAAAATGTTATGCCCAGCCCAATTTTTTCTATGTAATTACTGTATACTGTATATGCCATACTGAAAAACGGAACCGGAAACACTACTGAAACAAAAAAACAGATCCGTTAAAAACGACCCGCAAAACACTGAAAAAGCCATACGGTCGTGTGAACGAGCCCTTAGGCTTCATGCACACAACCCTATCCGTTTTGCAGTCCGTGTTGCGTCTGCATTTTTCTGCCGGACCATTGACTTCAATGGGTCCGTGAACTGCATTTTGCACATCTTTTTGTAAAGAAGATTTGCCTAGTTTCATATACACTAAATTACATTTTGGCTGGATTGATTCCCCAATTATACACACTATAAAATTAAAAGTAATATTTTATTAATTATCAATTAAAAGTAATTGAAAATGAAAAAAATAACACAATAGAAAAATATACCCATTTTTTCTATTGTGTTATTTTTTTCATTTTCAATTACTTTTAATTGATAATTTTTAAAATATTACTTTGAATTTTATAGTGTGTATAATTGGGGAATCAATCCAGCCAAAATGCCATTTAGTGTATTAGAGTATAACACATCCCCGACACACTACAGAGTCTTTCTTCTTGCTCTCATACACTCTGCTGGTACGGTATTAGGCTGCGGTTTTTCTGCAGGAAGAATCTGTGCTGAAAAAACGCGCGGAATCTGCATCGTGTGACATTGGTGACCTGGCTTTTCCCTTTTATACCTGAATTTGAGTGATAAATCTACCCAGTGTCTCACTAGAGACTCAAGCTGCTTTTTTAATCCTACCCTCCATGCTTTACACTGCAACTTTGCTTGTTCATAGTGAATGCGGTGAACAGTGTAACCTCCTAGTGCTGAATTCTATTATAACAAGGACGTAAAGTAAAAGCATTCAAGTCACCAGTGAGCATGAGATTATCAGGGAACCGCCGCGTACAGACTGAGGGGAGGGGCCTTTAAAAGGGGGCGGGGTTTAAACGTAACATTAGTACTTTATACACAGTAATATTACATCTCCTTACTTAATCACGGCTCACTCCCCACCGCCTGTCGTGCCTCTTGGTCGGAGGCCAAGTTTCATTGCGTCCTAATAATAAATGAATAGAAAGGTTACAGGACCGACATCATGTCCTAATATAATCTCAAATCCCCGATCCCTGGGCACAAAACAATGGGAAGGGGGGGGGGATTTATCAAAACTGGAGTAAACATACTGTATAAAAAAACATTTCAAAAAAACCTTGGAAAATCTTGGAATAGTGAATTTTTTCCACTGAAAATGGAATTTCTTAAAAAATTAAACACGTCCCTGCCATCTTTTAGGAAGAGACATCAGAAGGGGGAACAAAAAGTAATGCGCGCCGTGCGCAGCACAAAATTGTTTCCTTATGCTCCAGCCACTTCTATAGGGCATGCCCCCCCCCTCAGCCTACGACATATGAATGACAAAAGGCACATATGACCCCCAGATCAGAACCCACTTTATACAGCCCTCCGACCAGACTCCCTAAATAAATGCCGATTCTCCAAGACCCCTAAACTAATAGACAGCCCTGACCTGACCCCCAAAATAAAAACTGATCCTCAAACGGACCTCATACAAACTTCAGACACAAGACCAAACCCTCCTGTTTACTGATACCAGACCTTCGAAAACACAGACCCCAAAGCTCCCTGTTTACAGACCCCATAATACCAGAGTCCCCGTATATACAGACCCCAGAGCTGTCCTCCCTGTATACAAACCTTAGATCAGACTCCCCCTATATACAGACCCTAGAACAGACACCAACAGTTTATAGACCCCAGATCAGAACAACTAAAAAACTATAAACCCCTGACAAAACTTCCTGTAAAACCCCAGACCAGTCTCCCCCTGAATACAGACCCAAGACCACCTAAACACACAGTTCCCCAACCAGGCTACTTCTGTTTACAGACCCCAGACCAAACCCCTCTGTTAACAGACCCTAGACCAGACCCCCAAAACATACAGACTCCAAACTAGGCTCCAAGTAGACCCATAAAAGATGCAGACTAAAGATCAGGAGCCCCCTTTTTTTACTGACCCTAGACCAAACTCACCCTATTTAAACCCCCCAGACCAGAACCCCTATAAAACACAGTTCCCAGACCAGTTTGATCGTGTTTATAGAACCCAGGCCCTAAAAACATACAGATACCAGACCCCCAGTTTACAAATCCAAGACTAGACCCAAAAAACTATACAGACCCCAGACCAGAAACCCTCATTTTAACAGACGCCAGACCATATCATACATTCATCAACCCCACACCAGACCCTCTGTATATAAAAAAAAAATCCAGACTTTCTCCCATTATAAAGACCCATGACCAGTCCATGTACAGACCCTAGAAAAGAACCCCCCACTTCCTTTTAAAAACCCCAGACCAGAACCCCTAAAAAGTAAAGTTCTCAGAACAGTCTCCTCCTGTATATACAGACCCCAGACCTGGCCCCAGGGTCAGACTGACCCACCAGAGTACCCTCCGGTGGACCCAAGCTCTGACAATAATGCACCCCTAATAAAACAGGACCCCTAAGGTCTTGTACACACACAAGATGGGCCATCAGAATCTTTTTCTCTGGAGGGGTCCATGCTGTCAGACCCCCACACTTTACAGACCCTAGACCAGACACCAAACTACCCATTTAGGCTGGTGTCATGCATACATTTTTTTTTTTTAGCAATTTTCAGTATTTGTGGGGCGTTTTTTTTTTTTCCAGTTCTTCTTCTTATTTCGCCCCCAGACTTTCAAGTTTACAGTAAATTATGATATTCACTGCAGACAAAGCATTTTCTGTTTTGCTTTGCATTTGTGCATTTTTTACTGTTTTTGGCATTATTTTAAAAATGCAGCTTGGTCTAGGTAACTTTTTGGGGGAATTTTTTTACCCCATAGGGAGCTCTACAGGGTTTGAGAAATGCCATACAAAAAAAAATGTACCGTAAGTAAAAAGTATATAGTAAAAAAACTAATTGGCTTAAAACCCCTTTAATGACCTAGACCACCATGCAAATTAGCAAAATCCCCTTCACTACCCTTGACCACCAGAGTTGTTACTATTATTCGTGCCCTGTATGGCGGTATACCGCTTTAAAAATAAGTTCTAACAGGAGGAACCAAGGTACCACAGTCGGAATCTGTAGACAGCCCTGTTAACATGGTAGTCATGTAGGTGGACAGGACAATATCAATACCGGGGCAGTCACCACCTGAAATACTCTGTGCTGCCAAAGATATCACATACAGTTCATTTTACATTTACCACATGACAACTAATTTATTGTCGTCTCTTTTTCTGTCCAGAACGGCATGGAGTCACATAAAGAGGAGGAGTAGTACGCAGCAGTAAACATCTCTCCTGAAATACTCTGTGCTGCTGTAGACATCATAAACAGTTCATTCTCCTACCATAGCCACCTCAGTACTACTAACAATGATATAGTCATCTTGTAAATGGTCACAGCCAAGGTCCCGCACCGGGTGGAGCTATGCTGGGCCATAAAACTGTGTTAGTAGAATTTCAAGGGGTAGAATAAGATTCTTCAGAAATGTAAAAATTCTCTAGAATTCCAGGGATTGGATCAATGGATCAAGTTCAGGACGCAAATTAAGTCAAGAGCGTTCCATGTGCAAGAATCCAATCTTTTTTAAGGATTATCCTCAGAGGGGGTGGGGCTTAGGCAAAAATGGCCTTCAAATTGGGATTCAAATGTTAGAGGCTATGGATCCTGGTGTATGCAGAGGGCTCATTCACACGACCGTATATTTTTTTCGTTTCCATTCCGTTTTTTTTGCAGACCGTATGCGGAACCATTCATTTCAATGGTTCCGCAAAAAAAAAAAAAGGAATGTATTCTGTGTGCATTCCATTTCTGTTCCACAAAAAGATAGAACCCAATCCTATTATTGTCTGCATTACGGACAAGGATAGGACTGTTCTATGAAGGGCCAGCTGTTCCGTTCCGCAAAATACGGAATGCACACAGATCATCGGATGTCATCCGTATTTTTTGCGGATCTGTTTTTCGTGTACCGCAAAATACATACGGTTGTGTGAACAAGCCCTAAGCCTAAGCGGGAGAAATCCCACCTGGACAACCTCTCATCTAAATGTGGACCCTCTGAGGTCCAGCAGTTAAAACCCCCAGCTGGTGAGCAGCACATGTCTCCTCAACAGTGGCAACAATACATCACCAAGAGTGAGAATCCTGACCCTAGCTCAAACTGCAGCAACTAATGAAATGCTGACCTTGCGATTATATAAAATTCATGAATAGAATGCAAGATTAGCAGTAAAGACTGGCACACAGGCAGACAAGCACAGAAGAAAAACTGAGAAGTGGATGTAAGGTATGTACACAGTGACTGCACCAGCAGAATAGTGAGTGCAGCTCTGGAGTATAATACAGGATGTAACTCAGGATCAGTACAGGATAAGTAATGTAATGTATGTACACAGTGACTGCACCAGCAGAATAGTGAGTGCAGCTCTGGAGTATAACACAGGATGTAACTCAGGATCAGTACAGGATAAGTAATGTAATGTATGTACACAGTGACTGCACCAGCAGAATAGTGAGTGCAGCTCTGGAGTATAATACAGGATGTACCTCAGGATCAGTACAGGATAAGTAATGTATGTACACAGTGACTCCACCAGCAGAATAGTGAGTGCAGCTCTGGAGTATAATACAGGATGTACCTCAGGATCAGTACAGGATAAGTAATGTATGTACACAGTGACTGCACCAGCAGAATAGTGAGTGCAGCTCTGGAGTATAATGCAGGCTGTAACTCAGGATCAGTACAGGATAAGTAATGTATGTACACAGTGACTCCACTAGCAGAATAGGAAGTACAGCTCTGGAGTATAATACAGGATGTAACTCAGGATCAGTACAGGATAAGTAATGTATGTAACACAGTGACTGCACCAGCAGAATAGTGAGTGCAGCTCTGGAGTATAATACAGGATGTAAGTCAGGATCAGTACAGGATAAGTAATGTAGTGTATGTACAGAGTGACTGCACCAGCAGAATAGTGAGTACAGCTCTGGAGTATAATACAGCATGTAACTCAGGATCAGTACAGGATAAGTAATGTAATGTATGTACACAGTGACTGCACCAGCAGAATAGTGAGTGCAGCTCTAGAGTATAATACAGGATGTAACTCAGGATCAGTACATGATAAGTAATGTAATGTATGTACACAGTGACTCCACCAGCAGAATAGTGAGTGCAGCTCTGGAGTATAATACAGGATGTAACTCAGGATCAGTACAGGATAAGTAATGTAATGTATGTACACAGTGACTGCACCAGCAGAATAGAGAGTGCAGCTCTGGAGTATAACACAGGATGTAACTTAATGATTTTCCTATTTCATGACGTAAAGTCATAGTTTTATTAAAGACACGGAGGCGAGTATTGCTTACTCCTTCTTTACTTCCACCAATAGCAGCAAAGGAGAAATTAACATAATCAAAACAATAAAGGACCCTCCCCTAACAGATCCTATAATAAGCAGTGTCCTCTTTATATCTTCCTCTTTCTTTGAATCCACGACACCAACCGCCAAACCATAACCGAATACGAACCGAACTGGAACTGGTTCCGACACCGACCATTCTTCTCCCTCCAACTGAAGAACTCAAGCCAACATGGCTAACATCTCAGGAAACCTGGAACAACACGGAATTCCATCTGCCAAGGAGTTTTCAACCTGAAACAGAATAAATAATATAGCCAGTGTAAACACATGGGTACAAATGTGCAATCTCGACCCTATAACGGTCGTACATTAAAAAGGTCGCTGAAACAGAACCATAATAAACCTTAACGGTAAAACGTCATAAATAACAACAAAAGACAGTGTAATAGTCAAAAATAATACCATAACATTAATAATAATAGGGTGGGCAGGAGAACCTAGGGCGGGCAATACTCGCCTCCGTGTCTTTAATAAAACTATGACTTTACGTCATGAAATAGGAAAATCATTAAGTTTTACAGCAAGACACGGAGGCTTCGTATTGTAAGTTCAAGGCTGCTCAATAATAGCTGAAAACACATGAGGGGGAGGACGGAAATAAAACTCTGTGAACGTCGTGGCCCTAGACCAGTCAGCCAGACGCAGAATATCCTCCAAACGAGCCCCCGAAACTGCCAGGGCAGTGGCAGACGCGCCCCTGGCCGAGTGAGCGGTAAAGATCGCCGTATCAATCCCAGAAAGGGACATGACCCACTTCATCCAACGCGCCAAAGTGGGACTGGTAACCGGGCCAAAGGGATGGCGAATAGAGAGGAAAAGCTGCGGAATGTCCGCAGACCGGTGAGAACGAGTGCGCAACTCATATTCCCGTAGGCAAGCTACAGGACAGAGCGCCGGAGAAGACGGAAAACTGGGATAGGACACCGACCGAATATTGGTCTTGGTACGCCGCGTGATGTTAAAAGTAACACCCTCGGGAGTAAAGGATCTGGCATCATGATCCAGAGCCCTGACATCAGAGATCCTTTTACCGGAAATTAGGCAAAAAAGGGTCAGCAACTTGGCTGACAGTTGACGGAGGGAAAGAGCCGCGTTGTCGGGCCAGGAAGAGAGGAAAGAAAGGACCAGGGAAACATCCCACTTAGTGGTGAAACGTGGCCGAGGAGGCCGAGCCAAGCGTGAGCCACGTAAAAGTCGAGACACTAAAGGGTGTTGACCAGCCGGAACGCCATCAAATCCCTGATGAGTCGAGGAAATCGCAGAACGGAACAAATTGATGGTCCGATAAGCTCTCCCTGCTTCAAAAAGCGATGTCAGGAATTGCAACAAATGGGTTACAGATGCCGAAACGGGATCCAGGTCCCGTTCCATGCACCAGCTAACCCAAGATCCCCAAGCTGCCCGGTAAGATTTTCGGGTGCCGGGAGCCCAAGCGTTGTCCAGGAGGCGTCTAGTTGCCTCCGAAATTCCCTCGACCTCTCCTGGAGTCCTGAGATTCGGCACGCAAGAAGTTGAAGGGAGCCTTCCACCAGCAGGGAATGTGGGGCACCCAGAGGGTCCTGGAGGAGATCCGTCCGCGTCGGGAGTAGGAGAGGTACATCGACCAGGAGTTCTAGGAGGATTGGGTACCAGGCTTGAGATCCCCAGAAGGGAATCACCACCACCAGTTCCGCCACCTGACGCCGAGTCTGTAGTAACATCCTCGGAATCATGGCAAACGGTGGAAACGCGTAATGTAGGGCTGAGGACCAGTCCTGTAGAAACGCATCCACCGCTTCTGCTTCCGGGTCCGGCCGCCAGCTGAAGAACCTGGGCAGGTGAGTATTGAGCCGGGAAGCAAAAAGGTCTATGGAGAAAGGACCCCAGATGTCCGAGATTGTGGAGAACATTTCCGGATTCAGCCTCCAGTCGCTGCCGTCCGTGAAGCATCGGGAACTCCGATCCGCTTTGTAGTTGTGAAGACCCGGCAGGTACTCCGCTTGAATCATGATGTCTCTGGACAGACAGTAGGACCAGAACTCCTTCGCCAGTCGGGCTAAGGTGGCCGATTGAGTGCCGCCTAGGTGATTGACGTATCGGACCGCCGACACATTGTCCATGCGTAGACGGATGCATGCATGAGCTATGCCCTTGGTGAAACTCCTGATGGCAAACGAACCCGCTAGAAGTTCCAGAGCGTTGATGTGAAGATGGGTCTCGGACTCCGACCATCGACCCCCAGTGGAGATACCCTCCCAGTGGACACCCCATCCTTGGAGACTCTACCGTGAATTCCGGTTGGAATCCGAAGATTGCTCTGCCGTTCCAGGCTTCCAAGTTGCTCAACCACCAACGAAGTTCCTCCTGAGCTTCCTGATCCAGAATCACAGCGTCCGCAAACGAGGCCCCGGCACGGAGGTGGGCGATCTTCAGGCGCTGTAAAGCCCGATAATGGAGTGGAGCGGGGAAGACTGCCTGGATAGAGGAGGCAAGTAGCCCAATAATGCGAGCCAGGTGGCGTAGGGATAGGGAGGGAGTTGAGAGAGCATGTCTCAACTCCTTGCGTATCGTCCGCAATTTCTCTGCAGGGAGGCTGAGAGATTCCGCGACAGAGTCCACCGTGAAGCCCAGAAACTCCATACGTCGAGTCGGTGTGAGGCAGGATTTCTCGAGATTGAGTAGAAAACCCAGACCCGTCAGAAGATCCGAGGTCCACTGGAGGTGTTGTAGCAGAGACGACTGACATTGGTGCATAATGAGGATGTCGTCCAGGTATATGACAAGACGAACCCCACGGCTCCGAAGCCAGGCCATGACTGGGCGCAGTAACTTGGTGAAGCACCAAGGCGCTGAGGAAAGACCGAACGGTAGGCAAGTGAAGCGCCACAGTTCGCCCTTCCACAGGAAGCGCAGAAGATCTCTGGAGGAGGAGGCAATCGGACCGTCAGATAGGCATCCTTGAGATCCAGCTTCACCATCCAGTCCCCCGGAATCAGCAAGTCCCGAAGGAGGTGAATCCCCTCCATCTTGAAGTGGCGGTAGCGCACCACAGAGTTCAGTGCCCGGAGATTTATGACCGGACGAAATTGTCCCCCTTTTTTCTGAACTAGAAAAATGTGGCTGAGAACGCCCCTTTGGGTAGGAGGGGCCCTCTCTATCGCATCCTAGTGCAAGAGGGAAAAAAGTTCCACGTCCACTAGCTCCCTGTCCGGTAGTGCCAGGGGGGGGGGAGAAGGGACGAGATCTGGCGAACTCGTAAGTTCTATGTGGAACCCCTGCACAGTGTTCAGCACCCATGGGTCTGATGTGATGCTGGACCAAACGTGGGAACATAGACGGAGTCTGCCCCCTACACAAGGAGTGAAAGAAGTCCCCACTGGGGAAAGACTTACCGAAAGATTTTCTGTAGTTCGGATTTCCTCTAACTGACCTGGAACGCCATTGGCCGCCTCTGGCCGGGAAGAACGAGGGGGGATTTCTTTGGTCCTGGAAAGGAGGCCTCTGGTTGAAGGAGCCTCTGCCCGAGCTGCGGGCTTGATAACTGGAACGGCCGGACAGACGGCCCCTACTACTGCCGGCCCTAGTGGAGACCCGTCCCTGAAATACCCTTTTCATGGAGGACTGGGCCTTGTCCAATGCGGTAAATGCTCCAACGTACCTGCTGAGGTCCTTGATGAAGGAATCCCCGAACAGTTGACCCTGAGCATCCTTCCCTGTCTCAGTAAGTGCCAGGTTGGCCAATTTTGGGTCAATTTTAAAAAGGATGGCTTTACGCCTTTCAATGGACAGGGAGGAATTGGTGCTGCCCGCAATACAAATGGCTCTCTGTATCCAGCCAGTAAGCTCCTCCGGAACTATCGGAGAGCCGTCCACTCTGGCCGATTCGGCCATTTCAAAGATTTTGGCGAGGGGGCCAAAAATGTCAAGGAGCTTATCCTGACAACTCTTTATAGCGGAATCCAGCCCTTTACGGGGATTCCAGCCGGTTTTAGTTAAAAACTGAGTCATCTTCTGATCCACAGATGGGGTCTCACAGACCTTGTTGGGGATCAATGGTCTAGGGCATTCTGCACGGAGCTTGCTGCGCGCCTCTTTGCTGAGAGGGCGACGCACCCAATGCTCCAAGTAGTCGCTCACATGAGCTACCGGCATCCACTCCGCCGACCTAGGGTGGTGGAGGGCATCAGGATCAAATAGTGGGTTGCCAGAAGGATCCACCAGGGTAGAAGCCGTGTTAGGGGCAGAGGTGGATGCGCCCACGGACTCAGATGTGGAAGGCCTAAGGCCTGAGGTGCTTGGAAACTGAGGTTCCATCTCTAACACTCCATCAGAGTGGTCACTTGCCTCCGCATAAGCCTCCATGTCAGATTCATTATCAGAATCTATGTCATCAGTTTGTGCTCTAGCACATTTCCACGTTCGCACCTTTTCTGCCTGGCGCGGTAAGGCTCTTTTGCGCGATCTAAGCGCGCTATCATGGGTGGCTTGGATCACACCAGTCAATGTCTCCTGGGCAGGAGGTTCAATGGTAGGCTGCGGGTTAGTGGGTGTAGGCATTAGATTAGAGGGGCCAGGAGCATGGGCAGATAAAGCCTGAGATATGGTCTGAGAGATCATTGAGGACATGGAGCCCATGGCCTCTACAATGGCACTAGACACTGAGCGTTGAAGCTCCAGGGCCTGTGCACTCATTACTGGCAGGCTGGGGTCCCCAGTGGGTGGGGGGGGATTAGGCCCAGAGGGAGAGCGGTCTGAGGACATGATCTCGTTTATTATAGATCTAAAATGTAAATGCAGGGTGACCGATGGGGTACCTAGTCTAATGGTGCTAATCTCTGGTAAACAAAACTAACCTAAACAGGGGTTAATCACCCCAAGCGCCGCAGTAACGCAGGAGCCGATCCGGAGCCGAGAGGAGCAGCAAGGCACTGGAGAGCGCTCCGAAATCCCGCGAGAAGACGGGCGGAAGATCCCAAGATGGCCGCCGAGATCTCGCGAGATCTCGGAGCCGCAGGAAGCTACAGAAACCTGCCGCCGAGAACCTATGCCGCCGGAGACCAAGGGAAGGAATCGGAGCGGCGACTAAGGTAGTGGGAGAGGAGGGGGGTCAAAAGAACACACACCCCAAAACGAAAGGATACAGGGGATAAAACCGCCGATGCACAACGCAGAGGGGAAAAAGAGGGAGGGGGGGGGCGGCCCCCAGATGAAGGGAATAAGGAAATACTTTGATAAAATCTCCACAAGTGAAGGGGAAAAACGGGGGGAGACCCAGATATAGGTCAGAACAGTATATATATATATATCTACTAGGCAAGTATTAAAACGCCATGCAAAGACATAATTGTTTCACAATCTAAAATCACATAATCGAATATATAGATCACTTAGCTTTGGTGGAGCAGCAAAGAAAGAGGAAGATATAAAGAGGACACTGCTTATTATAGGATCTGTTTGGGGAGGATCCTTTATTGTTTTGATTATGTTAATTTCTCCTTTGCTGCTATTGGTGGAAGTAAAGAAGGAGTAAGCAATACGAAGCCTCCGTGTCTTGATGTAAAACTCAGGATCAGTACAGGATAAGTAATGTATGTACACAGTGACTGCACCAGCAGAATAGTGAGTGCAGCTCTGGAGTATAATACAGGATGTAACTCAGGATCAGTACAGGATAAGTAATGTATGTACACAGTGACTGCACCAACAGAATAGTGAGTGCAGCTCTGGAGTATAATACAGGATGTAACCCAGGATCAGTACAGGATAAGTAATGTAATGTATGTACACAGTGACTGCACCAGCAGAATAGTGAATGCAGCTCTGGAGTATAATACAGGATGTAACTCAGGATCAGTACAGGATAAGTAATGTAAGGTATGTACACAGTGACTGCACCAGCAGAATAGTGAGTGCAGCTCTGGAGTATAACACAGGATGTAACTCAGGATCAGTACAGGATAAGTAATGTATGTACACAGTGACTGCACCAACAGAATAGTGAGTGCAGCTCTGGAGTATAATACAGGATGTAACTCAGGATCAGTACAGGATAAGTAATGTAAGGTATGTACACAGTGACTGCACCAGCAGAATAGTGAGTGCAGCTCTGGAGTATAACACAGGATGTAACTCAGGATCAGTACAGGATAAGTAATGTATGTACACAGTGACTGCACCAACAGAATAGTGAGTGCAGCTCTGGAGTATAATACAGGATGTAACTCAGGATCAGTACAGGATAAGTAATGTATGTACACAGTGACTGCACCAGCAGAATAGTGAGTGCAGCTCTGGAGTATAATACAGGATGTACCTCAGGATCAGTACAGGATAAGTAATGTAATGTATGTACACAGTGACTGCACCAGCAGAATAGTGAGTGCAGCTCTGGAGTATAACACAGGATGTAGCTCAGGATCAGTACAGGATAAGTAATGTATGTACACAGTGACTGCACCAACAGAATAGTGAGTGCAGCTCTGGAGTATAATACAGGATGTACCTCAGGATCAGTACAGGATAAGTAATGTAATGTATGTACACAGAGACTGCACCAGCAGAATAGTGAGTGCAGCTCTGGAGTATAATACAGGATGTACCTCAGGATCAGTACAGGATAAGTAATGTATGTACACAGTGACTGCACCAGCAGAATAGTGAGTGCAGCTCTAGATGTGATATTGTATAATATACCTGTATGTACTCAGTGACTATGCTTTTTTATGTATATTATAGCTATATATAAACTTTGAAACAGTGTCAAAACGTAGACATATTCCTCTAACAATTTGAGGCTGAGAAGTCTTCTGCTTGTTTGGATATTTCTCTGCTTTTTACCAAAGTGATTAGAGAAGCCGCCTCCTCGTCCTCGAGCACATTATTCCAGTTAATGCACTTACATCGTCACTGGATATTTAGAGAGCGGAATAAGAGCATTTAAGAAATTTTCCTCAGAAATGTGAAGCAGCGGCAGTCTGAAGATTCCTACGCAGAAGGTCTGTGCTCCTCGTGGCTTTTACCCAGGGTCAGCCATATTTACCTAAATATCAGTGCTCTCCAATGTTACCACAACCATACACTGCAAAGGTAACATACTATACAGTACCTAAATCGCAGTGCCACACAATGCCAAAATAAATACCGCCATATATTGCTCACATAATACCACCATAGAGTGACCAAATGAGAGCTCCATGCATACATAATACTGCCATACAATGTATAAATAATACCGCTAAACAGTTGATAGGAAGATTCATGGTATTCACAAGCCTCGAGAGCCAGGCCATCAGTGTCTTCCTTCAGCAGAGGTGTACATAGGTTTCACACCCCTACGGTGACCACTTCCTATAACGAGAGGTAACAAATTATACACATAACCACCCTACAGTTTTTAATGGGTTTCCCACCCATAGACCTTTGTCACCATGAATTTTAATACCTGTTACTTTACTAATTGTTGACGTTTAGTAAAAAATAAAAAAATCCCTGAAAACCACTGTAATCGTAGCTTCCGCCAGCAGCAGCCCTGCTGCTTGCTGATGGTTTCCACATAGAACCGTAACCAATAAAATCTAAAAGTAAAGGAAGATGAAGACTGTTTCATTAACGGTATGTATTATGTTTGCCAAGCAGCCACGTCATTTGCAATCATCCAGCTCCACAGCTGTCAGGATGAACCATGTGTCGTCAATAAAACCGCTACCAGGGGGCAGATGAGATCCTTGCTCCAGCGAGTTTCCATTCCATCATGTGACCTCTGATCCTGGGAGAGTCACTGTCATGATCATTAGTGTTAATCTTTAACATCGCATCCATGTGAACTATCCCGGCTCATCTGCATTATCAGATCCTGATAAACTCTCGTATCAGGCGGGCGGCGGTAAATCAGTAACGCCTCAGGTCACATGCCCTTCTTTTTTATTGACATATGTCATGTTTTCCATCGTATTGTCACCTGCCATAAAGGAATAGAAGGAAGCGGCATCTATTAGGTGGGGTGAGCAATTCAGCGCATGCAATACCCCTCCCAGTCTGCGGGGGCAGCGTTTTGGCACATGGTTGGCCTATAGCATGAATAAAAAGGGGACATCCATTATCTCTACTAACAGTTCTGCTCCTATAGTATGCTGCCTAAATAAAAATGCTACACATCAAAGACAAAAAAATTATGAGAGCCTATGTAGTAGTGTCACACAATGCCTAAATACCGCCATACAGTGCTCAAATAATAACGATAGACAGGGAGTGACTGACAGCATCTCATGCACTTTGGAGGCATCAGAGGTACTAATAAGGCTGAGGCTCCAGCCTATTCATTACTTTAAGGACAGGTCCCAGACTCCCCTAGATCCTGTACTGACGGGTAACCTGGATAGAAGACAGAAATCAGAGGATGTTTATAGGAACAAATTTAGACGGCACTTGCTAGAACTCTACACCTAGAGTTGTGCTGTCACCACTAGAGGGAGCTCATTGCATCTTGATTTATTAGTGAGTTCAATGGGAGCTGTAAAAGGCTCCCTCTAGTGGCTGATGCAGGAAAACATCATTTAGCTGAATGGTTAGGCGAAGAGAAGCGAGTGTGTAACGTAACGTGAATTCCACAGATTTGAGAACGAATAAGCCTACGCAGGCTTAGTGAATAAATATATTTACTAAGTGAATAAATATAAGATAAAACAGAGAAATCACATACAGAATAGTAAAAAGTACTTAAAAATATCCTTACAATACAGGAGGATTCGATGCTCTGGATTAAAATTCTGGCCTGATTTAGATTAAATAATGGCAGCTCTGGTTAATACAGTGTGGGCGGAGGTGCACAGACGGGACGTAGGAGGACAAATATTGTACTCTGATTTATGTTACGTGTCATAAGAAGGGGTCAGGAGCATCGTTAGGAAGTATCTGCACATCTTCCATGGTGCCCGAGGTCCCCGGAGCTATACAGAGCCGTATAGAGGGGGGTGCAGAAGTTGCAGTCACACCCAGACCTCGCCCCCTGTGTCCCTTGGAAAGACACCGCTGTAACTGGCAGTTGGTGATTATGGGACTCAGGTACAGGTTTTGCAGCGGGGCCCGGGAGTCCCCTGGACACTTGGGGGGGCATCTCTTCCCCCCAAGGGTCTATTTAGAGAATGTTGGGCTATACTGATTCATGCGGGTATACTGGCTCACAGAGTTCATAGGGGTGGTCTCTGACTGGCCCTGATTATGGGAGGACTGGCTAGCACTGTTAAAGGTGCACAGGTTATGACAGGACACTGGTCAGAGTCTGACACTGATTATGAGGCACTCTATTATGCGGGGAGTCTCTGATTATGGAGACAGTCTCTGACATTGATTAGGGGCATAGTCTCTGTCTGACACTGATTATGTGGGATGTCTCTGACACTGATTACGGGGACAAGCTCTCACACTGGTTATGGTGGCATTCTCTGAATACGATTATGGGGTGAGTCCCTGACAATGATCATGGGGACAGTCTCTGTTTGGTACTGATTGTGGGGAATCTCTGACACTATTTATGGGGGCACTCTCGAATATGGGGGTGTGTCTCTGACATTTATTATAGGGGATATGTCAGACACTGATTATGAGCGCAGTCTGTGTCTGACACTGTTATGGGAGAGCTCTGACACTGATTATGGGGGCAGTCTGTCCCTGACACTGATTAAGAGAGCAGTCTCTATTGACACTGATTATTGGGTAGTCTCTGACACTGGTTATGGGGGTAGTCTTTTTCTGACACTGTTATTGTGGGGGGGATCTGACTATGGGTACAGTCTCTGGCACTTTATCAGAACAGTTTCTTTCTGACACTAATTATGGGAACAGTATCTGACTGCTACTGATTATGGGCACAGTCTCTTCTGACACTGTTCATAGGCACAGTCTCTTTCTGACACTGATTATGAGTGTGGGACAATAGCCCCGCGGGCGGCCTGATGCGCACATCATCATAGTAACCTATGATGCTGTGCGCACGATGTATGCCGCTCCGGGACATATGGCCCACTCACGGACCGTATGTCTCGGAGGGCATACGGTCGTGTGCATGAGCCCTAAATCACATTTTTCTCTCAGTAGCAAAATCATTATTGCGCAGTGTTATGGAAACAGTCTCTTTCTGACACTGATTATGGCCACAGTCACTCTCTGACACTGACTACGGGGGCAGTTTCTGTCTGACACTGATTATGGCCACAGTCACTCTCTGACACTGATTACGGGGGCAGTTTCTGACTGACACTGATTATGGCCACAGTCACTCCCTGACACTGATTATGGCCACAGTCACTCTCTGACACTGATTACGGGGGCAGTTTCTGTCTGACACTGATTATGGCCACAGTCACTGCCTAACACTAATTACGGGGGCAGTTTCTGACTAACACTGATTATGGCCACAGTCACTCCCTGACACTGATTACGGGGGCAGTCTCTGTCTGACACTGATTATGGCCACAGTCACTGTCTGACGCTGATTACGGGGGCAGTTTCTGTCTGACACTGATTATGGCCACAGTCACTCTCTGACACTGATTACGGGGGCAGTTTCTGTCTGACACTGATTATGGCCACAGTCACTCTCTGACACTGATTACAGGGGCAGTTTCTGACTGACACTGATTATGGCCACAGTCACTCCCTGACACTGATTATGGCCACAGTCACTGCCTGACACTAATTACGGGGGCAGTTTCTGACTGACACTGATTATGGCCACAGTCACTCCCTGACACTGATTACGGGGGCAGTCTCTGTCTGACACTGATTATGGCCACAGTCACTGTCTGACGCTGATTACGGGGGCAGTTTCTGTCTGACACTGATTATGGCCACAGTCACTGTCTGACACTGATTACGGGGGCAGTTTCTGACTGACACTGATTATGGCCACAGTCACTGCCTGACACTAATTACGGGGGCAGTTTCTGACTGACACTGATTATGGCCACAGTCACTCCCTGACACTGATTACGGGGGCAGTCTCTGTCTGACACTGATTATGGCCACAGTCACTGTCTGACACTGATTACGGGGGCAGTCTCTGGCTACCACCTGTTCTGGAGGACTCGATGCACCCATTACATGGCCATTGCACTGGAGATGCTTGGCCGGCCACTGCTTCCCGTGTCTAAATGAGGTGTTGCACCTGGAGCAGCCAGCCGATCACCCCAGGGGCCACTTTTAGATATTTGGAAGTTGGGCCCCCTACTCCATTCTCTCCTCACTGATGGGAGGGCGAAGCAGCGCAGCCATGGGCCCCATAGAGCTGCAGGCGATGCTTTCCTGCGTCCTGTAGAAGTTCTGGCTCCAGCTGTGATTTCCACTGGTCTTTTTGTTAACAAACATCTCCCTCTAGTGGCCAGAAGGTGTAGTGACCTGATGCAGGATTTACATGTAAATGCGCTGAGTCAATCCAAGCATCATATTAGGATTTGTGCACAAACTTTTTACCACAAATTTCAAAAACCCAAATCTCTACTCCCAATGCATCTGTATAATAAAATAATTTGGCTAGAAGTACCCTTTAAGAACTATCTTAAAGGGCTCATCCATTTTCATGCAAATAAAGTATAATCCTTGCATATTGAAAAATTCTGCAACTTGCAGGAAACAGGCTGAACTGGAAGGACAGATGCCTCTTTTAGCTTTACAAAGTGACACATGCCCAGTGACACATTTGAAGCTGTTGCCCTCGGGAACTATCGAGCAGGCAGTCCGCGGTACATGCGCCTGCGTAAGATTTCACATAGCAGAGAGGGGGCCGCAGCAGAGAGTTCGGGTGTAGGCAGTTATGCTGGAAGAGGCGTGGCTTGGGATCTAAAGGAAGGCGGGCTGGGCACTGTACGGGGGAGTTACTGGGCTCCAGAGAAGGTTAATGACGCCCCCCCTGGGCACCTTGGACGCTCATTTGCATAACATAAAAAGTGGATTTTATCGCTAATGAAACCACGAAACAAAAAATGAAGACTACAGCAAGAAATAAGGTATCTTATTGTACATGGCAGTAGTGACACCTTAATATACTCAAACCAGGTGACAGGTTCCCTTTAAAAAATGGCAGGAAAGAATCTGTAAAAAATTTTGACTCATTGGAGAAAGATATTATTGATACAAAAATCTAAAAAGATTAAGACAGAACAATCAACTGAAGCCCACACGGACACAGATAGTTGCTAGACCACCATTAATTGGGACACAAGAAGTAAAAGAAACACAAAGTGATAATTTTTTCTATCAATATAATGAACCTGTCAATAATAGATTTGAAGCACTCTTTTTTTAGACCAGACCCCACCACAGAACAAGAACAAGAACAAGAAGATCACGTTCTCCAACCCCAATAAGAAGAAACACGAGAATTCAAACTCACGGGCACAAATACAATCTGAGACAACGTCATTACAACCAAATAGACAACACAATGAGGAACAACTCACCAGGACAACATCACAATTATCATCACCAGAGGGACAAATACAGCACAAGAACGCCAATCGGAACACGGACACACAACAACGAAGAAAGGTACGCAGGGGCAGAAATAAGAACAAGAAGATACTCACACAATCAGCAGAAAACACTAACACGTCGATAATAGTCAATTTAAGTAAGGTACAATTGACAGATGCACAATCAACACTTTTAAATAAGGGTCTAAATTTTGCACCAACAACTACTATGGATACATTTTCCACTTATATTGGTATTGAAAAAACACTACATCAAAAACCCAATAGTCAGGGAAGACTATAGTGTATACCATATATGCACATACAGATCTAAAAAACAAATAAAGAAATTATCCCAGGCAGGAAATAAGCTATGAAATAGTTACAGTCAAGAAAAATGTTGAGAGTGACCTAAGGAAACTCAGACATAAGAAAATAAGAAACAACTTGACAAAAAAAGAAATAGAAGCCATAAAGGAACTACAGTCATCTAACAACATTACTATGAGGCCTTCTGATAAAGGGGGGCAATAGTAATTCTTAATACCAAAAATTATGAACTAGAATGTTCAAGACAATTGAGCGACTCTGTCACCTATAATAAATTAAAATCCAACCCTGTTAATGAATATTTTAAAGAGCTAATTAAATATTGTAATAAGTGCGTGGAGAAGAATATCTTTCTAGAACAGGAATCAAAATAAATACTAGAAACACAATATTCTATTGCATTCCCAAAATACATAAAAATTACAATAATCCACCAGGCAGGCCAATTGTATCCGGTATAGGTTCCCCAACATCTAATTTATCTCAATACATCGACAGATTGCCACAGACGCTTGTTAGACAAATCCCATCATATATTAAAGATACTACAGACATTATTACTACATTGGAACAACTACATTTTGAAGAACACTGGATTATTGGCACCATGGATGTCAATTCCCTGTACACTATTATTGAACATACCCATGGATTGGATGCCTTAAACAAACAGTTAACTCCTAATAGTTTGCTACATGAGGATCAAATTTCATTTTTAGTGTAGGGAGTGGAATTCATACTTACCCATAATTATTTTTTATTTGAATCCGAATTTTATATACAGAAAAAAAAGGGACCGCCATGGGTACCAGATTTGCCCCCAGGTATGCTAATCTTTTCATGGCCCAATGGGAGCAAGATGTTATCCAATCCAAGCCTGGTACTATGGCAACGATATATAGATGACATCATTTTCATCTGGCAGGATACAGAGGAACATCTTAAAAGTTTTTTTTTTGAGGATATCAACATAAATTAAAAAGAAATCTCAGGTTCACATCTACCACGAGTAAAACCTTTATTGAAATTTTTGGACTTAGAAATTGAAGCAAATAAATAAAAATGAACATGTAGCACTTACCATAAATATGTGATGGGCAATAACTTAGTTCTATATTCTAGCTGCCACCTTCCTAGATGGCTCACTGATATACCTACAAGCCAATACAGAAGAATTAAACTTAATTGTACAAGTAGGGAACAGTTTTAATGCGAAGCGTTTGAATTGACACAACAATTCCTAAAGAAACAATATCCAAGCCATATACTTGAAAATTCCCTCTACATAGTAAGACTGATGAATAGAAGCGATTTCTTTACATCTACAAAAGTACAGAGGCAAAAAGAGACCCTCCGAATTATTTTACCTTTTCATTCTCAATATAAATCAGTTGAGAAGATCATTACCATCATCTACTAGGGGGATAAAACTATACGACCAACACTGACTAAGACCCCCCCCTCCCCCAAATTACTTACACCAAGGCAGCTAATTTAGGTTTGAAAGTAGCCCCCACAGTAAAAGAGAAACCAAATGCAGTTGCAAGAAAAAGTATGTGAAGCTTTTGGAATGATATAGATTTTTGCACAAATTGGTCATTGATCTTCATCTAACTCCCAACAATAGACAATCACAGTCTGCATAAACTAATAACACACAAAGAATTAAATGTTACCATGTTTTTATTGAACACACCATGTAAACATTCACAGTGCAGGTGGAAAAAGTATGTGAACCCTTGGATTTAATAACTGGTTGAACCTCCTTTGGCAGCAATAACTTCAACCAAACGTTTCCTGTAGTTGCAGATCAGACGAGCACAACGGTCAGGAGTAATTCTTCACCATTCCTCTTTACAGAACTGTTTCAGTTCAGCAATATTCTTGGGATGTCTGGTGTGAATCGCTTTCTTGAGGTCATGCCACAGCATCTCAATCGGGTTGAGGTCAGGACTCTGACTGGGCCACTCCAGAAGGCGGATTTTCTTCTGTTTAAGCCATTCTGTTGTTGATTTACGTCTATGCTTTGTGTCGTTGTCCTGTTGCAACACCCATCTTCTGTTGAGCTTCGCATGGTGGACAGATGGCCTTAAGTTCTCCTGCAAAAATTCTTGATAAACTTGGGAATTCATTTTTCCTTCGATGACAGCAATCCGTCCAGGCCCTGACGCAGCAAAGCAGCCCCAAACCATGATGCCCCAACCACCATACTGCACAGTTGGGATGAGGTTTTGACGTTGGTGTGCTGTGCCTCTTTTTCTCCACACATAGTGTTGTGGTTTCTTCCAAACAACTCAACTTTGGTTTCATCTGTCCACAGAATATTTTGCCAGTTCTGCTGTGGAACATCCAGGTTCTCTTGTGCAAACTGTAAACGTGCAGCAATGTTTTTTTTGGGTAGCAGTGGCTTCCTTTGTGGTATCCTCCCATGAAATCCATTCTTGTTTAGTGTTTTACATATCGTTAATTCGCTAACAAGGATATTAGCATATGCCAGAGACTTTTGTAAGTCTTTAGCTGACACTCTAGGATTCTTCTTCACCTCATTGAGCAGTCTGCGCTGGGCTCTTGCAGTCATCTTTACAGGACGGCCATTCCTAGGGAGAGTAGCAGCAGTGCTGAACTTTCTCCATTTATAGACAATTTGTCTTACCGTGGACTGATGAACAGCAAGGCTTTTGGAGATACTTTTATAACCCTTTACAGCTTTATGCAAGTCAACAATTCTTAATCGTAGGTCTTCTGAGAGCTCTTTTGTGCGAGGCATCATTCACATGAGGCAATGCTTCTTGTGAAAAGCAAACCCAGAACTGGCGTGTGGTTTTTATAGGGCAGCTGTAACCAACACCTCCAATCTCATCTCATTGATTGACCTCCAGTTGGCTGACACCTCACTCCAATTAGCTCTTGGAGATGTCATTTGTCTAGGGGTTCACATACTTTTTCCACGTGCACTGTGAATGTTTACATGGTGTGTTCAATAAAAACATGGTAACATTTAATTCTTTGTATGTTATTAGTTTAAGCAGACTGTGATTGTCTATTGTTGTGACTTAGATGAAGATCAGATCACATTTTATGACCAATTTGTGCAGAAATCCATATCATTCCAAAGGGTTCACATACTTTTTCTTGCAACTGTATAACTCCATCCACCTGGTTGTCAATAAAGGGCTTTTTCAGATGTGGACGCTGCCAGAATTGCAGAATTACGTCCTTCCCAAAAAAGTCCATAACAATTCAGTCAACACAAAATACATTTCAGTTTGAAATAAAACAAAGTCTCACCTGTGACTGAATGGATGTCATTTACATTTTACAGTGCCCGTGTCATAAGCAGTACATTGGTAGAACTAAGAGACCATTTAAAAAAAGGGTGGCAGAACATGTTGCCAATATAAAGAAGGGATATGAGTTTCCAAACACTACAAGGAATACCATAACTGTGACCCCTCTACGTTGAAATATATAGCTTTTGAGAAAATTAAAAAAAAAACATGGAGAGGGGGAAACCTCATTGCGAACATGTCAAGAGCAGAATCCAAGAGAATCTTTGAGTTCAATACCTTGACTCCTGCAGGTCTCAATGCTGAAATTTTTGGGTTTCTTTAGACCATGGGAGGGGTGCCAATCCGGGACAGGACATCGCCGTTCTTTTAAGCACTCCGATTTCCTCTCCCTGGCTGGCCCCCTTCCCCTCTCTTTCCCTTTTCTCTCATCTCCATTTGTAGGATTGGAATACTTTTTATTTTTTTATTTTTTATATTAAGTAATGATCTGCTAATATACAGTAATATTCTTATAAAATATATATATACAGTACAGACCAAAAGTTTGGACCCACCTTCTCATTCAAAGAGTTTTCTTTATTTTCATGACTATGAAGGCATCAAAACTATGAATTAACACATGTTGAATTATATACATAACAAACAAGTGTGAAACAACTGAAAATATGTCATATTCTAGGTTCTTCAAAGTAGCCACCTTTTGCTTTGATTACTGCTTTGCACACTCTTGGCATTCTCTTGATGAGCTTCAAGAGGTAGTCCCCTGAAATGGTTTTCACTTCACAGGTGTGCCCTGTCAGGTTTAATAAGTGAGATTTCTTGCCTTATAAATGGGGTTGGGACCATCAGTGGCGTTGAGGAGAAGTCAGGTGGATACACAGCTGATAGTCCTACTGAATAGACTGTTAGAATTTGTATTATGGCAAGAAAAAAGCAGCTAAGTAAAGAAAAACGAGTGGCCATCATTACTTTAAGAAATGAAGGTCAGTCAGTCAGCCGAAAAATTGGGAAAACTTTGAAAGTAAGGGCTATTTGACCATGAAGGAGAGTGATGGGGTGCTGCGCCAGATGACCTGGCCTCCACAGTCACCGGACCTGAACCCAATCGAGATGGTTTGGGGTGAGCTGGACCGCAGAGTGAAGGCAAAAGGGCCAACAAGTGCTAAGCATCTCTGGGAACTCCTTCAAGACTGTTGGAAGACCATTTCAGGGGACTACCTCTTGAAGCTCATCAAGAGAATGCCAAGAGTGTGCAAAGCAGTAATCAAAGCAAAAGGTGGCTACTTTGAAGAACCTAGAATATGACATATTTTCAGTTGTTTCACACTTGTTTGTTATGTATATAATTACACATGTGTTAATTCATAGTTTTGATGCCTTCATAGTCATGAAAATAAAGAAAACTCTTTGAATGAGAAGGTGTGTCCAAACTTTTGGTCTGTACTGTATATATATATATTTCATATGACATTCCATTCAGATGAAAAGGGTTAAAAATGCAAGAAAAACGCATAAGAACCGCAACTAAAAATATATGTGTGCTTCATTATGATTTGTATTTCTATTATTAACTTTGTATATAATCTTCTATTTATCTTTTACTATTTTTTTATTTTATTATGATCCACATGAACCAAAGCTTATATGTATCAACTATTTTTATATTAATCCAGTCCACTTTTTCAAAGAAACCACTTTTATTGTCCACCATTTTTATCATGACCAGATATCTATAAAGAGAGACTCTTAGTAAATCACTGCTGACCACTGAGGAAGGGGGATTAACCCCGAAACGCGTCTGGTGAATAATAAGGACATTGCCTATACCCCGCTAATTCCGAACAAGCTGTTCGCCTGTCTCCAGCCTTAAATCTCTGATCTAGGAGCGGTATATTACCTGAGCACGTGGGACGCCGAGGAATGACAGGCGAGTGAACCCACCAACTTAGCACTGCGATCGGCAGCCGCGCAACACCCAGACGGGCTGGGAAGAGACCGACGGAGGATTGAGAACACGTGGGACGCCACGGAGTCTCACCGAGTGAGAAGCAAACACATCAGCTAGCGGGAAGCAGAATACAACTACAATCCAAGTGAAAAGATATTAAAGCTGCTGGAGCGGTAACGTACCCATAACACACACAGTATTAAATTGTGATGTATTTGGAGGGATCAATAACTACATATTGGATGAAAATATAATCATTAGGACTGATATCAGAAAAACAGAAGGAGCGCTGTTATCATTTTTACCTTACAGACAGTGTGGTGACACTATCAAATATAGCACAATTATTCCAACTTAATATGTGGACATTTGATACAACTGTTATTTTCCAAGCTTATGAAAATAACAGAAAAAGGAATCACCGGACTATTTGGCGGGAAATATGAAATCTAGTTTATCCCCATTTACATTTTACTTTTAATCATTCCGTTTTTAATATTTTATTACACTAGGTGGACCTGCTTAGGTATAGTAATAGTTATGTGTTGTGTTTTTATGCATATTAAATAAATTGCAGATTTAGGCCTCATGCACACGACCGTTGTGTGCATCCGCGGCCGTTGTTCCGTTTTCCGTTTTTTTCGCGGACCCATTGACTTTCAATGGGTCCGTGGAAAAATCGGAAAAAAAAATGCACCGTTTGGCTTCCGCGTCCGTGATCCTTTTTTCCAGTCCGTGAAAAAAATATGACCTGTCCTATTTTTTTCACGGACAACGGTTCACGGACCCATTCAAGTCAATGGGTCCGTGAAAAATCACGGATGCACACAAGATAGTCATCCGCGTCCGTGATCCGTGTCCGTGATCCGTTTTTCCTATCATTTTCAATGCAAACTTGACTTAGTTTTTTTATTCACTTTTCATGTCCGTGGATCCTCCAAAAATCAAGGAAGACCCACGGAAGAAAAAACGGTCACGGAACAACGGAAATCCGTTTTGCGGACCGCAAAAAAAAACGGTCGTGTGCATGAGGCCTTATACTTGTATTTTATCCTGTTTGGTTCTAGACAGGCGAGTGCCCCCCAAAATCCTTTTACTATTTTTTATCTTCAAATACGGCATTGGGCGTGTCGAGGGGCGAGCACCACACCATCTTATCAAATTGCTGAGCCACTAACATTTTCTTGCATGTTACTATTTAACTTTATAAAATACTTTGTGCTTTACTCCATCACCACTTTCAATACCTCTGCTTGCTTACAGTGAATGGAAATATTTTGTTTCTTGCATCCGGAAGAAAGAGTTATTCATCCTCACAGCTGATGTTTTGTTACAGTGGTATTATTAGCAGCAAAAAAAACTCTCTCCTGTCCTTTACTACAATGTATCAGTGGGGGAAGGTCTGTGTAATACAATCTCCCCGCCTCAGTGGACACAGAGGAGTCTATTCTATCACCAGAAGCTTTTGTGTCGCCTGAGCAGGAGGCCTGAGCGCTGCATACGGGATACGATTGTATTACTGCATCTTTAAGGTGGTGGAGGTGGTGAAATCCTAATATGTAACCTCTACGAATTCTGCCTCTGACGTGAGATTGTAATGGACCCCATTAAAGGTTTATCCAGTGGGATTTACTGGCCTTGTTCTCAGCGCCGTGTTGCATACTGATATGAATTATAACGGGCTTACATTTTTAGGTACTGTACCTTTAACTGATCACTGCTGCAGGTACTGTACCTTTAACTGATCACTGCTGCAGGTACTGTACCTTTAACTGATCACTGCTGTAGGTACTGTACCTTTAACTGATCACTGCTGTAGGTACTGTACCTTTAACTGATCACTGCTGCAGGTACTGTACCTTTAACTGATCACTGCTGTAGGTACTGTACCTTTAACTGATCACTGCTGCAGGTACTGTACCTTTAACTGATCACTGCTGTAGGTACTGTACCTTTAACTGATCACTGCTGTAGGTACTGTACCTTTAACTGATCACTGCTGCAGGTACTGTACCTTTAACTGATCACTGCTGTAGGTACTGTACCTTTAACTGATCACTGCTGTAGGTACTGTACCTTTAACTGATCACTGCTGCAGGTACTGTACCTTTAACTGATCCCTGCTGTACTATTGTCCGCAAATTTGCAGAATGGAATGTGGACACATTCATGCCAATGGCCCTGCAAAAAATGCGGATAGCACTCAGTGTGCTGTCCGCATCCGTTGTTCCATTCCGTTACGTTTTTCCACAAAATAAAATACAGCTTGTCCTGCTATTGCCCGCAAAATGCGGTCCGTGGTCCCATTGTAGTTAATGGGTCCGCAAAAATGCGGATGACATGCGGAATGCATCAATGTCATCCGCAATTGCAGATCCGTTTCCAGGAAGTAGAATTTTTTTTTATTTTTTTTTAGTACCCTACCAACATATATTCCTCCTTCCGTTTTTTTTTTTTGTGGAAAAACCGAACAGATGCAGATGTACAATTGATAAAAACGCAAGGTTTTTGCGGAAACACAGATCTGCAAAAAACAGAAGGAAAATATGGAAAAGAAAAATATTTATGTACTTTATAGTACCTCCCTAAAAATACTTTTTGCACTTTATTGCGTTTATCCTGCCGTGTGGTCATCACCGCTGTGTTGGTGTTTTTAACCTTTTTTAATTTATTTGTGTATGCCAATCATGTCTGTAATATACTGTATGTGTAATAAACATTTGATACTATAATCCCGATGGACGCGTGATTAGCTTGTTCCTTATTATTGAACCACATATACTCCTATTGGTGTGTTCTATCCTATGGGGTATCTGGGTCTGGTGTTTCCAATATGCCGAGTGCCCTCATTGAGAATTGCAACCAGTATGCTCTATCCAATAATTATTGAAAGGCACTATCTGTATGGTACTAGTATTATCAGGGGGTTTAGCTATTTCTGCGGTTTAGTATTGGGGGGGGGTGGCAGGCTGAGTTGTTCAGAAGGTGTCAGGATGATGGAAAAGTAGTAACCACGAGAGATGGGTGAAAAATCATCATGGCGGTCTGGTCTGAAAGGAGAAGATGAGGACAGAGAACGTCTACATCAGAGGAGACGTCACTGGATGTGAGACACAATGGAGACAAGGGTTGGGATATATACAGATAGACGTTGGGTGGAGTTAGAGATGTGGCCTAGCGGTTTTTAAAAATTGACGCATCGTGCAGCTGATAGTTTAGCTCCTTAGGCATTTTAAAAGTTGGGCGGTATGTGTGTAGTGTATATATAGTGTATTTATGTGTGTGTACCATGTATACGGTGTATTTATGTGTATGTATGTTGCATATATATGGTTTATGTATATGTAAACATGACTGCACGTGTCCGCAGTTGAGTAGGGAACCTGTTGTTAAAAATTTCTATCCCACCCCTGCTGGATTGGCGATAAATCTGGCGACCAGGCAGCCAAGGAAGTATTGTAACCTGGTGGAGACATTCCGGGGAAACCATTGGTGTGTGTTGGTGAGCATTACCCTGCGGAACAATAGCAGTTGTCAGCCCTGCCATGAGAGGAACACGTGTGGCGGTAGGATGTCCTGCAGATATCACTGTCAGTGTCCCTCGTATCGCTACTAGGGGTGACCGACTGTCATATGCGATGGCTCCGCAGATCATCACACCAGCAGTTGGGGCAGGATTGAAGCGCTCACCACGAGGCCTCCGGACCCTAAACAGAACCTGGATTCATGACCAAAGGCAATCCGGTCTGTATCAGTCCAGGTTTCTTGTTCATGACACCACTGCAAACAAAGGGAGCGGTAATGGTAGGACACGTAATGGGCGACGTGACACCTGGAAATGGTCCTGGCAGACACAGGGGTGTAAAGAAGGGGCCACCGATGTCTGGATGGTGGACACTGAAGATGTAAGAGCTGCTCTTGCCTGTTCGCGGACCAAACAATCCTCTCTACTGGTCGTTTATCTGAGCCTGTTCACCGTGTGTGTATCGTCCCAACACCTCCTAACAGCCTAGATCAGGGGTAGACAACCCCCGGCACTCCAGCTGTTGCGAAACTACAACTCCCATTATGCATAGTTGCTCTGCTCTTCTCAGAACGCTCATAGAAATGAATAGAGCATGCTGGGAATTGTAGTTCCACAACAGCCGGAGTGCCGAAGGTTGCTGATCCCAGGCCTAGATGGAGGGCAGCTCATCGAAATGATGACCTTCCTGCTTCTCTCAGTTCATAGATGCAACCGCCTTCTCAAAGACTGTCAACTGGGCAAAATGTCTTCGAGTGCATTATAGAGGCAAGTCTAGCAGTCAACGATCTCTCACCAAGAGGTACACTGCCCAAAAGTAGCCTCTGAGAGCCTTTTTACAGGACAGTGGGGAAATCACTTTTACATCCTTGTGTAGATTATAAGCCCTCACGGGCAGGGCCCTCTCTCCTTCTCCAACTCATCTTCTTCATGCTGTATTATGTATGTTTACCCCTTTTCACATGTACAGCGCCACTTTAATAATAATAATCTAATAATAATCCTCTTGACCCAGTGTGTAATCAGACCATCCCTGTAAATCAATCAATTTTGCAGCAATCTGACATTTCTATTTGGGTGCGGTATTTTTTATTTATTTCATCACGGATGCGAACCCATTCACTTGAATGGGTCCGCAATTATAGAGATGCGGAATGGAGGCACAGATCGGAAGCACTACGGAGTTGAATGGGTCTCGATCTGTCCTGGTCGCCACATGGACGTTGCGGTCCCCAATGCACGGAACGGATGCACAACGTTCGTGTGCAAGAGGCCTGAGTGTATGTTTGGTTGTGATCCGTACAGATCAGTTCTTTACACTAGGTGGCGCTGTGACCCAGCAGTTAACCTCCCTCCATTCTTCACTCTTCGCTCTGGTCTACTGCCTCTCTCCATTTATTTACCATTTTGCATTTTATTACGCCTCTTCCCCCTGTAGTGCACCCCTGCATTCTCCTGGCCACTGTCTAGGTCTTGACCGACGATGATAATATCTGGGATTGGTCTGGAAATTTTGTGCCGTTAAAAAGCTAAAGCAGAATTACCAAACCTGCAATCCCCACAATATAGAGTATTCTCAAGCAGTAGGGGAAGGGGGAGTCGTAGGGTTCAGTCCAGTATTTCTGCCCTGCAAATCTACATCCCGCAAGGTAGATCTTCCCATTGCGCTGACGGGGCAGCCGCTGTGAATGGCACCTGCATCCTGCAGATAGTCACTGGTAAGTAACTGAAGCCCCCAGGGCCACACAGGATCGTCTGATAATTGCCAATGTATAGGGACAGTCCCAGTAAAAAAAAGTTACAGATAGCAAAAAAAAAATAAGCAAATAAACTGTGCGACACCCGTTCTGACATTTTCAGTGTTGCAAAAGTTGCGTTTTGTCTGCAAACCTTTTCTCGCACTCTTCGCACTTATAGGGTGGATTATCCGGCCATTTATGATTGACAGGCAATAACGCTTTGGTATATTGGTTGGACTTCGGGATGAGCACACTGATGTTTTCAAGTTCGGCGTACAATGTTGGGGTTATCTAAGAATCCCGCTACCACGGACCATAAGTTATGCTCCGTGGTAGTGGAATTCTTAGATAACCAGAACCTTGTACGCCGAACTTGAAAACACAAGTTCGCACATCACTAGTTGGACTAAAGAATTAGCGATTCGATTAAATTATCACATTGTGAAGCCCCCTAGAAGGACTAAAAAAAAAAAAAAAAAAGGCCTTCAGGTCGTCAACTATGGCACTCAGGTGCTGAAGATGGAGACGACTCTGTTCATGGGCATTTAACCCCTTAGATGTCATGGTCAATTGCAACCACTGCATATAAGAGGTCATTTACCAGCAGTGGGCCGCTGCCAGTGACTGAACGGGCCCCTGAAACTAGATCGCGGGGGCCTTCTGACCGGGTCCAGACCTGCCATAGTAAAGGGCTCAAGAGGTACAAAGCAATTTTCCAAAGACCGTGGGTAAAAAAAAATTATATATATATAAAAACGAAGAAAGGACAGCACTCCAAGTAAAAAAGTAGTGGTCTTTAATCACCCATGCAGATGGTCATCTGCATGGGTGATTAAAGACCACTACTTTTTTACTTGGAGTGCTGTCCTTTCTTCGTTTTTGTTCATCTGGGGTAAGCAGCGATATCCCTGGACGTAGCACCCATACTGTTTGTCTCCAGTGCCGCCATTATTTTCCGTTTTATATATATATATACACACACACACACACAAGGCAAAAAACTCATGGACTGGCTTTTCTGCTGAAACACTGCGGTATATGCTCTACTATTCAGTGATGTTCTAAGCTGGATGGGCGACAGCGCTGTGTTGCGCATGCGCCCTAATGCGATGTTCCCACAGTGGCCATCTTTGTTATGGTCTATAATGGTACTCAGCTCCTGTACAAGTCTCGCGATAACAGATAGTGCGGCGCATGCGCCGTTGTTGTTTCCGGACGCCAGCAGTTTCCACCATGTCGCCTGAGCCTGTATTGATCCATTCAAAGGTTTTTAAATCGATTCTATTTTATTTACACACCTGTTCACTATTGTAATGATTACCAATTATGCAAGATTTGGATATATTTCACACAATATGAATTGCATTATGTATTTTTGTATATTCACTTATGCCCCATTATATTGACACCAGGTGTAGCGATGAATTGTACTATTTCTATGACTGTATCTTTTATATTTATCTTATTTGTTTCTATGACACTTTGATTACAAATCCAATCATGTTAATCACTGCCACTACTTATGTATGTTATTAGGCACATGTTACTCAGCTGGACAAAGGCTCCATAGAGAGAGCTGAAACGTTGCTGCTGGTTGGGTGAATAAACCGTCCACTTTCTTCACTATTTGGAGTGCTGCCTTCGTTTTTTGCCTTGTATCTACAACTTGGACCTTGGTCACAGGTCTGATAAGGAGGATTTTTTGCACCCGCATACTTTCTTGAGTGCTGCTTCTTTTCTTTACTTTTTTATATATATAAATATATAAAATACTCACACAGTTCCGTAAAGAGAAACAAAAATGTATGGGTGTCGGAACATGGGGATGCAAAGTTAACAAAAATAATAATAAAAATTAAAAAAAATGCATTTTTAGTTTGTTTTTTATTTTTTATATTCTAAACATGAATTCGGTATGGCTGTCATTGGACCGACCTGCAGAATAAATGTCACAATGTAATTTTTACCGCACAATGAACACGGCAAGAATGACATAAACCACAACATTGGCAGAATTGCATATTTTTTTTTCCAATTCCGCTCCATTTAAAAATAAAAAGTTTCTAGCTTCTCAAATTCATTGTACTGAATAAATTAATGGTGCCATAGTACAACTTGTCACACAAAAGCAGTAATGCGACCAGAAAATTTAAAAAGGGGTTAAAGTTTACTTTAAAAAAAATAAGTTTAATAAAAATGTCTCACATAAGGTGTGTATTGATTGTAAATGAGGGGCGTGCTGGTCTAAGTGGTGTCACTCCCAGTATGCATTACATCAGTCACTCATACACAAAGGCAGCTCTACAGAAACTTTCTTATGCACACAATGCGCGTTACGTGTACATTTACATGCGGTAAACCTGTAGTGTGATACAGTACCAGCTAAGGAGATGAAATTCTAAAAATCTCATCTACACGTTGCAGAAATTCTCTGAAAACACAGCGAAATCTGCTCGGAAAACCCTCATCCAGTTCAGTCACATCTGAACGTGCTCTTACTCTCACTTTAGAACAATTCTTACAGCACTAGGTGGCGCTAGAGCTTAACCCTCAGATGGCACGGTCAATAACTAGGCATTTGAGGATTTTGCATACCAAGGAGCCGGTAAGTATGCGTCCCTCGGCAGGACCTAAAATTTGTTCAAAAGTTGAAGAACTTTATTTGCAGTGCAATTAACTGTAATATATGGTTTCCTGTAATCAGCAAAAGGACCTTGAAAAAGTATTCATACTTTTTGAACTTTTCCAAATTTTTTTACATTACATCCACAAACTTAAATGTATTTTATTATTAAATGGATTTTATGTGATAGACTAACACAAAGTAGCAAGTATGTGCGAAGTGAAAAGAAAATGATACATGGTTTTGAAACTTTTTAATAAATAAAATTCTGAAAAGCGCAGCGTGCATTTGTATTCAGCCTCTTGTACTCTAACACCCCTAAATAAACTCCAGTGTGACCAATTGCCTTCAGAAGTCCCCTAATTAATAAATAGAGTCCACCTTTGTGTAATGTATTCTTAGTATAACTACAACTGTTCTGTAAGGGCCTCAGATGTTTATTAGAGAAGATTAGTGATCAAATAGCATCATGAAAACCAAGGAACACACCAGACAGGTCGGGGATAAAGTTGTGGAGAAGCGTAAAGCAGGGTTAGGCTATAAAAAAATAAAAATAAAGATAGCCCAAGCTCTGAACATCTCATGGAGCACTGTTCAATACATCATCTGAAAATGGAAGGAGTATGGCACAATTGCAAACCTACCAAGACATGGCCGTCCACCTAAACTGACGGCCCATGCAAGGAGAACACCAACTAGAGAAGCAGCCAAGAGGCCCATGACCACTCTCTGGGAGAGCTCCAGAGATCCACAGCTCAGGTGGGAGAATCTGTCCACAGGACAACTATTAGTCATGTACTCAATTAGACGTGCACTCTTTATGGAAGTGGGAACACACCATCCACTCTGTGAAATATGATGGAGGGAGCATCATGCTGGGGGGAGGCTTTTCTTCAGCAGGAACAGGGAACCTGGTCAGGGTTGATGGGAAGATGGATGGAGCTAAATACAGGGCAATCCTGGAGGAAAACCTGGTAGAGGCTGCAAAAGACTTCAGACTGGGGCAGAGGTTCACCTTCCAGCAGGACAACGACCCTCAACATCCAGCCAGAGCTACAATGGAATGGTTTAGATCAAAGCATATTCATGTTTTAGACTGGCCCAGTCACAGTCCAGACCTAAATCCCAGTGAGAATCTGTGGAAAGACATGAAAATTGATCTTCTCCATCCAATTTGAGCTTAAGCTATTTTGCAAAAAATAGAAAAAAAAAAATTCAGCCCCTAAATGTACAAAGCTGGTAGAGACATCCCCCAAAAGACTTGCAGCTGTAATTGCAGAGAAAGATAGTCCTACAAAGTAAGGAAAAATATTGACAAAGTAATACAAATGCAAGAGACACTTTCCAGATTTTTATTTATTAAAAATTTTGAAAACAATGTATCATTTTCTTTACACTTCACACATACTTGCTACTTTGTGTTGGTCTACATAAAATCCCAATAAAATACATTTAAGTTTGTGGGAGTAACGTGAAAAATGTAGGAAAGTTCAAGAGGTATGAATACTTTTTTGAGGAACTGTATTGTCTAGAGATGTGAGCATTACTTGCAGATCTCATTCCCAACCAGGCTTTCTAGAGGTTACATCACTGGCTGTAGGGTTGTTAGAGTCTTAGCTTTAAAACCAGACCTGGCTCATGTCTCTAGGCACTATACAGCCTGAGATATTCCAGGTTGAAGCAGCTCCCTACAGCTGGCCATCATGGAGGAGGAGAAGGAAGGGCTAGTTGGAAAAGCGCTGACAAGTTGCAAGGAGACGAGACAAGGTACAGAAGAGCGAAAATAATGGAGGCGACGTTTCCGACAAATGACGGCCCGTCTGACGGACCCCACTGACAATAATGAGATCCGGTTTCCATGAGAAAACCTAGTATTTTACCGAACAAATAAGCAAAGCGTGCTGAGCTATTCTGTCCCATATTATTTAAAGAATCTGCGATGGAGGCTCCAATACAGATGTGAATGAAGACTAACATGGACTTATGTGCATGTTATCCGTCCCCCATCAGTCAGATCATTCTTGCTCTATGATTGTCACATACAGTCATGTGAAAAAATTAGGACACCCTTTGAAAGCATGTGGTTTTTTGTAACATTTTTAATAAATGGTTATTTCATCTCCGTTTCAACAATACAGAGAGATTAAAGTAATCCAACTAAACAAAGAAAACTGAAGAAAAGTCTTTTCAAGATCTTCTGTAAATGTCATTCTACAAAAATGCCTATTCTAACTGAGGAAAAAGATAGGACACCCTCACATGTATTCCCTCTTAAATTGGCTCAGATCTCACACAGGTATATCACACCAGGTGCACATAATTAGTAGATCGTTACTCTGCATGTTGAATGAGGCTTGCCCTATTTAAACCTCAGACATTTAGTTTGGTGTGCTCCTGACTGTTGAAGTGAGAGTGAGCACCATGGTGAGAGCAAAAGAGCTGTCAGAGGACTTCAGAAAAAAGATTGTAGCAGCCTATGAGTCTGGGAAGGGATTTAAAAAGATCTCAAAAGATTTTGAAATCAGCCATTCCACTGTCCGGAAGATAGTCTACAAGTGGAGGGCTTTCAAAACAACTGCCAACATGCCCAGGACTGGTCGCCCCAGCAAGTTCACCCCAAGAGCAGACCGCAAGATGCTAAAAGAGGTCTCCAAAAACCCTAAAGTGTCATCTCGAGAACTACAGCAGGCTCTGGCTACTGTTGATGTAGAAGTACATGCCTCTACAATCAGAAAGAGACTGTACAAGTTTAACTTGCATGGGAGGTGTGCAAGGAGGAAACCTTTGCTTTCCAAGAGAAACATCGAGGCCAGACTGACATTTGCCAGAGATAAAGTTGACAAAGACCAGGACTTCTGGAATAATGTTTTTTGGACAGATGAGTCCAAAATTGAATTATTTGGACACAACAGCAGAGGACATGTTTGGCGTAAACCAAACACAGCATTCCAAGAAAAGAACCTCATACCAACTGTGAAGCATGGAGGTGGAAGTGTCATGGTTTGGGGCTGCTTTGCTGCAGCAGGACCTGGTCAGCTCACCATCATAGAATCCACGATGAATTCTACTGTGTATCAGAAGGTGCTTGAAGAACATGTGAGACCATCAGTTAGAAAATTAAAGCTGAAGCGGAACTGGACCATGCAACATGACAATGACCCAAAACATACTAGTAAATCAACCAAAGATTGGCTGAAAAAGAAGAAATGGAGAGTCCTGGAATGGCCAAGTCAAAGTCCAGATTTGAATCCCATTGAGATGATGTGGGGTGACTTGAAAAGGGCTGTACGTGCAAGAAACCCCTCAAACATCTCACAGCTGAAAAAGTTCTGCATTGAGGAGTGGGGTAAAATTTCCTCAGACCGATGTCGAAGACTGGTAGATGGCTACAAGAACCGTCTCACTGCAGTTATTTCAGCCAAAGGAGGTAACACTCGCTATTAGGGGCAAGGGTGTCCTATCTTTTTCCTCAGTTAGAATAGGCATTTTTGTAGAATGACATTTACAGAAGATCTTGAAAAGACTTTTCTTCAGTTTTCTTTGTTTAGTCGGATTACTTTAATCTCTCTGTATTGTTGAAACGGAGATGAAATAACCATTTATTAAAAATGTTACAAAAAACCACATGCTTTCAAAGGGTGTCCTAATTTTTTCACATGACTGTATGGGGGTCTTTTAATTCCAGAAAAGGAGTGAGAAGCTGCTCACTCATCTAATCCCTCTGCTCCTAAATAGGCTGTTTTATTAACGCCACAATCCAGACATTTACCAACATCCGGATTACAGCATCAGACTAGTCACACCAAACATCAGTGATGTTTCCATGTTACACTGTCCGTACCTCATCTCGTATGGCTACTTTCACACTAGCGTTAGGTTTGTCTGGCATGGGAAACAGCCTACCGGATCCGTACTAACGATTGCACACGTGTACTGCCGGAAGCCCGACCCGGCCCCATTCACTATAAAAGGGGACAGGTCAGAGGTCCCACCGCAGCGCGGCAAACAGGCCGAGGGGCGGCCGGACAAATACCGCAGCATGCGTCTGACGCTTTACTTTGCCTGGGACATGGCCACATTGCGTCTCCGACCACATATAGGCGATTTCATTTGGAGAAGTCATGTATTTATTAACTTATGTGTATATCTAGGGATCTATCCGATATTAACCCTTGACCCCTGAGGAAGCTGGGTATTCCTGGCGATACGCATGGGGCGTTCTTGACAATGCTCACTTCATAGGACCCCTGAGGAAGCTGGGTATTCCTGGCGATACGCATGGGGCGTTCTTGACAATGCTCACTTCATAGCCTGGGACCGTTCTACAACTTCTAGGTACAGCGCCATATTTATTGAGGTCACATCATCACTATTGGGATCTACCTTAGTTACTGGCTATTCTATTGTCCCCGGCTACACATGTTCTATCCAGATCTGGGACATCGTGAGGCATTGGTCTGTGCTTGGTCATATTTTATCTTGCACTGAGTTCATTGTATACAATTTTTCTATGTGTTTGTGTTTTTCCCTAATAAAAGAAACATTGATTTGGTCCTTGGATGTGCGGCTTTCATACGGTTTTCTCGTTTGTTGTTTATATCACTTTAAGTCATGGAACTCCAGAGCTGAGATCATATACATTTACTTCTGATGTTCGCTGCTCCTCTTAGAACGCCGCTGGTGCGTTTAGGTGTCGAGGCCCTTTAAGGTATGCTACCATGACGCTCTACCTACTTATACTCTTTGCAGAGAATTCGGACAAATCCGCGCTTAGAGAACAAGATGTTTCATTTATTCAGATCATTAATCGTCAAAGCTCCAAAACGAGAGAGAGAAAAAAAAATAAATTTGAATCTTCACATGTAGCGTCACTCGCCGTTCAGTCCGTTACACTCCAGGGAGCGGCCGCAGGATCCGTACACACAGAAAAGCCGGCCAAGCGAGCGGTCATTACGCCCAAGGCCAGGAGTTCACAAATCAATGCGTCCCAGTACTTAATGGTTTTTCTTGGTCGCCTCCTTACTTGCGATAATGAGGTGGGTGAGGCTGGAGAGGGGCTCGGCGGTCTTCAGGAATGGGTGCTGGCCGGAAAAAAAAAAGTAAAAGTAGAAACATTAAGAAGAGACATAACCATAATACGTTACCTTATACTCCATTCACAACCAAAGCTGCCGTTCTGCTGCTGGCCTGTAAAATTGAGGTTGCCCCCTGCAGGTTGGGAGCAGTGGTATACAGATGTAAAGGTTAAACTGAACACTGCACAGAAGTTCGATAGGATTTCAGCTTAAAACAGGTTGTCCCTCGAAAAATAGTTTACATTTTGATGATTAATTTAGCAATTGCATGTAATTAAAAAGATTTAGTATAGCCACTGAGCTATTGTACAGCGCCACCTGCTGTTTGCTCTTTTTCTAATTTCTCTGTCCTGCTCACCGAGATGGAAGCACATACTCCGTCCCATCCTTCATCTGCCATGAACTGCAGCAGAAAGGACATGCCCCTAAGCTGGCAGCCTGAAATGAATCTAGCAGAGCAATTTCAGCAATGGATGGAGAGATCTCTGGATCCATGTGAGGTACAGGTCTGGTTCTAAGGTTGTTAAAAAGAGATTGTCATGTGCAATATGATGTCCGATATTCATTTTTTTTACATTACTTATAGGAGAACCCCTATAACTGTTATATAGTACAGTGCTGATCGACTGAATGCAGCTTTGTATGCAACTGGAGTATAATACTAAATGTAGATCAGCACAAGAGTAAAGCAAGTGTGTAAATTCACCCGTAAAATAATGGTCCAGCACCCTGGCACCATCTTGACACCCAAATCCAGTGCTCAAGCCCTAGCAGACTCCCCATCCACCACCACTCCAGCACCCCAAGCACCTCGCCACCAGTTGGCACTCCCACGATAAAACATTTACGCAATATGTAATTACTAATTCCTCAAATACAGAAGTTCAGCAGCCGATGCCACGTGATGGAGAATGATGGGTCCAGGATCAGCAGCGGGCGCAGTGTGCTGGCTTTTGCATCATTTCTATGGAGAACGTCTGGAGAGTCTATCCATATGGGATGAGCTCAGCGCTCCCCGTCAGTCACCGGAACACAAGCCGTTCTGCAGGAGAAACCACCTGCTCAATGCAATATGGTCTGCGGAGCGGAGGCCAAACATCGGAGATCCCACAGAGAAACAGGAGAACACGCTTCCACTGCAAATCTACACCGAGGTCACAGCCACAGCAATAATTCTCATCTAACACAGTGATATACGAAGAACAGAGCACAATCCAGACATGAGAGTCAGTGTCCATCCGCTACAGAAAATGTGGACCCTCATCTACTACTGGCTACATGAGGCATCTCCATGCATTACATATAAAGTCTAGTGAATTTAATGATAATTGTGTAATACTTCATTTACCCTGTAGGGGAACAACATGAGATTTCAGCTTACCTGAAGAAGATCTCCCGCAGACCCTCTCTTCTCTACATCCATCTCCAGGCATTGGTTGAGAAAGTCCTTAAACGTAACAGACAACTTCTCTGGTTCCTGCAGTTCTGGAGTACCATTAGTAGCAATAAGGTAGAGCGCCTGTGTATAGGAAAAGAAAAATCACAAGTCAAGAAACAGTCACCATCAGCCACGTCCTGACAAATACTGCCCCCTATGTGCAAGAATATAACTACTATAATACTGCCCCCTATATACAAGAATATAACTACTATAATACTGCCTCCTATGTACAAGAAGATAACTACTATAATACTGCTCCTATGTACAAGAATATAACTACTATAATACTACTCCTATGTACAAGAATATAACTACTATAATACTGCCTCCTATGTACAAGGATATAACTACTATAATACTGCCTCCTATGTACAAGAATATAACTACTATAATACTGCCTCCTATGTACAAGAATATAACTACTATAATACTGCCTCTATGTACAAGAATATAACTACTATAATACTACCTCCTATATACAAGAATATAACTACTATAATACTGCCTCCTACGTACAAGAATATAACTACTATAATACTGCTCCTACGTACAAGAATATAACTACTATAATACTACCTCCTAAGTACAAGATTATAACTACTATAATACTGCCTCCTATGTACAAGAATATAACTACTATAATACTGCTCCTATGTACAAGAATATAACTACTATAATACTGCCCCCTATGTGCAAGAATATAACTACTATAATACTGCCCCCTATGTGCAAGAATATAACTACTATAATACTGCCTCCTATGTGCAAGAATATAACTACTATAATACTGCCCCCTATGTGCAAGAATATAACTACTATAATACTGCCCCCTATGTGCAAGAATATAACTACTATAATACTGCTCCTATGTACAAGAATATAACTACTATAATACTGCTCCTATGTACAAGAATATAACTACTATAATACTACCTCCTAAGTACAAGATTATAACTACTATAATACTACCTCCTAAGTACAAGATTATAACTACTATAATACTGCCCCCTATGTGCAAGAATATAACTACTATAATACTGCCCCCTATGTGCAAGAATATAACTACTATAATACTGCCCCCTATGTGCAAGAATATAACTACTATAATACTGCCTCCTATGTGCAAGAATATAACTACTATAATACTGCCCCCTATGTGCAAGAATATAACTACTATAATACTGCCCCCTATGTGCAAGAATATAACTACTATAATACTGCTCCTATGTACAAGAATATAACTACTATAATACTGCTCCTATGTACAAGAGTATAACTACTATAATACTGCTCCTATGTACAAGAATATAACTACTATAATACTGCTCCTATATACAAGAATATAACTACTATAATACTGCTCCTATGTACAAGAATATAACTACTATAATACTGCTCCTATGTACAAGAATATAACTACTATAATACTGCTCCTATGTACAAGAATATAACTACTATAATACTGCTCCTATGTACAGGAATATAACTACTATAATACTGCTCCTATGTACAAGAATATAACTACTATAATACTGCCACCTATGTACAAGAATATAACTACTATAATACTGCCTCCTATGTTCAAGAATATAACTACTATAATACTGCTCCTATGTACAAGAATATAACTACTATAATACTGCTCCTATGTACAAGAATATAACTACTATAATACTGCTCCTATGTACAAGAATATAACTACTATAATACTGCTCCTATGTACAAGAATATAACTACTATAATACTGCCTCCTATCTACAAGAATATAACTACTATAATACTGCCTCCTATCTACAAGAATATAACTACTATAATACTGCTCCACTATGTCTAAGAATATAACTACTATATAGCATCACTTACTCTGAGAGGATTTTCATTTAAGTATGGCGGCTCTCCTTCTACCATTTCTATGGCCATGATCCCCAGAGACCAGATATCCACTTTTGGACCGTACGCTTTGCGTGTTACTACTTCAGGTGCCATCCAGTAGGGGGTTCCAACCATTGTACTGCGCTTACTTTCTTCAGGGGTAATCTGGGCACAAAACCCAAAGTCCGCTAAAAGAAGACACAATATTCACCTTCAACATTACCGCCTCTCCACAATATCAGGGTTTCTTTACGGCACCTCCAATCACATACTACCTGCAGCCCCAGACTAAAGGTGGTTGTGATGGGAATCAGAGTGCTCATTCTGGGAAATGACTTTCTTCATCTCCGTTTTTCACCCCTTTTTCTCCCTCCCTACCCCTCTTTAATACTCTACACCTCCTCTCTCTCTCTCTCACACACTCTCTCTCTTTACCCTCTTTCTACCCGCCCCTTCTTTCGGTCACCCCTCACTTTATGAAATGACAGTGCCAGACTTGCGTCACCTACTTAATTTCACGGCCCCGTCCATCCCCAGCAGGATGTTGTCGCTCTTTATGTCTCGGTGGATAACTTGGTTCGCGTGCAGGAACTCTAAGGCCTGAAGACACTGTGGATAAGACAGAACAATAAGGTCACAGACGGCGGAGCCGGAACAGACACATTTATTCCCATCTCCGAGCAGACAGACCGCCTCGTACACATGAACCCTCGTTAACCCCCCTATAATCACATCTGTAGTCCAGAGACTGTGACGTACGCTCCAGAGAGGATTCCTTCGAGAGGTTTCTGGTCGCATCAGGACAAAAGATAATTTAAAAATGAAAAAAGTTGCAAGAGTTTAGGCACCCCACCCTAATCGCCTATTTGTCACACCAAATGGTTTTTAATGGGAGCAAAAAAATAAATAAAATGGAAGCACATGCTCAGTTTCATCCTTTAGCTGCCTCCTGAGTTACGGACACGCTCCCTGAGCTGCAGCAGACGAAAGGACACGCTCCCTGAGCTGCAGCAGACGAAAGGACACGCTCCCTGAGCTACCAACTTAATATAAATCTAGCAGAGCAGTGAATGGGGAGATCTCTGGACCCATGTGAGGTACAGGGCTGGTTCTAGCTTTGTTAGGAAGAGATTATCATGTGCTATATGATGTCTGACTTTCTTTTTTCACATTAGTCACGGGAGAACCCCTTTAAGTCATGGAAAATCTAGGCCCTGCACGGATTGAATTGCGACGGTGACGCGTGCATATCCATGAACACTGATGTATTTAGCGATGTGAAAAAGAGATCAGCGTTACCTCCCTGCAGACGGCGGCTATCTGTCCTTCAGCCATGCAGGTCTCCGTGACTACATCCGTCAGCGACCCCCCGGCCAGGTACTCCATGACCACCCACAGCTCTTCCCCAACCAGGTAACTGCAATCAGAAAGGTTATTCCATGAGTAGGACCAGCCATACTGCAGAGCGGGAGGAGACGCAAAAAAAGTATCAAAGACGACAACAAGTCTTACAAAAAAAAAAAAAAAAAAAATTGCCACCACTATAAACCCCAATAAATAAGAGCCATACACCCCCTTCCCCCCAATCTCATGTGCACTTGCCCCTATGTGTGTTGGGATACTGGCCAGCCATTAGCTCTCCGGATCCCCCCCCCCCCCATATGCTGGTGCAAGGCTCGGCCGAGCATGCAGGTGCTGTTAAAGGCAGAGAGTAGAAAACCCTTACCAGACGGGCAGCTTATTTACAGAGAACAAAAGTAACAGGAATGTTAAAACCCAACATGTCCGCCCCTTCTGTCCCCCGACATCTGCTGGGAAAGCCGGGAGGCCTCATATGCACCGCGTGGTCGGCCACTCCTGGCAGGTTTCGGCCAATATGCATCTACCGTGTGTGGTCCACATTACAGCGGAGGGTTACCACAGCCGCTTGAAATGCCAACTCTACCTCCCCCATCAAAAAAAAATAATAATTTTTAAAATCATTTCACCTGTCAAGATAGTTTACGATGTTTGGATTCTTGTTTTCCCTCATTACAAGGATCTCGTTAATAATTAACTCTTTCTTTGGCTGCTGTTTTAGATTCATCTGCTTAATTGCCACCTGTAAAAAAATAATAATTACATATTATTTAATATTGCAAGGAATGGGGGGAGGGGAGGCAATTCATAAAAGCAACGTGTCCTGATAAGGATGGAGGGTCCATTGCTATCTATGGGGCCTGGTTATGATTAAAGGGCATCTGTCAGCAGTTTTGTACCTATGACACTGGCTGACCTTTTACATGTGCACTTGGCAGCTGAAGGCGTCTGTGTTGGTCCCATGTTCATATGTGTCCCCATTGCTGAGAAAAATTATGTTTTATTATATGCAAATGAGCCTCTGGGAGCAACGGGGGCGTTACCGTTACACCTAGAGGCTTTGCTCTCTCTGCAACTGCCACTCCCTCTGCCCTTTGATTGGCAGGACCAGGCAGTGTAGACGTGATCACCCCTGACCCTGACAATCAGGTTGCGGCAGTTGCAGAAAGCAGAGCCTCTAGGTGTAACGGCAACGCCCCCGTTGCTCCTAGAGGCTCATTTGCATATATCAAAAGATCATTTTTCTCAGCAATGCGGACACATAGGAACATGGGACCAACACAGATGCCTTCAGCTGCCAAGTGCGCATGTAACAGGTCAGCCACAGATGCCCTTTAAGCCCAACCACTTTGATGTAGTGAACCTCAGAAAAGAAGAAGGAGTGGGGCTGTGGTGGTGGCAGGGCTAAGTGTTCACACAAGTGCCACGTGCAACCCACCAACCACATCTTGTGTGACAGACATGGACTCCTTACCTCTTGTCCAGTGGCCACTTCCAATGCAATGTACACGGTTCCTGATGCCCTGCGAGGAACGAGAGACACATTCAGACACAAAATGCTTAAAGGGCTTGTCCATCTGGAACCAGAAGTCTCCAGTAACCATGTAGCACATAGAAGACCAGGAGTAGTTGATCTCTTCCCTGGAGTTTTTTACAATTCTTATTAGCAGTTTCTTCGTTATCGCAGATTGCTCTTTTTAATTTTTCCAAAGGAATTGCCAAAGAATTGCCAAAATTTCTGGCCCTGTACATAACATCACAACATAATACAAAAAAAAACCACACAAATATGGGAAGAGGTGACAAATATATATTACTGGTAATGAGAAGACCTCCAAAATGCCCCTGATGCGTTTCCCCAGATGTGGGTCTATCAGGGGATTGCCATAGGTCATCACACCAAATACAACAAGACCACGATACATTACAGCAAAAAAAAAAAAAAAAAAACTCCCTTCCCCTCAAAATGCGACCGATTCTGGGCCCGTTCTTGTCCCTTGGTGGAGACCCTCTTGTCAGGAAGCACATAGAACGCTCATATAATAAAGGGTCCATCCAGTAACAGGTCTTCACTTGGTATGATTCACATCCCAAAGATAAAACACGAAGACCGACTTTCTTAAAGGGGTTGTGAAAGAATGGGGGGAAGGTTTGGCCAACCTCTCCCCCCCCCCCCAATTTGGCCGGACCTGTAACGGAAGGATTACTTACCTTCTTCCCGATGCCGCCTCCTTCTCCTCCCGGCCTGCGATGCTCCGCTGGGCTCCCTCAATGTCAACATTCGGCGTGCCATAGCCCGCAGCCAATCGCTGGCTGCTGTGGAGACTGGATCCCGTTGCGACATGTGACAATTTGTGATGACGTAAGGAGAGCCAGTCACCGCTGTGTTCAGTGACCGGAGGCGGCGATGTCAAACCGGATGTTGACATCAATGAAGCCTAGGGGAGCATCACAGGCCTGGAGGAGAAGGAGCAGTGAGCAAGCACCGGGAAGCAGGTAAGTCATCTTACAGGTGCGGCCCCCGTTATTCTTGAACAACCCCTTTAATTCTTGGTTAAATAAGTATACTTCAGAGTGCATGTATAATAGGATTATGGACCCCAAAAAAAAAAAAAAGACGAGAGGGAAGAGGAGGAGACAATAGGATCTCCCCGCCACAGTGACTAGCATGGATGCCACCAGGATGCCGCTCCTAACAACCCACAGCTGACTCCCTTCTGGACCACGTCATAATAGACATCATAGCCATACAGACGGAGGAGACACAGGGCGACTGCCTCACCTGCATCCATGCGGAGAAGCTGTCGCCCTTGCGGTTTAAATTTTGAGGAGTGTCCATCCTAAAAGTGGGGGCGCTATAAAAAAAATTCAATAAGACGGGCGGCGGCGTCATGGGGACCTTGTGTGAACTCCAATCACTACCGCCACCGATCTGTACTTCCTTACCTCCTGGATTCCTTGCGACTGTCGGGTGATGGCACTTGAGTCGCAACGCGACCCCATTTACTTTCATGACGTTGCGATGGACAGCCACAGAAGAGGGCGTCACCCAGCTTTTCTACAGTCCTGCGCGGCCCCTTAGTAATCAGGGCACATGGGCGACATTGTAGGGGTTGGATTCATGCAAACGTTCTCACCCTGACCCATTTCTGTCAGAGGGCGCACGCTGCTGGCGGACGGCCTCGCATCTCTTGCCAGGTTAAAACCAGGCCGACAGGAAGACAAAGAGGAACGCTCATGCGGATAATCTCATGCCGGGGCATTCCCCGACTGTGAGCAAATGCACGGTGCCCGCTGGCCCATGACCGGTATTATTAACTGTGCTGGCACCGGGCGGCTCTCTGACTCTGCGTGCCAGGCCCAGCGCAGCGCAGGAATGTGACACTAGCCGTCTGCCAGGAGAGCGATTATCATCCCGTGATGGACACCCCTGCGGCATTCAAGGTGCCCCCCTCCCCTAAAGAAATGGCACCTTGTTATAAAGGGATAGTACTGCATTTTAAAGAAATCCCTCAATACGGACTCTTATCCGTTACTGGGAAAACTGGGTCAGAACCAGAACAGCCATTATTTCAGATCCCACCCAGCTTTCCTAGAGTACAGAAAGGCAAATCTACCTGGCAAGGATAGCGATAAAATAGTTAAGGGGTACAGGCTGCGGGTAACTAGGCATCATTGCCATTCAGGGCTCTGGGAAAGCCTATCTGAGAACTAAAGATTGCCAGCCCATCCCATACCCAGCTTTCCTGGAGTACTGAAAAGCAACCCCTACCTCGTTGTAGAGGGATAATGTAACCGGATGACATTCTGGGATCTAAAGCAGTCTCCGTTGCAGATCCTACATCCAGAATGACAAACCTACCTACTAAAACCTGGGAACGAGGGGGCGACCCCTGAGAGGCTACACAGTGGGGGGTTACCAGAAGGGTCGGATTGGTGCATGCATAAATTACCAACTCTGCAGTAGATAAATTCGGGACAAATAGGCTCCACCCTGGGAACACGACCCAAACAGTGCACCCTTTTTTGGACAAGTCCCACCCATTTTCGGCCCATGACAGTCCAAAGGGATTGTCTGAGAATTAAGGACAGTCCCCGCAGATATTGGACTGTTGCCAGCTATGTCTGTGGGGCAGGGGCGGACTGGGAACTTAAAGTGGCCCTGGAAAAAAATTAAATACTAAAAGTGGCCCCGTTTTGTGGTTGGGTCCAAATTGATGGAAAGCCGGGCCAGCAATACCATAGTGTGGCACATTATACCACCCAACTGGGCCAAATGCCACAGTCCGTAACAAAATACATCCCCAAAAACTTCCACTGGCAAACTGGCATGGTGGCCCCCTGGGCATCAGCCCACCGGGATATTGCCCTGTAAGGTCTATGGCCAATCCGCCCCGGCTGTGGGGGATTATGGGAACTTTAAGGGCATTGCTATATAGGCTTTCCTCCACCATATTAGAGTCAATAGGGCACAATAAAGCAATGGTTAATTATAGGGGTCTTCTTTGTCCCGTGACATATGGCCTCGTTTTTGGCAATTTAAGTTTTATCCAGCTAGTCCTTACAGTAGACCTTCCCTGCATCACCTGGGCTGCTGCAGGGTCCTAATGCCTGTCTTCCGAAATGAAGGGGCTGTGCTGTTTGGTGGCATTCACACGACTAAGTGTTTTGTGGTCCGCAAACCACGGATATCGGCCGCGCGCATGCTGCATCACGGTGAGGACCCTTTCACTTCAATGGGCCTGCGGGCCGCATGTTGCTGCGAGATATCCTAAACTTCACCGCGACATGCACATGGCCGGTGTCCATGGTTTGCAGACCACAAAACACTTATGGTCGTGTGAATCCCCCCTTAGAAAGATGGGTAACAAACAAATAACTGCAATCTAAGTTCACAGTTCACGGGCTGTCACCCAGCTTTCCCAGACTCCCTTTTCAAAAACTGGGTGACAACCCCTTTAAGAGCTGAAATTGGGGTTGTGTTGACTGCCATCCAACTTTCCCAGATTTCTGAATGACAAGTCGACCTCGTCACGTATGGATACCTCCAATGTGAGGACAACTAGCTTTTCCAAATTCCTGCATGGTGCATTGTGTACTCTTCAAGCATTGAGAAAAACTGGTTGGTGGTGTATCTGCCATACTAGTCACCCAACTTTTAAATCTGCCCCCCACCAATCACCATCCATAAATCCCTGTGAAAGAGATATCCCTTTAAGAGGTTTTCCACAAGCTAAATACCCACGACCAATTCTCAGGATACGTCATCAATATCAAATCGTTGGGGGGGGGGGGGGGGGGGGGTCTGACTCCTGACACCCCCAATGATAAACTTGTGGAAGGGCACACGGTGCTCTGCCCCTTCCTTGGTCCACATGGTTTTTCTGCAATTCCGGTGAATGGGACTGAGATGCAATACCAAGTACTGCCACTATACAATGTATGGCGCTATAAAGAGGCCACAGCTCTTGCCTGAGCGCCACGGTCTCTTCGAATGCTTGGACCCCCACCGATCAGATATCGATGGCCTAGCCTAAGGATGGCGCATCAATATTTAACCCCTTGAACATCAAGCTATGTACTCACCCCTGCCCGATCTTCTCGAATCTGGTGTACCTTTTCTTGGGGTCCCCCACACTCACGATGCTTCCTGTAAACACAGCACATATTTCCACGTTAACCCTCTAATCACCTGGGTTAAAATCCAACTGCCCAGTTCTCATCTCCCCAACATCTACCATCGAGAGGGAGTCGGGGGGGGGGGGGGGGGGGGGGGCCATATACAAAGGAAGAAAGTCAGATGGTCGGGGGATTCAGCCAGAAGTAATCTAATGTGTATGGCCAGCTCTCAGGGAATCGATCCCTGTTTACACAGGAGACACTTCCCCTTTAAGGCCACACTCTACTTGTGGTGTACACGTGAGGTTAGGACGCATCTTCCATGCGCTGCGGTTAGTCCTAGTCATGTCCGCTGCCATCACGTTCTAGGGGATTACATGGATCCCACCTTACAGGGGAGCTGCATCCACCAGATCTAAAGGGGCCCGACCCACGGAAAATATCTGTCACCTTCTGGCCTCCCGACATATTACACCCAGTCCCAGGAATCCTGCACAGATACAGTTTTTGTTTTTAAATTCTTACTATTTTGCAAGATCTCTGCTTGCTGTTAGTGAATGGGAGCATTTTTGCCACCATCCAGAACAGATCTTCTACTTCTCACAGCTGATATTTGTTTCAATTGTATCCAGACTAGACTGGAGAGTCTGAATAGATACATTTTCACTGCACTGATACACTGTAACAAACTATCAGGACAGGAGAGAGATTTGTGCTGCTGATGGCTCCTCAGTGAGATCACGCTTCTCTCCATTACCCTCCTCGTCCCATGACACTGCCCTACCTCTATGAAAATAAGCAGATAACGCCATATCAGCATGGCTTTGTGAGGGATCGGTCATGTCAGACTAATGTAATCAGTTTCTATGAGGAGGTAAGTTCTAGACTTGACAGCAGCGAATCAATGGATGTCGTGTATCTGGACTTCTCCAAAGCATTTGACACTGTACCACATAAAAGGTTAGTATATAAAATGAGAATGCTCGGACTGGGAGAAAACGTCTGTATGTGGGTAAGTAACTGGCTGAGGGATAGAAAACAGAGGGTGGTTATTACCGGTACACACTCAGATTGGGTCACTGTCACTAGTGGGGTACCTCAGGGGTCAGTATTGGAGGGGTCACTGTCACTAGTGGGGTACCTCAGAGGTCAGTACTGGAGGGATCACTGTCACTAGTGGGGTACCACAGGGGTCAGTATTGGAGGAGTCACTGTCACTAGTGGGGTACCTCAGAGGTCAGTACTGGAGGGATCACTGTCACTAGTGGGGTACCTCAGGGGTCAGTATTGGGCCCTATTCTCTTCAATATATTTATTAATGATCTTGTAGAAGGCTTGCACAGTAAAGTGTCAATTTTCTAAGATGACACTAAACTGTGTAAAGTAATTAACACTGAAGAGGACAGTATACTGTATATATACTACAGAGGACAGTATACTGTATATATACTACAGAGGACAGTATACTGTATATATATATATATATATACACTACAGAGGACAGTATACTGTATATATATATATATACTACAGAGGACAGTATACTGTATATATATATACTACAGAGGACAGTATACTGTATATATATATACTACAGAGGACAGTATACTGTATATATATATACTACAGAGGACAGTATACTGTATATATACTACAGAGGACAGTATACTGTATATATATATATATATATACACTACAGAGGACAGTATACTGTATATATATATATATACTACAGAGGACAGTATACTGTATATATATATACTACAGAGGACAGTATACTGTATATATATATACTACAGAGGACAGTATACTGTATATATATATACTACAGAGGACAGTATACTGTATATATATATATACACTACAGAGGACAGTATACTGTATATATATATATATATATATATATACTACAGAGGACAGTATACTGTATATATATATATATACTACAGAGGACAGTATACTGTATATATATATATATATATACTACAGAGGACAGTATACTGTATATATACTACAGAGGACAGTATACTGTATATATACTACAGAGGACAGTATACTGTATATATACTACAGAGGACAGTATACTGTATATATACTACAGAGGACAGTATACTGTATATATACTACAGAGGACAGTATACTGTATATATACTACAGCGGACAGTATACTGTATATATACTACAGCGGACAGTATACTGTATATATACTACAGCGGACAGTATACTGTATATATACTACAGAGGACAGTATACTGTATATATACTACAGCGGACAGTATACTGTATATATACTACAGAGGACAGTATACTGTATATATACTACAGAGGACAGTATACTGTATATATACTACAGAGGACAGTATACTGTATATATACTACAGCGGACAGTATACTGTATATATACTACAGAGGACAGTATACTGTATATATACTACAGCGGACAGTATACTGTATATATACTACAGAGGACAGTATACTGTATATATACTACAGAGGACAGTATACTGTATATATACTACAGAGGACAGTATACTACTACAGATGGATCTGGATAGATTGGAGGCTTGGGCAGAGAAGTGGCAGATGAGGTTTAACACTGACAAATGTAAAGTTATGCACATGGGAAGGAATAATGCAAGTCACCCGTACATACTAAATGGTAAAACACTGGGTAACACTGACATGGAAAAGGATCTAGGAATTTTAATAAACAGCAAACTAAGCTGTAGAAACCAGTGTCAGGCAGCTGCTGCCAAGGCCAACAAGATAATGGGTTGCATCAGAAGGGGCATAGATGCCGGTGATAAGAACATAGTCCTACCACTTTACACATCATTAGTCAGACCACACATGGAGTACTGTGTACAGTTCTGGGCTCCTGTGAACAAGGCAGACATAGCAGAGCTGGAGAGGGTCCAGAGGAGGGCAACTAAAGTAATAACTGGAATGGGGCAACTACAGTACCCTGAAAGATTGTCAAAATTAGGGTTATTCACTTTAGAAAAAAGACGACTGAGGGGAGATCTAATTACTATGTATAAATATATCAGGGGTCAGTACAGAGATCTCTCACATCATCTATTTATCCCCAGGATTGTGACTGTGACGAGGGGACATCCTCTGCGTCTGGAGGAAAGAAGGTTTGTACACAAACATAGAAGAGGATTCTTTACGGTAAGAGCAGTGAGACTATGGAGCTCTCTGCCTGAGGAGGTGGTGATGGTGAGTACAATAAAGGAATTCAAGAGGGGCCTGGATGTATTTCTGGAGTGTAATAATATTACAGGCTATAGCTACTAGAGAGGGGTCGTTGATCCAGGGAGTTATTCTGATGCCTGATTGGAGTCGGGAAGGAATTTTTTTCCCTTTAGGGGGGGGGGGGGGAATTGGCTTCTACCTCACAGGGTTTTTTGCCTTCCTCTGGATCAACTTGCAGGATAACAGGCCGAACTGGATGGACAGAGGGCTTTTTTCGACCTTATAAAAGTATGTTACTATGTTACTTCTAAAATACTCTGTGCTGCTGGTGGACCCTGCTCCTTCCATAACCTGTGGCCTCCAAATGGTCTTTATTCCCCTCCTCACATCACGCCTTCGACAGGCATGTGAAAGGACATTTCCTGAAATACTCTGTGCTGCTAGAATACTCTTCTAAATAAGGGTAGTAACACAGAAACTGGAGTATAAGCCGTACATACTCAGTTTTTCCAAGATCTCCTCATCTGACATCTTGGCCTTTTTCTTGGTTTTCTCTGTGGGTGTTGCGGAGGCATCAGCCGACTTCTCACCGTTTCCTTGAGGTTCGGGGGGTGGTAAGGGTGCCTCGTCTTTCACTGGAGGAGGCGCTGGGATTATGACAGAGCGAGTGTGCACCTAAAGTAAAAAAGAAAGACTGCAGCGTCAGTCACTATACCACCGAGGTGAGCTCAGTGCCTGGAGGCAGGTGGTAAAGTCTACCCCTTATAGGGTCACCTGATCAATGTCCACAGACTACACATACAATGAAGGTACACAACAGAGCAAATGAGACACCAAGACAAAGAAACAGAAACCTCCAGCACATAAACATCTGGGATTTTTCATTACCAGAGTGCTTACCCCCGTTCTTACCTGGGTAAATAACCCATTTCTGAGCCGACCTACACGGATTTAAAGGGAACCTGTCACCGGGATTTTGTGCATAGAGCTGAGGACATAGGTTGCTAGATGGCCGCTAGCACATCCGCAATACCCAGTCCCCATAGCTCTGTGTGCTTTTATTGTGTCAAAAAACGATTTGATACATATGCAAATTAACCTGAGATGAGTCCTGTATGTGAGATGAGTCGGGGACAGGACTCATCTCCGGTTAATTTGCATATGTATCAAATCTTTTTTTGACACAATAAAAGCACACAGAGCTATGGGGACTGGATATTGCGGATGTGCTAGCGGCCATCTAGCAACCCACGTCCTCAGCTCTATGCACAAAATACCGGTGACAGGTTCCCTTTAAAATTAGGCTACTTTCACACCAGCGTTTTCCCTTTCCGCCATTTAGCTCTGTCATTCATTGTCAATGGGGACAAAACTGAACTGACGGGAAAGGAGTCACCAGAATGCATTCCGTTCCGTTTGGTTTCTTTCCCATCGTGGACAGAATAACGCTGCAAGCAGCCTTTTTCTGTCCCCGATGCGGTGCGTCATGACTAACAATGTAAGTCAATGATGGCGGATCCGTTTTCTCTGACACAAAAGAAAACGGATCCGTCCCCCATTGACTTACAATGGTTTTAGAGACGGATCCGTCATGGCTATTTTAGAGATAATACAACCAGATCCGTTCATAACGAGCGCAGACGGTTGTATTATCAGGACGGAAGCGTTTTTACTGATTCATGACGGATCCAGCAAAAACGCAGATGTGAAATTAGCCCGAGACCTTTTTCTTTTGTGCCACTAGATAAGATATAGAACAAAATAAAAAAAATAATAAAAAAAAAATATATGTAAGGAAACAGAAAATTATGAAAATCTTTTTTATTTTTTATTTTCTAAAACCATTACCGTATGATGTAAATGGATGGTATTTGTTTCATTTATCTACTGGTTGGGCTCACTGCAAAATTTCAAAGGACTGACTATTTTTCTGTTGCTGGTTCTATGGCACCGTGCTGCCAGAACAGACGGCGTACACTGCCAAAATATTAGAAACTCCTTCAAAGTGACTTTTTTATGTTGACCCCCTGAGGTATTCAGTAAACATTTTAAGCTATTGACTATTTTTTTAATTTCTTTCCATAAATGAAAAATAAAATAAATTATGCATGCTTTAATATGTTTTACGCAAAAAACCCCGATATACTAAATATAGCTAAGGCTACTTTCACACTTGCGTTCGGAGCGGGTCCGTCTGATGTCTGCACAGACAGATCCGCTCCTATAATGCAGACGTTTGGATCCGTTCAGAACGGATCCGTCTGCGTTATAGCTTAGAAAAAATTCTAAGTGTGAAAGTAGCTTCAGACGGATCCGTCCAGACTTTACATTGAAAGTCAATGGGGGACGGATCCGTTTGAAGATTGAGCCATACTGTGTCATCTTCAAACGGATCCGTCCCCATTGACTTACATTGTAAGTCTGGACGGATCCGCTCGCCTCCGCACGGCCAGGCGGACACCTGAACGCTGCAAGCAGCGTTCAGGTGTCCGCTTGCTGAGCGGAGCGGAGGCTGAACGCTGGCAGGCGGATGCATTCTGAGCTGATCCGTGTCCACTCAGAATGCATTAGGGCTGGTCAGATGCGTTCGGAGCTCACAAGCGGAGCCCCGAACGCTAGTGTGAAAGTAGCCTAAAACGAATACCTATAAAAGAAAAAATTACAATTCTTACGAAAACAAAAAGGAGAAAAAATAAAATAAAATAAAAAGTGTGTACATTTGAATATTTTATGAACAAAAAAAGGGGGGGGGGGATGTGCGTGTGTACGTGGTCTGCTATACTATTGCTAAAACTAACTATAGCTATAAACTTTCTTTTTTTATTTTCTTTATCAATTTTTTTAACTTTTCATTTATTTATTTTTTATGAAGAAAAAAAGTTAATTAACCCCTTCCTGCCACAGTCAAGGGTTAATTTACAGACTGCAGACTGTCAATTCATTTTGAAGCCAGCTGGGAGCGCTGTCACATTAAGAAGAGCGCGCCCCTGGCGGCTTTTAGAATTTACATTATGATTGACAGGGTGCCACGCAGGGAGACCACCTTGGCTGGTCTCCAGATACTTACTGTGACCCCGGCTGTCTAATGACAGCGCGGTCACAGAGATCTGCAGCACCATGAGGCGCCGGCGCTTTTACACGTTGGGTTACAGATAAGTTGATAACAGCTTACCGCCACGGCGTATACAGTCGTGCGGCGGTATCCAAGAGGTTAAAGAAGAAATTCACCTTGTAGATACTACGCAGTGGTGGTGGAGTCTGTGATAGAACCCCACAACCCTTAAAGGGGTTGACTGGGTTATAGATATTGATGACTTATCCTCAGGATATCAGATCGTGGGGGTCTGACACCTGGCAGTAGTCGCAGGCGGCAGAAATAGCACCGTGGACTGAGCCGGAAGCAGACAGCTCCATCCATTGTGCAGTGGTCATGCCAGGTACTGCAGCTCCACTCCCATTCAAGTGGTCTACAACCTGTAGCTCATCTAGCTGCTGCAAAACTACAACTCCCAGCATGCTCTGACTTCCTACTGAAAGGTTGTACAGACCTTGGCATACTAAAAAAATCCTTCCACCCCACAGAGGTGCAGAGCTCGTCACATTGTATCAGGGCACTTTCTTGTAACAGGACACGACGATTAGTGAAGGTTTTCAGCCTATGAATTCAAATTGTCCATGAGCCTATTTCACTGAAGCAAGCAGAGATATTGAAATTTTCTTTACATAATAATTCAGTTTTGAGAAGAAAAAAATAAATAAAAATAAATAATAATAATAATAATAATAATAATAATAATAGAGAATATTCCTTTGAGATGGGCATAGGAAGAGGGTAAAATCTGTAAAAATCATGGAAGTCAAAGAAGCCCAGATTAATAAGTGATGGCGTATTCTAGGCATAAGTCATCGCTTATTATTGTGAGGAAAACCCCCTTAATAATTTTAAAGGACATAAAAATGGAAGGCATCACTGCTGGATCCCCATCCACTATACTAGAATCTGGCGGGTATCCGGCTGTTTGTCTTTCTGCCGCAGTGGTATCTGTTTGGCAAAATTCCAATATTTATGCCAGAATCCCACCAGATCCCCATCAGATTCCATTAAAGTCAAAGGGGATCCAGCGGTGCCCAGTAGTGAACAGGTATAGCGGGTACGGTAACTCTGATAGAACACACAACTGGAGTGATGTGCCGCAGATGTGAACCTACTCTTTTTGGACTCCATTCACACAAACAGCTGCATTCAACTTTTTCCAGCTACCAGAGCGCTGCAAATTGTGGGGGCTCAGAAGAAAGAGCAACTGGAGTCCACATTAAGTAAGACTGGAGAAGCTTTCTAGTGTTTGATGCCATGGATTACAGAGCCAACAGTAAATAAGTGTTTATGACTAGAGAAACAAAAGGTAAATCCACAAATCAGCAGGACGGGTATTACCAGCCTCCTCTAAACAAGGGTGAGCAGAAAACCTATTACCACCCCCTCAGGAAACAAGATTAAAGCAGCAGAACCCCACAATGCAGGAAAAGTTCACAAGGAGGTGAAAAATCACACCCCTACACCTACAATCATCTCCCAGCATCATCCTAATTACACAGAGGTTCATAGTCTTCCTATTAACAAAGCTGCTTAAATAGCAACTTCAGACATAATTCATGTAAAAAAGTCTATGGAGGACAAATATTGTTCCCTATGTACAAGAATATAACTACTATAATACTGCTCCTATGTACAGGAATATAACTACTATAATACTGCTCCTATGTACAAGAATATAACTACTATAATACTGCTCCTATGTACAAGAATATAACTACTATAATACTGCCTCCTATGTACAAGAATATAACTACTATAATACTGCTCCTATGTACAAGAATATAACTACTATAATACTGCCTCCTATGTACAAGAATATAACTACTATAATACTGCCTCCTATGTACAAGGATATAACTACTATAATACTGCTCCTATGTACAAGAATATAACTACTATAATACTGCCTCCTATGTACAAGAATATAACTGCTATAATACTGCTCCTATGTACAAGAATATAACTACTATAATACTGCTCCTATGTACAAGAATATAACTACTATAATACTGCTCCTATGTAAAAGAATATAACTACTATAATACTGCCTCCTATGTACAAGAATATAACTACTATAATACTGCTCCTATGTACAAGAATATAACTACTATAATACTGCTCCTATGTACAAGAATATAACTACTATAATACTGCTCCTATGTACAAGAATATAACTACTATAATACTGCTCCTATGTACAAGGATATAACTACTATAATACTGCCTCCTATGTACAAGAATATAACTACTATAATACTGCTCCTATGTACAAGAATATAACTACTATAATACTGCTCCTATGTACAAGAATATAACTACTATAATACTGCCTCCTATGTACAAGAATATAACTACTATAATACTGCTCCGATGTACAAGAATATAACTACTATAATACTGCTCCTATGTACAAGGATATAACTACTATAATACTGCCTCCTATGTACAAGAATATAACTACTATAATACTGCTCCTATGTACAAGAATATAACTACTATAATACTGCTCCTATGTACAAGAATATAACTACTATAATACTGCTCCTATGTACAAGAATATAACTACTATAATACTGCTCCTATGTACACGAATATAACTACTATAATACTGCCTCCTATGTACAAGAATATAACTACTATAATACTGCTCCTATGTACAAGAATATAACTTCTATAATACTGCTCCCTATGTACAGGAATATAACTACTATAATATTGTTTCCTATGTACAAGTATATAACTACTATAATACTGCCTCCTATGTACAAGAATATAACTACTATAATACTGCTCCTATGTACAAGAATATAACTACTAGGGGGCGGAGCCTAGCCACGCAGCTGAATGGCCGCATGAGCTTGAGCTCCTCCAGCATTCCGGCTCACTAACCCTATATAAGCCTATAATTTACTTTATTATGGGGAAACCTGGCAAGGAGAAGATCAGAGGAAGTTCAGAGTCGACCCCACGGCACTCCAAACAGCCAGAGATGGAGAAGTTTCTCCGGAAAACGCCGAGAGCTGCCACACAGAAAGGCGCCAATATGGCGGCGTCTAATGCTCATGACTCCGACGCAGGAGAACTCTCTGATGCGGGCAGCGGCTCTGATATTTCAGATAGAAGGCCCAGAGATCCGCCTCTATCGGAGCGGACCCTTCGCCGGGTTCTTGAATCGGCCCTTACGCCTCTCAAACAAGATCTGGCGGACATCAAAGACGACATAAAACATCTAGGCCAGAGAGTGGTCACATTAGAAGGCACGCAAGAAGCCATTTTGACCTATGAAGGCAAAGCATCAGAGGTGCTAGCATCTCACAAGGCCCTATTGAACGATGCCTTCTTGAAACTGGAAGACCAGGAGAATCGAAGTCGCCGGCGCAACATACGCATCCGCGGCCTACCTGAATCTATTGCGACGGAGGCCTTGCCGACAGTGGCGCGTGAGTTATTTTCCATGATGCTTGAACCGGAAAGAGCAGAGGGAATAGTGGTGGAGCGCATACACAGGGCGCTGCGCCCTAGGCCCAAACCTCAAGAACCGCCACGTGACGTGATTTGCGGCCTACTAAGTTTTGTAGATACCGCGGCACTGTTGAAAAGGCAAAGAGAAATGGAGGTACTAGAATATGAGAATACGCCGATTCAGATGTTCCAGGATCTAGCGCCATCTACCCTGGCTAAGCGGCGCTTATTTAAGCCCTTACTGGAAGTCCTCAGGAAGACGTCGACCCCGTTCAGATGGCTATATCCCTTTGGGCTGGCGATCTCCAGGAATGGAAAGCTGCTTACAGTTCGCTCTCCCGCAGACCTAGAGTCAGTTTGGAGGTCCCTGGATGTCCCTCCGGTGGAGATCCCCTCGTGGCTACCAGCCGATCAAGATGGCCCCCTGCCTATCCCGCCACGTGTGTCCTCCTGGCAGACGGCATCTGCAAACAAGTCAGATCGTTTGGGTCGCAGCAGGATGGACGGAGCCCTTACCTGAGCTCAAACCAAGGTGACATTGGTACTATTTGTCTGCTAACATAGACTGCCAATATTAGGTCCTACCTCATTTTTCTACTATAAGAGATGACTGTCTCCCGGCCCCTCGGCATAGTGTTTTATGCGGAAGGTAGTGGCCTGTTCACGATTGTTCTGTTTTTGAGCCAATTTTTTACTTTTTTACTATTGGCTTAGAGTTATGTATGAGACGTCAGACCTTAACCGGGACACTCTTCTGCTGTTTTGGAACTCTGCCTCCATGAAGGCAACTTTTTCTTTCCCTATTTGCAGGGTAATGTCCGGATAGATTCCGGTGCTGGAAGTATTTTTTGTTGTTGGTCTCCCCTTTTTGTTGTAGACCAAAAGGTGCTTTACCTGCCCCCTCGCCAATCCAACCCTGTCTTGGATGGTGATAGGTAGGCACCTACTTTTCTCTAGATGAATATTTCATCTGAGCTGGTTTTATACCAGCCTGACATGTTGTTGGTTATCTTTCTCATTTTATATTATTTTATTTTATTCTATTTTACTTGTTCCCCTTTCCCCTCCTTTCCTCATCCTGCTCATATATGCTATGCTCTCTCAGATATTTCCATGGATAATATATGCTTTTTCTCCTTAGTATATATATTGTCATGTCCTCAATTGTAGTCGCCTCTCTAAACGCACACGGGCTGAACGAGCCATGCAAAAGGTCTCAAACCATCTCTCTCCTTCTGAGGGATAAAGTCTCGGTAGCCTTCCTGCAAGAGACACATTTTAGGACAAATAAAATCCCTAATCTTCCTCCCAGGAAGTTTGCTCAGTGGTTTCATAGTACACATGAATCCGCCAGTAGAGGTGTCAGTGTAGCTATACACAAAAACCTTCCCTTCAAGCATACCGCTACTTCAGCGGATCCTGAGGGCAGGTATATTTTTGTAAAGGGGGTAGTTGGTGACTCTCCAGTTACATTCGCCAATCTATATGCGCCTAATAGAGGCCAAGTACCATGGCTCGTTCAGACCCTCGCTTTATTGTCATCTTTTTCTGATGGACTGTTAGTTTTGGGAGGCGACTTCAATGTCGCTCTTGAACCGGCAGTAGACACGTCAGTAGGTAGACCGTCTGTGTCCTATAAGCTTTTGAAAAGGCTTAAAACTTCCCTGAGAAAACTGAAGGTCCGTGATGTTTGGCGTACTATAAACCCCAATGGCCGAGACTACACATTTTATTCACATGCCAAGATGTCATTCCATAGATTAGATTATTTGTTCTTGTCTGACTCACATATTCGTAATGTCTCTGGAGCCCGGATTGGTAGTATTACGTTATCTGATCATGCCCCTGTTATCATTAACTTCTCCCTGTCCGGACCACAGAGAAAAGAACGCCTATGGCGTTTGAACGACACCTTGATTTTGGACCCCACCCACGCGTGCAAAATCAAGGCCTCGCTTTCCGAATTTTTCGCGCTAAATGATACACCAGATTCCCCGCCTTCTCCTTCCATACTATGGGAATCCCATAAGGTAGTTATAAGGGGGGAACTAATTGCACTAGGGGCCTATGTAAAAAAGCAAAGAACACAGGCATTAGACGCTTTGCTAGCGAAGATTGCTCGCCTTGAATCCTCTCACAAGGAATCACAGGCTAAGCGCACCCTGACCGAACTAACTGAAGCTAGAGTACACTTAAAAAACCTATTAAATATAACCTCTGCAAAGCTGATCCTACGCTCACGATTTAAAGCCTATGCACATGGGGATAGAGGAAACAGACTGATGTCGGCGATCGCCAAGAAGCAGTTCTCTGACTCCTTTGTTTCCTCTATTAAGGACCCCAAAGGTAAAATACATAAATCTACCCCAGATATAGCTAAGGCATTCTGTGCTTTTTATGAGACCCTATACAATCTACCCCCCCCAGATGGTGCATCTGTTAGTGATCTCTCAGAAGCTACTGATAAATTCCTACAGAATTTAGATCTCCCTTCTATAGCCCCGGCCAAGGCATCTCAATTGACTAGACCTGTCACTGATCTAGAGATTCACAAAGTACTCATGTCCATCCCCTCGGGTAAAAGCCCAGGACCAGATGGGTTCCCCATCACTTATTATAAATCCTTCAAAGATGTTCTAATTCCCCGTTTCAGGAACCTGTGCAATCATCTTCTCACTGGTGGCTCCCTTGCCCCTCATTCCTTATTGGCACACATTACTGTCCTACATAAGGAGAATAAGGATCCGACATGCTGCAGCAACTATAGGCCGATCTCTCTACTAAACTGTGATGTGAAGTGGTGGGCGAAGATCTTGGCCACTAGGCTTCAGGATGTGCTGCCTGACATCGTCCATGAGGAACAGGTGGGTTTTGTCCATGGCAGACAGGGGTCAGAAAATACAATAAGGCTTCTTCATCTTGTAAATTGGGCTAAAAGATCATCTAAGCCCTTGGTGCTAGTAAGTACGGACGCGGAAAAGGCCTTCGACAGGGTCAGTTGGCATTATATGTCGCGGACCCTGTTGAGATTTGGCCTACCTGACCAATTTATTACTGCCATTTATACGTTATACTCGACCCCCTCTGCCATGGTCAAAGTTAATGGAACACTGTCACCACCATTTCACATCACTAACGGGACAAGGCAGGGATGCCCTTTATCTCCTGCACTATTCATCTTAGTGATGGAGACCCTTTTATGTAGAATAAGAATGGACCCAGAGATAAAGGGCTTACAAATAGGATCTTGTACACACGTTGCTGCGGCATTCGCGGATGACCTTTTAATCATGACCTCAAACCCCAGGGAAGCCTTGCCCAGATTGCTGTTCATATTTGAAGATTTTGGGTTTATATCGAATTTTAAAATTAACTATGGGAAATCCATGGCTCTCAATATCTCTTGTCCACAAGCAGTGATTAATGATCTTAAGCGTGCTACTCCATTCACTTGGGCCTCCAGAGACATTGTGTATTTAGGTACTCATGTTTCGGCTAATGTCCAAGATCTAGCTTCCCTTAACTACCTGCCGCTCCTTCAAACGGTCCGGACACATCTTCAAAACCTGAAACTCCCATTTGTCTCTTGGGTAGGACGAAAAAATTACATCAAGACCTTTATCCTTCCCAAATTTCTGTATTTGCTACAATCCCTACCTATTTGGCTTCCAAATTCATATTTTACTGAAATACGTAGGGTATTCACACGCTTTCTTTGGAATGGCAAGTCACCACGTATTGCTTACTCTGTCCTCACAAGAGATAGAAGGTTCGGAGGCTTTGGGATGCCAGATGTGAAGCTTTATTATACTGCTGTACAGCTAGGCAGATGCGTAACTATTATGTCTCGCCAATCTAGCTCTCTTTGCTCCCGTCTTGAAAATGCACTATTGTCTAACCAAGAATTGCTTACTTTATGGGGTATTAGGCCTATCTCTGCTAATCACTGTTATACGTCCCCGGTTTGGAAAGGCATGTTGGTGGAATGGTCCAAAATGGTTCAGTCCCGCATATTTTTAATTTCCCTAACACTGGTATGCCGCTTAGTCTACTACAAAGCCACATCCATCCAACGGTGTTAAACCCCTCCGGGATTTGGTCTAAGCTCGCTGATATTCCTCTGCGGGATGTCCTTCTCCCGGATGGCTGTTTAAAATGGGATTCAGTAATGGACCTCCCTGAGGTCAAAACAGCACCCTTTTTCCACCTAGCAAATTTCCAGAGAGATACCAAATTGTGTACCGGGCCATTTTCTGATAGTAGTTCGCCCTCCTGGCTTGAAAAGAAGGTCTTGGCTACCAAACCCCCCCTTAGGCCATTATCTCAGATGTATAAAGAAATGCTTTCCTCCCTGCCCCCGGAGCTTCGTTTTGTGGCCTCATGGGAACGGGAGCTCTCCATATCCCTTACAGAGCCAGAGAAAGCGTTCATACTAGCTCATTCACACGGCTTCAATCGTTGTGTGAGGATTCAGGAGAATTCCTTTAAACTCCTGTGTAGATGGTACAAAACACCTGAATTCTTGCATAAATTGAACCCAGAAATTTCTGAAAAATGTTGGAGATGTGGCCTGGACACTGGCTCCTTGTCACATATTTGGTGGCTCTGCCAAAAGATTCAACCGTTCTGGACCTTAATTGAGGATTTAGTTAATCAAATATGCAATACCAAGATATCACTGGATGCTAAGCTTATCTTGCTATGGTGTCCGAACAAATCCCTCACACCCACCAAACATGACCTTCCAACGATGCTGCTCACAGCAGCTAAATTACTTATCCCCTACTTGTGGAAGAACGACTCCCCACCAACTCTCCTTATGTGGACTGATAAAGTAGACCAGATCTACCGTTTTGAGGAGCTAGCGCACTGGGAAAATAACTCACGCTCTCGCTTCCTAAAATTGTGGTCTCCATGGAAAGCCTATAGAAACTTTACATAATAGAGCAGAAATTTATCACCTCCTTGTTTCCCTCCCCTCCTTCCCTTCCTGATCTCCCCCTCCCCCTTCCTTTTCTTGGATATCACTCTAGGGTCAATGATAATAACTGTTTTGTATTGCTTACACTTGACATGTATGCTGGATACTATTTGGTACCATATTGTCATCAATGTACTGTCTTGTGTGGGTCACGGCCCTGAATTTTTCTTTCAATAAAAAGAAATATGGTTAAGAATATAACTACTATAATATTGTTTCCTATGTACAAGTATATAACTACTATAATACTGCCTCCTATGTACAAGAATATAACTACTATAATACTGCTCCTATGTACAAGGATATAACTACTATATTACTGCTCCTATGTACAAGAATATAACTACTATAATACTGCCTCCTATGTACAAGAATATAACTACTATAATACTGCTCCTATGTACAAGGATATAACTACTATAATACTGCTCCTATGTACACGAATATAACTACTATAATACTGCCTCCTATGTACAAGAATATAACTACTATAATACTGCTCCTATGTACAAGAATATAACTACTATAATACTGCTCCTATGTACAAGAATATAACTGCTATAATACTGCTCCTATGTACAAGAATATAACTGCTATAATACTGCTCCTATGTACAAGAATATAACTGCTGATGGATTGTTGTTTTTGGTTATTCCTCTTTATCCTTTCCTCCCTCCTATTCCTTGTCCCTATCCCCATATCCTTCCCCTCCCCTTTTTCCTCTATTTCTGCGTCATTATGTTCACCAGTCATACTACAAGACCTTTATATACTGGTAAGATGCATCTGTAACCTTTGCATAATACTTGTATAATGGGATATGATTATTCTGTCTATATGTGAAAAATGGGAAATTAGTATTGTCCTGTTATTTATATACGGAATTCTGTTTAGGTCCATATCTACAGTCCTTCAAGCTGTTATGTATACTCAAAGCAATGTACGATATCAACCACTTTGTATATGTCACTGCATAATGTTGTAGTATGTATTTTCAATATACTTTTCAATAAAAAGAGAATTTTCAAAGAATATAACTGCTATAATACTGCTCCTATGTACAAGAATATAACTACTATAATACTGCCGCCTATGTACAAGAATATAACTACTATAATACTGCTCCTGTGTACAAGGATATAACTACTATAATACTGCCTCCTATGTACAAGAATATAACTACTATAATACTGCTCCTATGTACAAGGATATAACTACTATAATACTGCTCCTATGTACACGAATATAACTACTATAATACTGCTCCTATGTACAAGAATATAACTACTATAATACTGCTCCTATGTACAAGAATATAACTACTATAATACTGCTCCTATGTACAAGAATATAACTACTATAATACTGCCCCTATGTACAAGAATATAACTACTATAATACTGCCTCCTATGTACAAGAATATAACTACTATAATACTGCCTCCTATGTACAAGAATATAACTACTATAATACTGCTCCTATGTCCAAGAATATAACTACTATAATACTGCTCCTATATACTAGAATATTACTACTATAATACTGCTCCTATGTACAAGAATATAACTACTTTAATACTGCCTCCTATGTACAAGAATATAACTACTATATACCAGTTAAGAATTATTTTTAATCCAGAAATGTACTACTGAAAAGTCTGTCCAGTATTCGCTCTCAATACTTGGTCTCCTTCTGTGTGGCATGGAGGCGATCAGCCTGTGGCACTGCTGTGGTGTTCTGGTTGAGGATCAGGTGGCCTTGATAGTGGTAGTGTGTGTGAACAGGTGCCAAGTCCTGCTGGAAACTGAAATCAACATCTCCATGAAGTTTGTCATCAGGGGAAGTGTTTAGTGCTCTACAATTTCCTGCTAGACGGCTGCGCTGACTTTGGACTTGATATAACACAGTGGACCAACACCAGCAGATGACATGGCTCACCAAACCATCACTGACTGGGGAATCTTCACACTGGACCTCAAGCAGCTTGGGTTGTGGCCTCTCCACTCTTCTTCCAGACTCTGGGACCTTGATTTTCAAATGAAATGCAAAATTACTTTCTTCTGAAAACAGGACTTTGGACCATTCACCATAGTCCAGTTAAGACGCTGGAGTGGTCTTTGTCTCTGGAAGCACTGACTCACAGTCCACTCCTTGTGAATCTCCCCAAAAGTTCTTGAATGGCTTTTTCTTGAGAATCCTTTCAAAGCTGCGGTTATCCCTGTTGCTCGTCCACCTTGTACCACACTTTTTCCTTCCACTCAACTTCCCATTAATATGATTGGATACAGCACTCTGAACAGCCAGCTTCTTTAGCAATGGCCTTTTGTGACTTACTCTCCTTGTGGAGGGTGTCAAAGACTGTCTTCTGGACAACTGTGAAGTCAGCAGTCTCCCCCATGAGGCCTCTTGCACATGACCGTATGTAATTTGCTGTATTTTGCGGTCCGCAAAAAACGGATCTGTACAAAATACATATGACATCCGTGTGCATCTTTTTTTTTTTTGTGGAACGGAACAGCTGGCCCCTAATAGTACAGTACTATCCTTGTCTGTTATGCAGACAATAATAGGACATGTTCTCTTTTTGAACGGAACGGAAATACGGAAACGGAATGCATACGGAATACCTTTGCAACACCCTAAATTTAATCTTGGAGGGGGCGTACATGTACTTAATAAGGCTACTTTCACACTAGCGTTAATATTTTCCGGCACTGAGATCAGTCATAGGGTCTCAATACCGGAAAAAAACGCTTCCATTTTGTCCCCATTCATTGTCAATGGGGACAAAACGTAACTGAACAGAACGGAGCGCTCCAAAATGCATTCCGTTCTCATACCGGAGAGCAGCAGCAATGCTGCAGTTTGATTTCCGTCCTGGGATGCGGAGCAAGACGGATCCGTTTTGACACACAATGCAAGTCAATGGGGACGGTCCCGTTTTCTCTGCCACAATAGAAAACGGATCCGTCCTCCATTGACTTTATATAGAGTTCATGACGGATCCGTCTTGGCCATGTTAAAGATAATACAACCGGATCCGTTCAGAACGGATGCAGACGGTTGCATTATCAATAATGGAAGCGTTTTTTAGCTGAACCATGACGGATCCAGTAAAAACGCCAGTGTGAAAGTAGCCGATACCATAGTTGTTGTACCCACCGACATTGTATATATAGGACGCGGGGCCACAGCAGGAGGGGCAGCGGGCTCCTCTTCATCTTCATCCTCACAAACTGGAGCTATATCATGGACTTCGGAGACGACATTGGAATTCTGCAGATAAAAGTAACATTTTCCTGTTATAATGTATCTATATGAAAAACAATGTATCTCCAGAGACTGGAACACAACTGTGTCTCAGGAGATGTCAGGTACGTCATGCCTTACTAATGTCACTGTCCAATCCGTTCTGTCCCAACTGCTAACACCCAAGTTGTACCATTATTCATAAACTTCTAGTAGGAATAATAGAGGACAGGCACAACGGAAAGATGCTCCAGTATTTTTATTGCATGGGAATCTAAGTAGTTACTAAGACCGTTATGTCAGGAGAGTTGTATATGGAAACTGAATCCCAGTCCCGATTTTGCCAACAGTCCAGCAAACTGGAGTAGAAAAGGGGCCTGATATGAGGTTGGGAGGTCTGATGGGGGGGTCTTATCTGAGGCTGGGGGTCTGATGAGAGTCTGATCTGAGGCTGATGTAGGCTGGGGGAGGGGTCTGATAGGAGGCTGATGGAGGTGGGGGGCAGATCTGAGGCTGAGAAAGGGAGAAAGGCAGGGACAGTTGCGAAGAAAGAGGCAGGGACAGTGGCAGAGTGAAAGCTGGGTGAACCCCTCTCTGGGATGATCTTGGCTGCCATTAATGCCAAAGAACTAAATATGTAACATTCTCAACTTAAATATTAGACTGCTATATGTGGTCAAAATGGCGCCTGTACTTTTTGTAATGTATAGTGCAGGCGCCATTTTGTGCTGCAAAAATACAGGGCTCTAGATTTTTTTAATTGAAGCGCAATTTCTGTAACTTACCCCTAAATCACTTATATGTTTTACCAAATATAGCAGTCAAATTTTGTATGGCCCCCGAACGATGTTACAAATATCCAAATCGCCCTCGGCAGCAAAAAGGTTCCCCACCCCTGCTGATAGTTGATACAAGGCACTTACTAATGTATTGTGATTATACAGATTATACAGCCACCACTAGAGGGAGCTCACTACATACAGATTATACAGCCACCACTAGGGGGAGCACACTGTATACAGATTATACAGTCACCAGTAGAGGGAGATCACTACATACAGATTATACAGCCACCACTAGAGGGAGCTCACTACATACAGATTATACAGCCACCACTAGAAGGAGCTCACTACATACAGATTATACAGCCACCACTAGAGGGCGCTCACTACATACAGATTATACAGCCACCACTAGGGGGAGCACACTGTATACAGATTATACAGTCACCAGTAGAGGGAGATCACTACATACAGATTATACAGCCACCACTAGAGGGAGCTCACTACATACAGATTATACTGCCACCACTAGAGGGAGCTCACTACATACAGATTATACAGCCACCACTAGGGGGAGCTCACTACATACAGATTATACAGCCACCACTAGAGGGCGCTCACTACATACAGATTATACAGCCACCACTAGAGGGAGCTCACTGTATACAGATTATACAGCCACCACTAGAGGGAGCTCACTACATACAGATTATACAGCCACCACTAGAGGGCGCTCACTACATACAGATTATACTGCCACCACTAGAGGGAGATCACTACATACAGATTATACAGCCATCACTAGGGGGAGATCACTACATACAGATTATACAGCCACCACTAGAGGGAGCTCACTACATACAGATTATACAGTCACCAGTAGAGGGAGATCACTACATACAGATTATACAGCCACCACTAGAGGGAGATCACTACAGACAGATTATACAGCCACCACTAGAGGGAGATCACTACATACAGATTATACAGCCACCACTAGAGGGAGATCACTACATACAGATTATACAGCCACCACTAGAGGCAGCTCACTACATACAGATTATACAAACTACATGATTGGTTGCTATTGGCAACAGCGACGGGTTAAAGGAGTGGCATCACTTTAGCAAATGGCATTTATTATGTAGAGAAAGTTAATACAAGGCACTTACTAATGTATTGTGATTGTCCATATTGCCTCCTTTGCTGGCTGGATTCACTTTTTCATCACATTATACGCTGCCTGTTCCCATGGTTACGACCACCCTGCAATACATCAGCGGTGGGCGTGCTTGCACACTAAGAAAAAGTGCCGGCCTCTCTGGTGGCTGGGACCATGGGAGCGCACATAGGCTGGTTCTTTTTCCTATAGTGTGCAAGCACGACCACCACTGATGGATTCCAGGGTGGTCGTAACCATGGAAAAGGGGCAGTGTATAATGTGATGAAAAAGTGAATCCAGCCAGCAAAGGAGGCAATATGGATAATCACAATACATTAGTAAGTGCCTTGTGTTAACTTTCTCTACATAATAAATGCCACTTGCTGAAGTGACGCTACCCCTTTAACCCGTCTCTATTGCCAATAGGAACCAATCAGAGCTCCGGTTTCATTTTTCTAGAGCTGAGCTCTGATAGGTTGCTATGGGCAACAAGACAGGGCTAGAAAAGCTGGGGGGGGGGGGGAGTAGATCTAGCTTTTTGGAGATTTTGAAGTTTTTAATTAAACAATATTGAGGACATTTATCCAGACTGGTGCTTAGGAGAACTGGCTTAGTTGCTCACAGCAACCAATCAGATTCCTCCTTTCATTTCTCAGCACTCCTTTGGAAAATGAAAGAGACAATCTGATTGGTTGCTATGGGCAACTAAGCCAGTTTGCCTTAACACCAGTTTTAAGATCCCTCACTGACTTCATGTATACTTGTCAACGTTTCTAGAAATGGGAGAGACTCTCCCGGCCTCCCAGAAGAGGTGGCATATTTCCCAAGCACAGTATAGAGCGCCGCTTTCTCTTGGACAGCAGCACTCTATGGAAGAGATTGATCAAAACTGGCTTAGTTGCCCATAGCAACCAATCAAATTCCACCTTTAATTTTTCACAGCGCCTTTACAAAATGAAAGGATGAATCTGATTGGTTGCCATCAGCAACTAAGCCAGTATTCATTTACACCAGTTTTGATAGACCTCCCGCATATGTTCTTATACAGTATGTGGAGCCGGTATTCTGCATCTAAAGTGCATTGAGGGGGCGGGCACTGTACAAAAAGGGGCGCATGCCAATGCCCCGAAAAATCTCAGCGATGTGGTGCGCATGTGGGCCCCCTCCCGTCTTCCTGAGGCTAACCATCAAAGGTTGGCAAGTATGACTGAATGTAGACATCAGTGAGTGAGGAGCTATAACAAATGCAGATATTCTGCTCAAAGTTCATCAAAAGTTAGAAATTTTAACCATAATGTCCTAAAATATTCCATTAGGATAAATCATAAAAATCTAAATACCGGCAGATACAGATTGACATGAAAAGCATAGGCGGCAATGGCTGCCAGGCTCCTGTGGTCTATGGACGTGGCATGCTAGTCACTGGGCATGACGGGGTTAACACTCGCATTCTTCTTCTCCTCCTTCAAGAATGTAGAAGAAATATGGCCGCCACCCTGAGAAATGTTATACAACATGAGCAGTTACGTCTGTCTCACTCAGCTTTCCCGGACTCCCAAGCGGCGTATCTGCGCAATAGATATGGGAGAGACCGATATGCCAGTCAGACGTCTGGAAAAGCTGAGTGACAACTCATTATGGTCAAGATGATAGCTTTCACAGTGGTTGTCACCCAGCTTCCCAGGCACCTGAATGGCATATAGGACCAGTATTCCGTTTATTGCGAAGGTTCGCCATCCGGAAATCTGGAAAAGCTGTGTGACAAAGCACAATGGTAATGACGAGAGAGGTCGTCTCCCAGCTTTCCATTGTCCCCGAAAGGTCGGAAAAAGCTGGATGATGAGCAGTATGGTCTCCGTGACATTACTCCCAAGGGATGTCACCCAACTTTTCTAGCTACCTGAACATCCAATCTATCAGTATGGGAGATCTCCCCCTGCATCCGGCACAAGCTGGGTGAAATAGTAAGCTCGCCATTGCAGCTCTGACAGGGGAAGGCATTCAGCTTTACCAAATACTCATGGACAAAATGGTCATGGAGGAACCTGGAAAAGATGGGCGAGGAGAAAAACGGTCTTCTTTGCCGGGGTCTTTAAGCCATGTTTCCTAGCATTCTGACACATGGGTACAGGCTATTCGCGGAGAGAGCAGGGCAGGGGCTCACATGGCACATCGCTTTTCCTGCCTGTGCCCGTTCTACTAAAGCCCCAAATGTCAAGGATACCACCAGGGACACCTCTATTTCAGGGTTGAGAACAGGAGCGATGCTCCGGCCTGTATGGCGCTCAGTGCAGCCCCAGGGGAACCCATTCTCCAGTACACAGAGGTGCAAAGTGTGATAGGTGCCTGAACATCAGATTCCTATTTGACTAGGAAAAGTAAAAAAATAAATAAAGTACATTAAAAAAAAAAAAAAATTCCCTCACATTTAGAATAGATTTTAACAAGAGTCTTTCCTTTCTCAAGGTTATGTATAGCTTTTTAGCCAATAGCATGACACATTATATCTGTGCCTATGACACTGGCTGACCTGTTACATGTGCGCTTGGCAGCTGAAGACATCTGTGTTGGTCCCATGTTCATTGCTGAGAAAAATGATGTTTTAACATATGCAAATGAGCCTCTAGGAGCAACGGGGGCGTCGCCATTACACCTAGAGGCTCTGCTCTCTCTGAAACTGCCGCGCCCTCTGCTCTTTATTAACAGGACGAGGTGTGATGATATGTTCACTGCCTGGTCCTGTCAACCAAAGTGGGGACGGTGAGGCAGTTGCAGAGACAGCAGAGCCTCTAGGTGTAACGGCGACGCCCCCGTTGCTCCTAGAGGCTCATTTGCATATATTAAAACATCATTTTTCTCAGGAATGCGGACACACATGAACATGTAACAGGTCAGCCAGTGTCATAGGTACAAAACTGCTGACAGATGCTAGGAAGAGCCAAGAAAGAGAGGAGATAGGATCTTCTCCGTGACCAAGCGACCCTGCTCCTTAGGCCCATGAAAACCAATAAGTCGTCAATGGAAATGGTCCGAAAGCAACTTCCCATCCCAGGACATGAACATCAGAGGAGTCCAAGGGGAGAAAGACTCCATATTCATATAGTTCTTTACATGTACACTTACCGTGCTGTCAGACGGCATGTAAACCTCAAGTTCGTTATCTGCAGGGAGAGAAGACACAGCTATTACACAGCTCCCCTCACGTCTACATGAACACACACAGAAGGGACAGAAGCCTGCACAGCGTTATGGGGCTGCCTAATTTCTTCATTTTCATATTTAATAAAAAAATAAATAATAAAAAAATAAATCAGCTGCCAGACAGGGAGGAGTTGGCTCGCCGCTCCAGATGCCAGTTTGGCTTGGCTCACTGCTGGTAGGGAATATGGACACCTACTGTAGGAGAAAGCCTCTTGCAGTCGCTTACTGTCCCATGTCGTTAAAGGGGTTTTCTGAGATTTTTTTAACTGATGACCTATCCTGAAGATAAGTTATCAGTATCTGATCGGTGGGGGTAAGACACCCGGGACCCCCTGAAGATTATCTGTTTGAGAAGGCGCTGGCGTTCCTTTGCTCACCAAAGCACAGCGCTGTACACTGTATAGTGGTCGTGCTTGGTATTGCAGCACAGCCCCATTCACTTCAACGGGGCAGAGCTTCTCCTAGGCCACGTGATTGATGAACGCGACGTTACACGGCCTCGAAAAGCTGAAAGAAGGACGCGGTGCTACTGCGATCGGTGCCTTCTCAAACAGCTGATCACCGGGGGTCCCTGGTGTCAGACCCCCACCGATCTCAGAAAACCCCCCTTTAACTTACTGAAATACTGTACGTACCTGGAAGGTGATGTTGCAGTCGTTAGATGATTCTTTACTCAGGTTAACTTTTTGTTCTCGACATTTATATGGGGTTCGGGCAGCCCTAAATTAATACTTGCTCCAAAGACCTAAAGAGCTGCCGCGCGCTGCCGGATGTATATTTGTATTATTTAGCAGGACAGCTCCATTTTACATCTAAATGCATCTCTGACCCTCCTTTACCTAATTCTGAACATCACTTGGGTCAATTTTTGCAGCTGAAATCTCTGTGGCCTAAATTTTATATTATATACAATGTAGGGGGAAGCCTCAAAAATTTTTATTCCGCCACAGTTTTGTGGGTTTTGTTCATTCTCTGGGTCTGTACGATTACAGCGATTCCACATTTATATAGTTTTTCTTATGTAATAATAATAATAATAATAAATAAAAATAGCCATATTCTGACCGCCATACATTTTTTTTTATAGTTATGCCTACAGAGCTGTGTGAGGGGTCATTTTTTGCGGGACAATCTGTAGTTTTTATTGATACCATTTTAGAATGTGTGTGACTTTTTGATCACTTTTTATTCAATTTTGTTTCAGGGGTGAAGTGACCAGAAAAAATGGCGATACGGTCACTTTGATTTTTTTTCTGCCATTACTCAGTTCGCAGTATAAGAATAATATTTTTAGATTTTAATAGCACAGGCATTTCCGGACATGGCGATGCCACTAATACTTCATTTTTTGATTGTTTACTTTAGAAGCGATTATTTGAACTTTTATATTGTTTTATATTTTTTAAAAACGTTATTTTTTTACTTTATTTTGATAATTTTGATTTTTATCATTAGATTGCCAATTTTATTCTGTAATGGATATATAACCATTACAGAATAAGGATTTAGTGTATTCCAATGCAGTGCTGCCACCTGCAGGCCAGCACTGGAAAATGCTAGTAAATCGGCCTGGAAGCCTTGTACAGGCTCAAACCTATTACTAGCATGGATTGCCTTCCTAGATCTTAGCCAGTGGAAGGCGGCCTGGACCTGAAAGCACATGGCTTCTGGTTTTAGAGCTTTCAGATGCCGTGGTCACATTTGAGGCGTTTAAGGTGTGTGATCGGCATTATCGCCGATCGCAGACATTAGCCCCTGGCCTCGGTTGTTTAAAACAGTTAAACCCGGCAGTTATGGCGCCTGCTGTGCAGCTTTAAATTTTATTATTTTATTTTTATTATATCTTTAAAGAACGGACTTCAGCCGTACATGTACGACGGAGGTGGTTAAAACAATGATTCATTTTCGGTATTCAAACGCATTCAGTTACACCACGCCCTTCTTTCTCATCTTCTCCTTTGATTTGGATACTTTGCTCCCAAGGTCCGAGGGTTTTTGGGTCTCTCTGCCAAATTGCTATATGAAGCTACTATTGCTGAATCTATATCTATTCCCTCTCAGAGGATTGGGGAACGGCACAGCAATAAACGGATACAACTCTGTATTATCCACAGTGCATCTGCTTCATATGGGCAGGATTCCCACTAACGATTGCCATAGATGGACTTTGTCCACCTCATTTGGTTATTCCCTGAGGTTTCCTCTTTTAGGACAGATATACGATTAGTAAATCAGAAACTGGCTAAACTGGTTCCACAATCGCCTGAGATTTGTCTCATCCCGGAAGATTTGTGGTCCTATTATGAACAGATCCTATTGCATTTGCAAGGGGCGTTATTTCACGCTAGAGAACCTATTGCTATGAGATGGATGGCGGAAAGGCCTCCGTCCTTATCACAATGGAGGAATCTAGTAAATGGTATCCTTCCATACAAAAGAATAGTTTTTAAAAACCATGGACGACTCAAATTCCAGCAGGTGTGGAATGTGTGGTGCGCCTCTCCTCAAACCCTTTTTACTCTTCAAAGGTTTAATGACCTAATGGCACGACTTCCGTTTTTTTTTTTTTAAGCATCTCTCAGATGATTGCAAGTCTTACATTTTTTGCTACCAGGAATTAGTGAGGAGCGAAGCGAGCTTCAGCTTTTACATCCGAAGTCGCTTCGTTCATAACTTCGGATTAATACTGTACAGAGATCCGTCCCCATACAGTATTAGAATGTATGGGCTCCAAAGAGTTAGTTATTCGCAAAGTCGGGCGTGACTTCGTTGAATAACTTCGGTAATCTATTTTTTAAGTGGAAAACCACTTTAAAACTTGGAACCCAACTTGCCTCACCAAGAAGGACAAGTCGTAAGGTTATGCAAATGGAGGAAGTAGTAGCTGTCGCTACGAAATGCAGATGATGAAATTTCCAAGCACCTAGCTCCAATCTTTGACATGTGGGAGGGGCATAAAAAAACGGTTTGAAAGCAAAAGATTTTTAGATCCATGAAACCTCAAAAATCGGATTAAGCTGTATTGGATGTTTGTGCAATGCCTCCTGTTCCTGGACTTGAGAGAGAGAAAATAATGAGGAACTGGGGTGAAAATCAAGCCGTGGAGACAGGAGAACCTCTAAGCAGCCAGATCATCTGATTAGAAGAATGGTGCGTAGTGATCCAGTCTGTGCTGCAAGTGAAATCGTCACATCCCAAGCCTAGGGCGGCAAACAGCAACTACACAAACCATCAGAAGACGTCTCCCCGACATTGGGCTATGAGCCTGACGTCCAGCTACAGGGGTCCACTAACCTCATGTCACCACTCTCAAAGGCTGTCATGGTGCACAGCAAAACGGCAGTGGAGGTCTGTCCTCTTCAGAGAGGAGTCCTTGTTTTATCTCAGACACAATGATAGCTGGAGATTGGTCTGGGGACCACATGGGCGAATCCATGAAGAGGCCTTCACAAGGGAACCTCACACAGGTCCTACTCTCGGGATTATGGTTCCACATTGGTTTGGTCATGGAACCAATGGTATGGCCATTTCTCCAAAGTGTCCCATGGGCCGTTTTTCAACAGGACAACGCCAGGCCACATTTTGCACGTACTACTGTGAGCAGCCTGTGTAGCCTAAACATGCTACCATGGCCTGCAGCGTCTATAGACTTGCGTTGAGCACATCTGGCATGTCATTGGTTCATAATTACAAAAGGAGCTGCCAGCAGCCGATCTTGATGATTTGTGTGCCCAAGAGCATTCTCAGACAACCATTAATAACATGCCAAGGCATGCAAGTGCGGGTATTTCTGTGCGTGGCACTCATACTCCAAGCTGATTAAATTAAGATGTTTTGAATATTTTGTTTCGATATTTTTTATCATTTGCATATCATTAACATGTCTGCCAATCCTGTGATTTCTATATTTCCATCACATTTCGGTGTTACAATTTTGAGGTTGAGCATTGAATTTACTTTCAGTAATGTGCCAATATGCTGGGTGCCAGGCTGTGCCCTGGCATGATCATTTATTTCATATAAAGAGAGGAGTTTATTTCTAGCTTCCGTGACTGTGGATTGTATGTATGACGGCATGGCATCATTCTGCAAACACAACCCTGCTGAGCCATCCCGGTAGCAGAGTCAGCTGCAGGAAAGCTTGCCAATACAAACAATGTGGACAGGTCTGAAGCCGGCCAGAGAGCGAGGAAGAGGAGCAGAAGGGGGGAGATACTCATGACTCATATCGGAAACAATTACAGGCTATTGCTTGACTTGTAAAAATCCCAAAGCACAGAAAAAAAAAAGAAAAAGTGGCAGCTTATCAGAACTGACTGGGATATAAATCTGCTGACAACACAGTGAGAGAATGAAGGTAAAGTGCAGAATAACAAGCAGGCTCATAAGCAGTGCAGAGTGAGATATTGTGTTGTAGTTTCATCTGAAAAAAAGCCATCTGCTTCTGTAAAGATGAGGAAAAGGTGGAAGACTATAATACTGCCTCCTATGTACAAGAATATAACTACTATAATACTGCCTCCTATGTACAAGAATATAACTACTATAATACTGCTCCAATGTACAAGAATATAACTACTATAATACTGCCTCCTATGTACAAGAATATAACTACTATAATACTGCTCCTATGTACAAGAATATACCTACTATAATACTGCTCCTATGTACAAGAATATAACTACTATAATACTGCTCCTATGTACAAGAATATAACTACTATAATACTGCTCCTATGTACAAGAATATAACTACTATAATACTGCTCCTATGTACAAGAATATAACTACTATAATACTGCCTCCTATGTACAAGAATATAACTACTATAATACTGCTCCTATGTACAAGAATATAACTACTATAATACTGCTCCTATGTACAAGAATATAACTGCTATAATACTGCTCCTATGTACAAGAATATAACTACTATAATACTGCTCCTATGTACAAGAATATAACTACTATAATACTGCTCCTATGTACAAGAATATAACTGCTATAATACTGCTCCTATGTACAAGAATATAACTGCTATAATACTGCCCCTATGTACAAGAATATAACTACTATAATACTGCCTCCTATGTACAAGAATATAACTACTATAATACTGCCTCCTATGTACAAGAATATAACTGCTATAATACTGCTCCTATGTACAAGAATATAACTGCTATAATACTGCTCCTATGTACAAGAATATAACTGCTATAATACTGCTCCTATGTACAAGAATATAACTACTATAATACTGCTCCTATGTACAAGAATATAACTACTATAATACTGCTCCTATGTACAAGAATATAACTACTATAATACTGCCTCCTATGTACAAGAATATAACTACTATAATACTGCTCCTATGTACAAGAATATAACTACTATAATACTGCTCCTATGTACAAGAATATAACTGCTATAATACTGCTCCTATGTACAAGAATATAACTACTATAATACTGCTCCTATGTACAAGAATATAACTACTATAATACTGCTCCTATGTACAAGAATATAACTGCTATAATACTGCTCCTATGTACAAGAATATAACTACTATAATACTGCCCCTATGTACAAGAATATAACTACTATAATACTGCCTCCTATGTACAAGAATATAACTACTATAATACTGCCTCCTATGTACAAGAATATAACTACTATAATACTGCTCCTATGTACAAGAATATAACTACTATAATACTGCTCCTATGTACAAGAATATAACTGCTATAATACTGCTCCTATGTACAAGAATATAACTACTATAATACTGCTCCTATGTACAAGAATATAACTACTATAATACTGCTCCTATGTACAAGAATATAACTGCTATAATACTGCTCCTATGTACAAGAATATAACTACTATAATACTGCCCCTATGTACAAGAATATAACTACTATAATACTGCCTCCTATGTACAAGAATATAACTACTATAATACTGCCTCCTATGTACAAGAATATAACTGCTATAATACTGCTCCTATGTACAAGAATATAACTGCTATAATACTGCTCCTATGTACAAGAATATAACTGCTATAATACTGCTCCTATGTACAAGAATATAACTACTATAATACTGCTCCTATGTACAAGAATATAACTACTATAATACTGCTCCTATGTACAAGAATATAACTACTATAATACTGCTCCTATGTACAAGAATATACCTACTATAATACTGCCTCCTATGTACAAGAATATAACTACTATAATACTGCTCCTATGTACAAGAATATAACTACTATAATACTGCTCCTATGTACAAGAATATAACTACTATGGGGGCGGAGCCTGACAGCCGACCGAGAGAGACGCATGTGAGAGAGCTCCTCTCCATGTGAGTCAGCAAACTAGTTAATTCTGCTATCTAGCCTTGTGAGAATGGGCAAAGTGGGTAGATTTATCCCCAGTGATATACCAGAACCCAATAGATTGGACAAAAGTCCAAAAGAAATGGAGAAATTTCTTAACAAGAGACCTCCAGCCGCAAGTGCTGCCAAGATGGCGCCGCCTGAACAAGATGACTGGCTGCAGGGCGCGGAAGGAGCGGACGGCGTCTCACCAGACACAGACACCCGGTCCAAGACAAACTCATCGGCACCCATTTCACGCCAGTTCATTCAGCAAGCTCTGACCTCAGCACTGGCTCCGGTGATGCAGGATCTCACGGAGATCAAGAGTGATGTCAAACACATTGGGCACCGGGTGGAAAAGTTAGAGCACAACCAGGCGGCCATACTGACTTTTGCTCACACTTTAGGAGAAAACAGCGCAGCACTTGCCTCGTCGCTGGACAACGCTTATGCACTAATAGAAGACCAGGAAAACCGTAGCCGTCGGAAGAACATCAGGCTACGTGGTCTTCCAGAGCTGGTGCCTCATGACGCACTACCTGAGGCAGCCGCCGCCATATTTTCGGGCCTATTAGGATCAGAGCGTGCAGCAAAGATTTGTGTGGAGCGTATCCACAGAGCATTAAGGCCGAGACCAAAAGAAACAGACCCACCGAGAGATGTGGTGTGCGGGCTGCTGCGATATATTGACACAGCGGCTATTCTTAAAGCGGCCAGGGAACAGAAGGAGCCGATCTATGAAGGAGCAAAGATTTTACTATATCAAGACCTGGCACCCTCGACCCTAAGCAAGCGGAGAATCCTGAGGCCGCTCACAGACCACCTTAGGGCACTCAAAATGCCTTATAAATGGCTCTTCCCGTTTGGGTTAACTTTCTCCTCAGAGGGCAAGAGATGTACGATACGCACACCAGCGGACTTACCAGCAGCATGGTCCCTTCTCCAAACGACTCCATTGGACATACCATCTTGGCTACCATCAGCCGACACAGGAGTCCCACTGCCTGAACTACCCGTGGAGCAGAGGTGGATCAAAGCAGCAAGTAGAAGAAAATCTAACATTAGGCCTTGAAGCTGCAAGCATTGCCTAATAACACCCTCTTTGCACATCAATGACATCTGTTGGAAGCGGAGCCGGACTAGGCCGCACAATGGACGTTTCTAATGGTTCATGCTGCAAGTATACTGCAATGCCATATATGTCTGCTTTATGTATAGCTTTATGTGAGACGCCCAGCCGCTGCCTTGCGACCGAGTACCCAGAAGGGCCTTGGCTGTGATGCCGCGGATGGGCCGCTCCATGGCGGGTGGGCAGAACCACTGCTGCTGTGGTGGTCTGACCACTCAAGGTCAGGTTTAGAGAACATAACCACTTTAAACATATTTGCGGCATTTAATAGAACCCTACGTTAGGAGATATGTTAGCATGCTTCCTCACATCTGAACTAAAATATAGCATTGTCAGGATAGAGTGTGGCACTAGGCCGGTCAGGCTAGGATGTTAAGCTGTTTACACTATTTCACCCTGTTTGCAATGACTCATGTGACGGGTTGGCTTTCCCCCCCTGTATCGCCACCTGCCACAGTCCTACATGGCACTCACCAGGGAAATATTGGCGCAATCCTGGTGTAAGCGCCTTAGAACAGGCTGGCTTGGGCCATTCGCGCTTTGCCTTTTTCTGATGGGCTGCGCGTTAGGCACAAGTCACCCGACAAACGTGTTGGAGATTTACTCCACTTATCAAATGTTCTCAATGTTTTGCATGTTATTCCGTTTCCCTGGACACACATATGGATATGATTCTTTGCTCGCTCTAATGCAACCACTCAGAATATACCATGGCATTGATTAAGTGTACATCATTCAATGTGAGAGGGTTTAACACCCCGCAGAAGAGGTCATAAGGATGATGAAAAAATTGCACACTGACATCTGTTTTCTGCAAGAATTGCACTTAAAGTCAGGGCGTGTGCCCACGCTCCCCAGAACACATTTCCAGCATTGGTTCACTAGTGAATGGAGCAGGGCGGCTAGGGGAGTAGGCATCGCCATATCAAAAAAAGTCCCTTTCCAATTGATTTGTAAACAGGAAGACCCAGAAGGGCGCTATGTATTTGTGAAGGGATCAATTGGTACCCAGGTAGTGACACTTGCCAGTTTATATTCCCCTAACAGGGGACAAGCAAAATGGCTTATCAATACTCTAAAAAAATTTGCTTCTTTTGCAGAAGGAATAAGAATATTAGGTGGGGATCTCAATATGACACTAAACCCCTTAGTAGATGCATCTGATGGCACTTCACAATTAACTCAGGCGGCCTTAGGCAGGGTAAATAACTACCTCGCAGATGCCAACCTGGTGGATTCATGGAGACTGCTCCACCCTGTCGAGAAGGATTTTTCTTTCTTCTCAGCCCCGCATAGCACTTACAAGAGGCTGGACTATGTCCTGATCTCTGGCAGCTGTGCGGACAGGCTGGAGCGGTCCACCATTGAATCCATCACGGTTTCTGACCATGCCCCAGTGACTATTTCACTCCAGTTCCCAACATTGCCAATACATTCTAGACAATGGCGTTTAAACGAGACACTTCTAGACAAACAGTCTGATCGAGACAATCTTAGTCAGAAACTGATTTGGTTTTTTAAGGGAGAATTGCACGGAAGGAATGCCGCTCACAACTGTATGGGAGACGCACAAACAAGTAATAAGGGGGGAGCTCATTGCGCTAGGCAGCAGAGTCAAAAAGAGCAGACAGGAGCACTTAAATAATCTACTTAAACAAATTGCGGATATTGAATCGCTTCATAAGCGGTCTAGAGCCATAGACGCCAGAGATAAACTAAGTACCCTACGTAAACAGCTGACAGATCACCTAAACATAAGCTATGCGAAGACATACCAGTACTCGCAGTTCCGCTTTTACTCCCATGGAGACAAGGGCACTAAACTCATGTCCTCTTTGCTTAAACAAAAGAAGGATTCCATGTTTATAGCAGGTATTGATACCAGAGATGGCACTACCCTACACAAAACGTCAGATATAGCCACTGAGTTCCAAAAATTTTATAAGGATCTATACGGTCTTCCAGAAGAAATAGCAGGATCTACAGCAGGAAGAGACACTCTGATAGATAACTTTTTAAGCCATTTGCAGCTACCCAGCTTAACCGAGGTGGAAGGCCAGGCTTTATTGTCGCCTGTTACAGAGGAAGAGGTCACAAAAATATTAGGCTCCATGCCATTGGGGAAAAGCCCGGGCCCAGACGGCTTCCCAGTGGGCTATTATAAAAAATTCTCGAAAGAGCTAGCTCCCCACTTGGCTGCCTGGTGCAATGAGCTTCTGAAAGGTTCCCAGTTACATAAGCAGTCCCTCGAGGCCACAGTTACTATACTCCCCAAACCGGGGAAAGATCCTAAGTTATGTGGCAGCTATAGGCCAATTTCGTTGTTAAACGTCGACGTGAAGGTCTGGGCAAAACTCTTAGCAACCAGAATTAGTGCCCTTCTCCCTAAACTCATAAACCCTGAACAGACAGGTTTTGTACCTGGCAGGGAAGGCAGTCACAACTCGTGTAGAATCCTATCCATCATGCAGTTAGCTATTAAAAATAAAATTCCCCTGGTCCTGCTGGGTATAGACGCGGAGAAGGCCTTTGACCGGGTGAATTGGACCTATATGATGAGGACTTTACAAAAGTTTGGCTTTCCTCAGCAGTTTAGGAATGCTATCATGTCACTGTATGGCGACCCTAGCGCCCGGATCAGAGTTAATGGCACCCTGTCGCCTCCCTTCCCCATAAGGAACGGGACGAGGCAGGGTTGCCCCTTATCACCTGCTTTGTACATTCTAGTGATGGAAACATTGCTACAAGCTATTAGGGAGCACCCAGATATCAAGGGTATTAAATTGGAGAATAGCCCCATAGAACATCTTAATGCAGCATATGCAGATGACCTCTTGGTCATGGTGTCCAACCCGGTCGAGGCCTTCCCGCGTCTGTTATCCCTGTTCGAGCAGTATGGACAGGTGTCCAACTTTAAAGTGAACCACACAAAGTCAGAGGCAATGAATGTATCTGCACCAGCCAATCAGATCAGTCTACTTAAATCTAGTACTCCCTTTATATGGCAAACGTCTCACCTGTCCTACCTGGGTATCAAAATTCCTCATAAACTGGATAGAATATTCCAACTAAATTATGCTGCATTACTGAAAGATATCCAACAGCAGTTACACACCCTACGGATCCCGTATGTATCGTGGATGGGTCGGAAGAACATGTTGAAAGCATTTATCATGCCTAGACTATTATATGCCATGCAGATGCTGCCTGTCTTTCTCCCCTCTTCCTTCTTTACGCAAATCAGACGACTCTTTAGCACGTTCCTTTGGGGGGGGAGGGGAGCGAGACTGGCACATCGCACGCTGATCTTAGGGAAGGTTCAAGGAGGTATGACTTTACCTGATGCACAATTATACTATAAAGCCATACACCTGAAGAGGTGGTTACATATTCACGCCCCTTGGTCCAATATCTTAAGCAAAGAAATAGAGATCGCACAACTTGATAGGAAGCAGAGAGCTGGTTTATGGGGCCTGAACTCCTCTTCACTACACTCACATATGTTGCTTAAAGGCACAGTAGGTGTTGTTAGACAACTAAATAAGGATAAAAGTCTGCTCCTTGCTCCGTCATCATTGATGCCAGCCGACCTTGCTCCATTCCTAGTTAGACCCAAGGCAGACAATGTACCGCCAATATGGAACAAAATGCACTCTTACACTATAGATGAATTTCTGGATGGGGCATCAAGTGCTCTTCATGACCAACACCCTATAAACAACGTTCTATCATCTTGTAACTTTCTGGATACCATTGAACTTAATTCTGTGAGTAAACCATTACTAAAAGACAGACAGAGCAAAACGGAAACCACTTGGTTTGAGAAGCTGGTGCTTTTAGAGTCGCCCCCTAACAAACTAATATCCAAACTATACTTGGCACTTAACGTCCAGAGCCCGATTGGGATACCACATTATTTAAAAACTTGGGCCACAGAACTAGATACAGACTTTTCAGAAACCGATATTTTGCGTATCCACGCACACTCCCATGGATTCTCCAGATGCGTGAGAGTGCAAGAGCACTCATACAAAACTATTAACTCAATGGTATCACACCCCAAAACAATTATTCACTAAGGGGCTAAGTAGTTCTGACCTTTGCTGGAGATGTGGGGAGGAGAGTGGATCACAAACACATATATTTTGGTCATGTTCAAAAATACGAGAGTATTGGGAAGGAGTATCTGAAGTAATAGACAAAGTTATGAATAGACATGTCCAGCTATCGCCAGAATTGGTGCTTCTCTGGCTTCCCACTCCAGGCCTGTCTCCATCCAAATCAAGCTTACCTACCACTCTAATACAAGCAGCGAGGCTTCTAATTCCACAGAAATGGCTCAGTAAAGAGCCACCTGCACTCCCACACTGGGAAATAAAAGTAGACCAGATATGTAGAATGGAGGAGCTGGCTGGTTGGGAAGGCAGACGGCATGAGAAATATCTTAAAACCTGGTCTCCGTGGTTGAAATATAGGAACCAGGGAACAGACCCTCAAGTGCGCTAAGATGCTATGGAAGTAATCTATACGGTTGCCTCATTATACTCTCAATCCATGATCACCAATTCAACAAGGGCTGTTAGAGCGTGTTTAGATAAAGCATATATGAAAGCATTTGAAACATATGTGTCCAGGAGGGTCTCCTCTGGGGGCCTCATTACCCCAGTTCTCTCCCAGTCCAGGTTAAGGGACTGTTGTTCCTTTTTCCTTCCCCCTGTGTCCCCCTTTTCTGATTGGAACTTTTCCTCCTCCTACGGATGCTGGCGGTAGGAGCAAATAATGGTTCATCTCAGAAAACATGGTTGTCTAGTGTCTGCTGCCATATATACTTCTTAATAAAGCTTGCCTACGTAAGATACAATTAGGCTATGGGGCAAGATACTTCACAGGATCTGGGTAGCCGTAATATCTGTCGTACGACACTTATAATGTTAAATCTTATGACGATATAATCCAATGCACATTATAATGGAATGCATGCTTTACTCATAGTTAAGTACGCTATAAATGTGATGCCTTTGTCTTGTATGACAAAATGTGAAAATTGGAATGTTCCGATATTGTTTCTACTCTGCTACTTTTTCAATAAAAAGAAATTTGACAAAGAATATAACTACTATAATACTGCTCCTATGTACAAGAATATACCTACTATAATACTGCTCCTATGTACAAGAATATAACTACTATAATACTGCTCCTATGTACAAGAATATAACTACTATAATACTGCCCCTATGTACAAGAATATAACTACTATAATACTGCCTCCTATGTACAAGAATATAACTACTATAATACTGCCTCCTATGTACAAGAATATAACTGCTATAATACTGCTCCTATGTACAAGAATATAACTGCTATAATACTGCCTCCTATGTACAAGAATATAACTACTATAATACTGCCTCCTATGTACAAGAATATAACTACTATAATACTGCCTCCTATGTACAAGAATATAACTACTATAATACTGCCTCCTATGTACAAGAATATAACTGCTATAATACTGCTCCTATGTACAAGAATATAACTACTATAATACTGCTCCTATGTACAAGAATATAACTACTATAGTACTGCTCCTATATACAAGAATATAACTACTATAATACTGCTCCTATGCACATAATATACTTAGACAGGTGCAGTTTCTTGCTTAGGTTACCTGTGAAGCTCATGTACTTCTGGCTGTTGGTGGGTTTCTTGGAGTTATAAAACTTCAGCACATCCAGTATGGCCTGAGGATTCTTCTTCTGCTCTTCTTCTGAAATCTTGGAAGTCTGCAACAGCCGTGCCCATTGTTCTGGCATTCCCTGCAAAGGCATAGCATACAATGGGTAAAAAAACAAAACACTTTCTCATCTTTGAGTATCCTTATTTCCTTTTCCCTTCCCAGTAAATATACAGAAACCCCCAGAAGTCCCTAAAAAAGCCATCTACATAATACAATAAATAGAAGACATGGAGGGGTGGGAGGAGGGAGATGCAGCTGCATAATCTGCCATTAATGGGACTTCTTGATACAGCATTAAAAGGAAAGCACCTGGGAGATTATAAAGAGCAAAAGGCAATAAACAGTCAATTTTTGGGGTGGGGGGGGGGGGGGACCCATGACAACACTTCCTGCCCAATAAAGGCTTTGGCATTTGCCAGACAAAAAAAATCCTTAAAGGCTATGTACACTTTAGGGTGCAAATATATATATTTTTTTTACGATTGCATTTTACTCATATTGGGCTAAAAATCATTTCTTCAATTGGTCTTTATTAAAAAATATTGAGCTGTTCTGTCACAAACAGTTCAGTTTGTTTGGCGGTGTGAATCGTACTTTTACTTGGTGCCGGTCATCTAATAAAGTTTACCTCAAAATTATTAAAAGTTTATAAACCAGTAAGAAAAGAATTGAGCTATAATGAGTGTTTAGAAGGTCAGAGATCCGAGATAAGAAGCCATCAGCTGAGCTACCTGATTCAGAGCCTTCTACTACAGAAACTCAGAGCAGCACAGAGAAAGGGGCTACAAATCTTTAATAAAGACCAATTGAAAAAAAATGATTTTTAGCTCAAAATGAGTACAATGCAATAATAATAAAATAAAAAAAACATGACTGACATAAGGGTGGAGCTAAACCAAAGAAACAAAAAAGCAGCTCTGGATGTGAATGGAGAAGTCATAAAAGTCCCTCAAAATTGTTCAAAAAGAATTGCTAAAAGGAGGAATTGTGTTTTCATCGTTCTAGTTACCGTGCCTTTAAATTGTTTTTTCCCCACCACCCTCGACTTACAGTGAATTTTCCGGTTACAGGATCAAAGCCGATATGAAGGGTGTGCTCGAAATCCGTCGGGGGTGAGATTACTGGGATTACTGGCTTTTTAACAGTCTTTTTCATGGCTGGTGAAAGAGGCAAGCATTAGTATAAGACAATCAGATGATACACAGACCCTGAACAGATTCCAGAAAAGGCCAAAAAACGAGAGCAGCGATCTGATTGGTCGTCACTGGTCAGCTGCTCCAATTATTCCCTTACTATAAAACAGGGATGGGGAACCTCTGGCCTGTATGTGGCCCCCGGTCACAACATATTGTGAAAATGCTAATGACTGCTTTAATTATGGGAGCGATCATTAGCATGCGGGAGGCACAGGAAGGTGAGAACTGCACTCCCCTTCCCTGGCCTTCTTCCAGCCTCACACTGTGTCCTGACACATACAACGTCCGGACATAGTGCGCATAGACGCGCACTATGACCTGACTCTGTGCGCCGTCAGGTCACAGTACAGCGCGGCGGGAAGAAGACCAGGGAGGGCAAGTGAATCTGCTAAGAGGCAACGCCGTCTAGAACTGGAGAGGTAAGTTTATTTATTTATTTTAAAAGTCTGATCTGAGGTCTGATTGGGTCTGATCTGAGGCTAATGGAGGCTGGGGAGAGTCTGAAGGGGGTCTGATCTGAGGCTGGGGGAATCCGATCTGTGGCTAGAGGTCTGATCTGAGGCTGGGGCCTATTGGGGGTCTGATCTGAGGCTGGGGGGGTCTGATGGGCATCTGATCTGAATCTAGGGAGGGTCTGATCTGAGCTAATGGAGGCTGGGGAGGGTCTGAAGGGGATCTAATCTGAGGCTGGAGGAATCCGATCTGTGGTTAGGGGTCTGATTTGTGGCTAGAGGTCTGATCTGAGGCTGGGGGCCTATTGGGGGGTCTGATCTGAGGCTGGGGGGGGGGGTCTGATGGGCGTCTGATCTGAATCTAGGGAGGGTCTGATCTGAGCTAATGGAGGGAGGCTGGGGAGGGTCTGAAGTGGGTCTAATCTGAGGCTGGGGGAATCCGATCTGTGGCTAGGGGTCTGATTTGTGGCTAGAGGTCTGATCTGAGGCTGGGGGCCTATTGGGGGTCTGATCTGAGGCTGGGGGGGGGGTCTGATGGGCGTCTGATCTGAATCTAGGGAGGGTCTGATGGGGGCTGATCTGAGGCTGGAGGGGGGTCTGATTTGTGGCTAGAGGTCTGATCTGATTCTGGGGGGCCTATTGGGGGTTTGATCGGAGGCTGGGGGGTCTGATCTGTGTCTAGGGGTCCCCTATAGCTGGGGAGGGTCTGATGACGGTCTGGTCTGAGGCTAGGGGTCTGATCTGAGGCTGGGAAGTCAGATCTGAGGCTGATGTAGGCTGGGGGAGGGGTCTGATAGGAGGCTGATGGAGGTGGGGGGCAGATCTGAGGCTGAGAAAGGGAGAAAGGCAGGGACAGTTGCAAAGAAAGAGGCAAGAACAGTGGCAGGCAGAGTGATAGCTGGGTGAACCCCTCTCTGCGATGATCTTGGCTGCCATTAATGCCAAATAAAGAACTAAATGTAACATTCTCAACTTAAAAATTAGACTGCTATATGTGGTCAAAATGGCGCAAGTACTTCTATAGTGCAGGCACCACTTTGTGCTGCAAAAATACAGGGCTCTAGATTTAATTTTTTTTAATTGAAGCGCAATTTCTGTAACTTACCCCTAAGTCACCTATATGTTTGACCAAATACAGCAGTCAAATTTTTAAGTTCAGATTTTTGCATGGCCAGCGAATGAGGTTACAAATATCCAAATGGCCCTCGGCAGCAAAAAGGTTCCCCACCCCCGCTATAAAAGGTCAGTCTAAAAAATGGCTGCTTCCGCTGACAGCGCAACAGGTGCCTGTAAAGAGCATGGTCGTGTGCCTTTAAATAAACATTCGCTAGATCAAATTTGTGGCACCGACGACATCAAGTAAATGACTCAAACCACAGTTATGACTTCATCCTTTTAAGGCCTCATGCACACGACCGTTGTGTGCATCCGCGGCCGTTGTTCCGTTTTCCGTTTTTTTTCGCGGACCCATTGACTATTAAAAAAAAAAAACAAACAAACACACACACACACAAAACAGAGGCAGGGCAAAGTGCTCGGTGAGGGTTTCGGGCCAAAATCAGAGTTCAAAAAGCAAAAAAACTGGATCTTAAACAATCACAACATAGTTACAGTGAACCGGAGTTCATAAGTTTTCACGCCCTCATATCTATTTATAACTCAGGCCCAATTCCAAAAGTATCGGAATCAGTGAGGGATAACTTTAACCCCCCCCCCTCAAAGTGACAAATTGTAATGACGTGCATAAGTATTCACACCCTCACTATGTATTTTTAGATCTCAAATAAAACAATAGAGGAAAAAAACTGCACCCTACCACCCCGACTGAAACTAACCGTGCAAACTGCTACAAGTCCTTCATACATGAACGGGAGTGCATAAGTTTTCACTCCCTAAAATAATTTACAAACAAATCAAACAATACAGTGCTAAAAAAAAAAATGCAAAGGAAAGCCATGCCGATTGCTTTCCTGCTCTTAAATGTTACCTCCGAACTCAAATTCACACACTGCGCTATACATTAACAGGAGTGCAAAAGTTTTCACACCCTCATATAGACAAAGGGATGGAGGGGACCAGTATGAAACAGTCTATGAGGAGTAAATTCTCCTTCATGGAAATTAACGGAAGTGCATAAGTTTTCACGCCCTCATTTAAGCAACAGAAACATGCCAAACTAATGCCCAGGAAGAACTTGTATATGCAAAGAAGGGGAGCAGTAACAATTTAAAATTTAACTTTTAATGTGTCTATTCTCCCAGGGAGGGAGTAAAAGACCCCTTACAAACAAAAAACACAAAAAGACAGACAAGACCCCTGGAGGGTTGTACCGCGTGTGTAGCGCTGCGCACCAATCCAGGTGTCGTCCTCCCTAGGCCTATGGTGGTTGACACAAAGGCCTGTGGTGGAGGGACCATGTGATCCCTAGTATCTGGAACCTATGAGATAGTAGGGAATTAAGAAATGGAAAGGTCTTACCAGTTCTTAAGAGGGCCTCACTTAGATAACCACATGTGATGGGTTAATGCAGGAGGAGGTCACAAGGAGCAGGTAGGTACTCCGTCAGATGTCCATGGGTGAAGGAAAACAGACATCCGAGGTGTCCAGACGGCCGGGTACTAGAGTAGCCTCAAAATAGACCATTTTTAGAAACAAAGGATTTAAAAAATGGTCTATTTTGATGTGGAGTAATTTCTCTGAATAAATACCCCCATATATTTGCTACACTGGGATACCTAATACAGTGGCATTAATTAGACTGACAGGAGCCATAACACTAAGCCCCGTGTCCCCTGATGACTTATGGGGCCTCTGGCTTAAATAAGTGTACTTAGGATATGTTATACTAAAGAAACGCGTCGGGACACGCTTACATATCATTAGACACGCACTCTTATTGTGCTTACCTTCTTCACTTATGGTTTTTGAGACCTATCTAACTCAATATCTCTACCGGCCTTGATATATAGCATCCTGCCCTTAGTCACCCTGTGATAGGGTTACCTAGGGATTCCATATCAGGGCAAGGTTCCGGACGGGGCCACCCCTTGCGGGGCACGGACCCCGTGTTAGGTCACTAGGGCCAGGTTAGGTCAAGTAGGGAGGTACTAGGGTTAGTTTCTTTTCTGAGGCTACTCTAGTACCCGGCCGTCTGGACACCTCGGATGTCTGTTTTCCTTCACCCATGGACATCTGACGGAGTACCTACCTGCTCCTTGTGACCTCCTCCTGCATTAACCCATCACATGTGGTTATCTAAGTGAGGCCCTCTTAAGAACTGGTAAGACCTTTCCATTTCTTAATTACTTGATTCCCTACTATCTCATAGGTTCCAGATACTAGGGATCACATGGTCCCTCCACCACAGGCCTTTGTGTCAACCACCATAGGCCTAGGGAGGACGACACCTGGATTGGTGCGCAGCGCTACACACGCGGCATAACCCTCCAGGGGTCTTGTCTGTCTTTTTGTGTTTTTTGTTTGTAAGGGGTCTTTTACTCCCTCCCTGGGAGAATAGACACATTAAAAGTTTAATTTTAAATTGTTACTGCTCCCCTTCTTTGCATATACTTTACCTTCCTGAGCGGTACCCAGGCGAACTGCCCCTGCAGTCACATATCCTGGGAAGACACCAATTATATTCTTCTACCAGGAAGAACTTGGCCACAAGGTGTGAATTAAAACCTCCCTCATTGATTTTAAAAGCCCCAAGTACTTAATGGTCAATTAGCGGACCATCACTAGTCAGGTGGACCACAGAGTAATGCAAATCCTGGTGTATCGGCTTTTCCGTGGGTGGAGTTCAAGTGTAACCAGACACATAGGGAGTGCTCCATACTTTTATCTCCAGTCCCGGGTAACATGTTCAGAAGCCTCTTCGTCTTCTTTTCTGGATTTGGGGGAAGAGGTCTTGAGCCATGGTTTATGGTGTCCTTCACACTGGCTCCAATTAAAGTGCTGGTGTTCCTCAGGGGCGGAGCTGGAGGTTTATCGTTGAAGTCTATACCGTTGTCAGACATTTTCAGCGATCCCAGAGCGGCTCCTGTGTCAAATAACATGAAATAGTCAATCACTGTGGTCGTCTTAGCACAGTGCGATATACTAAAGGGGCCGTCAGATGAGCTAGAACATTAAAGGGGTTATTCAGAAAAAAAACACGTCTAGAAACAGCGCCACACAGGTCGTGTTTAGCATTGCCGTTCAGATATTAGAAATGAATGGTGTTGAACCGCAATACCACTCACAACCTGTGGACCGGGGAGGCGCTGTTTCTAGAAGAAACTTGTACATGGTGGGAGTCCAATAAATTCAACAGTCTGTAATTTTCATGGCCAAAACATGCCATGTGATCAAGAAGTAAGGAGATTCCTCAAACATACAAAGGCTCCTTCATGGCCAAGGATTTAAAGGGGAATTCCACTTTCAGGGATCATCAGAAGCACCCCTTATATCTGTAGCACATTATTGTGAACATCCCACAATGTGAAATTTCCAACCAGGCTCAGCATTCACAGAACGGTTTCCAGCTTAGAGGAACGCCCCTTTAAGACTCATCTAAAAATGATTCCCCAGTCTCCAATGTTACCTTAAAGGCTATGTACACTTTAAAAAAAATGTTTTTTTAATACAAATGCATGAAGTAGGTGACAGATGGTTTATGGCTGACTACACAGGGTTTGTTTGTAGTCTGTAACCATGGAGACACAAAGCACTGCATATGAGCTGTGTACACAAACTGGAAAGACATTTGTAACAAATATTATGGATACAGTTTTTTTCTTCACTTAGACGTGAGAGCAATCAAAATAGTTGTAAATGGGGACAAACCCTTTAAATATACCCACTAGGTGGAAATACCACCTTCGGTTATGTGCCAACATTGCATTCCTTCAAGGCCCTGTGGCCCTCAGCTATGAGAGACACCTGCAAACATGATTGTAGTCACCCTGCAAATCATTTTCTGCAATGTCTAAAACTAAGGACACGCCCCCGAGGTACTAAATATTAGGAGATGGGACCCAGGAAGCTGGATTTCCTATAAAATGACCCACGATCCACAAAAGAGGTGACTCTTCCAAACAGTGCTATACTAAGGAGATTTCCTTCCCAAGCAAATCTGATACATTGAGATATGCCAAGTGCAGGGCCTCAGGGGCGGAGCATGAAACAGAAGGCCAAAAACAGACTCCTTGTGTCACGCCCCGCCCCCTAAACGAAAGTTATGCAGCTGTTGTGATACAGTCCCCCGTTACTGTCATTATCAAGATCTCTGCTGGCAGTCAATGAATCAAGAGCACCTGTCAACAGGATCAACCCTATTAAACCAGACCATACTGCCTGGTAGGGTTGATCCTGCTCATTAAAATGATACCTATCTTGTGAAAATTGGTTGAGGCGTTTCCGAAAAAAAAAAAAAAAGAAAGACTTATTCTTTATGCCGAGAGTGCTGAGGGGCGTGGCCAGCACTGGAAAGCTATAGGCCCCGCCCATTGCGGTAGTGACGCTCTAATTTACATAAAGAATAAAAAAGTCTTTTTTTCTCATGAACGGCACAACCGATTTTCACAAGACGGGTATCATTTTAAAATCAGCAGGATTAACCCTACCAGGTTTAATAGATTTGATCCTGCCGACGTGTTTTTGTATTTGTAGTCACTCCCCCTGAATGGAGGACCCCCCCTATTATAAGTGATCACATGATCCAGACCACCTGTATAAAGGGGTCATATGCCATATCACGTAAAAGCGTCCACTCTTAATAAAGGGGAAGTCCAGGATTAGAAAAACATGGCGGCTTTCGTCCCAAAACAACACCGCTCCCGTCCATGGGTTGTGCCCGGTACTGCAGCTTCACTGGAGTCCATGGGACGGAGCTGCAATACCGCACACAACCTGCTGACAGCTGTTTTTGGAAAAAAGCTGAAATGTTTTTTTTTTCTAATCCTAGACAACCCAACCCCCTTTAATAATACAAACCTGGCAATGGAGCATTTACTGGAGTTGCAATACCAGACACAGCCTATGGACAAGGGTGGCGCTGTTTCTTATAAAATAAAAAAATAAAAAAATCTGACTACTATGTTGGTTCTTCAACGGCTCCACACGAGCTTATGGAGAATGGTGAGAAGACTGGCGACCCCAGGCTGTGCCGCAGCACCACCCAATTGGCGGGAGCCATGGCACTAATCGTGGACTAATCACAGCCATGGGGTGATTTTATAGCTTATAAAATATTTAGTTTAAATGCCCGTACAGAGGAAGGGCCCCCGGGGACCCCAGGCAGCCTCGTCGCCTGCTGCAGGTCTGTGTTTGTGTCGCAGCCCAGGGGACACCAGATGGCGCATGGAGGGCGGAGGAGACGCCAATTTACATCTACAAAAGGTGACCAAGCAGCACAGAAATCTGCTCCCTAATCCCAGCTGTCTGCAGAGCATTGCACCCGACACCAGACTTCCCAGGAAAATGCCCTGCAGCACTAAATAGAGTATACATTCTGAGCCAATTACTCTCCGCTTGCAATACCTCTGCTTGCTATCAGTAACTGGAAACACTGTCTGGAGTCCGTACAGCACTGTCTAGACTGCCACAAACTCTCAGCTCTGAGAAGAATTCAAGCCCGGGTTGATTTATTCTATTGGACTTGCTTCTGTTCACTGACAGCAAGCTGGGATCTTGAGACCGATGAGAAATAAACCACAAAACACCTTTCCAAAGGGATATTACCGTGACGACAGCTGAACATCAGCCATCTGAGGCCGACTGCTGCATTTTACAATGCGATTACAAAAAAATTGTGAAAAACCTCTCTTCTCGGACCCTGCACACGCCCCGAAGTGAAGCAGAGCCGAGTATGTCGCTTGGCACAGTTCCTAGTGACATCCATAGAACTGCAGGTAAAACAAAGTCAGCGATGAAAAAGAAACAGAACAGTGACAAACTCAGCCCTGCTACATCTCCAATATCATCAGCTCTTCTAACACAGCCGTGTAAGACATGGGAAGCTAATGTATGTAAAAGGTAATACATTATTCACCTATGTGCTTTTACCCAAATTACCTACTGGCGCCAGACGACAAACTCAGCTCTGCTACATCTGCAGCTAAACTAACAGACCTACTCCGAAATCAGCTCTAATCACTTGGTTCTGGTGCACAGATACAGGAGGAGCTGCAACGGTTTCTCACCCGTTTACAAGGGACGCAGTCATGGAGAGATGATGTCATAGGGGGACTCACCTTTTTTTTTTTAAAGGGGGGGGGGGTATCTAATATTTAGATCTGGAATACTGCCAACCTTCTGGGAAATTCCTTTAAAAATTTAAAGGGGAAATACACAAAAGGAACGACAGTCCCTCGTTAAGCCACATTCACACGTCAGCGATTCACGGACGCGCGCTGTACGTGTTCTCCGCGGACAGCACATGTACCCAATCATTTTAATGTCTGTATTCACACATCTGTGTTTTAGCGAGGTCTGCGTTTTTTGCACGGAAGCATGCTATATTTTGTCCGTGTTCGGATCCATCGCGCCCCTTATTGTCTATGGGTCCACGTTTCACGAACCATTAGGTGGAAATGCCTTGAAAATTTATGTTTGGCTGTGCACTGTCAGCGAAACATGGATGACACATCCAGAACAAAAAAAAAAAAAAGGGACACCCGGACCAAACATGGGTCCTTCACGGTCAGCTTAACGGATACATGGGGGCCTCACAATCCTGAAAAATGGAGCCCCCCCCCCCCAAGTGTGAATGGCCCAGTAGCGTGTGATCACTTCTCCATTCACACAGTGACTCATTGATGGGGGGTCCCAGCAAAAGAGCAGTCGCACCCGACAGACACCCCCCCCCCCCCTATAACTTATAATGGGGCGTCACTGGGGTTCTACCGAGGTATTGTCACAATGCGGTGTGGGGAAAACACACGGGGAAGGGAGGAAAAGGTACTAGGCCTGGAAACTGGGGATAGTCACCACCTAGTGAATCCCTAATCCGAGCCCTGACTACTAACAGTATGAACAGACCTCGATGGTAGCAATGTTCATACGCCAGAACCTAGGCCCTATCTCACCCTAACAGGGCCCTGGAGATAGTGTCAGGACAACGGATGGCTTGTTCCTTCCCAGCTGAAGGAACAGGAGACTCCCACAGGCCTAATACCAAAAGGAAGAACCCCCCCCCCCCCCCCACAAACAATAGGAAAAAAAAGAGACAACTACGAAGTATGCGGACGAGCAGGAACTCAAAGGAGAACCAACAGCAGCGCTTCAACAGCAAAAGGAGCCATCAACCGCATAGCATGATGGGTGAGGCCAGACTAAATAGGAGTTGGAATGACCACTTAATCTACACCTGAGACAAAAGGTGTGGTCATGACCAGCAACAACACTGAACAAAGTGAAACCAAAAAGACTGTCAGATAACATCACGTGCAGCCAGTCTCTTAGATCTTCTGACCCCTGTCACTGGAGAGACCGTGACAGGTATTCGTCCAATGCTGCGCCAATTTTTGTGCAAATTGTCTGCTACGCCTGAATATTATGAGACCCCATCCCTTTGCAGATCCCGAGTATTTATCAACATCTGGTTTGACGACCATGACGAACATTCCTTTCGACTGCCAGGTGCCGTGATCCTAAAACTCTCCAGTAGACCGCGCTGTTCCATTAAAAGGAGAAAAAAAAAAAAACGGATACTGCATGCTATAGGTTTATAACAATGCAAGTCTATGGCAGGAGAGACCACCGCAAGTCTATACAGGTCAGAATCTCTCCGACGGACGCTGCGCGCGAAAAGACCAGAATGCAGTGGCTAAGAGGGCGGCTCTGGGCGGAATACACAACATGGCTGCCCATTAAGGGGTTAACGAGAACGCCAAAGATAAAACCGTCCGTTTTTTTTCATCGCAGTAAGCCGTCGTGCTAAATATATCAGCGACGTGCAAAGTAATTACAACATCACATACAGGTGTCATGAGCCGCGCCAAGCAGAACCGCTCACTGAAGATGGGGGGGGGGGGGGGGGAGGATGTGTAGAAGGAGCACAAGTGGAATTGGGGGGGGATTTTATGACTTTTTTAATGGGCGGGGCTTAGTAGAAGTAACTACCTGTTATAGTGGACCCTGACATTGCTTTAAAGGGATTCTGTTACCAGGACAGAACCACCATCGCTGCCTACTACTGTTCTGCATGAGGAAGTGCCAGTCTTCACTGTGGGCTTGCATTGCGTTCATGAACCAGGAAGGTACCTACTTTAGGTATATCTGTGTCTAGGAAAGCTGGGCGCCATAAAATCTCCCACCCAGCTTTCCTAGAGCCCTGGACGGCATGTAATCTTACTCTCCTTTCTTAAAGGGGTATAGTCGATAAATGTTCATGACTGGAGTACCCCTTTAAGAACAGAAGCTATGTTAACGATGTGAAATCCAGTGAAGGGAAACAGACTAATGAACACTTAGGGGAAGCCAGGGGGCCACTTTATGGGCTGAGGGGCCTAAATGGACTTCCTTAAGAGCTCGCAGTGCGCTAATAACCAGGTCATTTTTACTCATCCGCCTGAACGGTTCCTCTTTCACCCCGTTAATTATTGATGGATGGATTCAGGAAGAGAAAAGCCTGGATATGAACAGAAGGAAAAACTGGTGTGACGAATGTGGGCGGAGCTAAGACCTTGAACACGTCAGGAGCGCCCCTGAGGCACTAGGCCTAACCTAGTCAGAGGAGGCGGAGCCTGGAACTGAACTTCTCTCTATAGTGTTCTATGAATGTCTGTCAGGCCCCGCCCCCAAAGACCCTGCACTGGCTAGGACACAACAGACCAGTTTTTATCAGGACTGTTCCTTTAACAGTATTAGGCCTCATGCACACGACCGTTGTTTTGGTCCGCATCCGATCCGTAGTTTTTGCGGCTCGGGTGCGCGGACCCATTCACTTCAATGGGGCCGCAAAAGATGCGGACAGCACTTCATGTGCTGTCCGCATCCGTTGCTCCATTCCATGGTCCGCCAAAAAAATATAACCTGTCCTATTCTTGTCCGTTTTGCGGACAATAGGCAGTTATATCAATGGCTGTCCGTGCAATTTGCGGAACACACACAGGCGCCATCAGTTTTTTTGCGGAGGCACAATTTACGAACCGCAAAACACACAACGGTCGTGTGCATGAGGCCTTAGAAAGCAGCAAAAAATGGAATTCTATGGGAAGCGGAATTTTTTTTTTAATGAAAAGCCACAAGTTGTTCTTTCCCTATAAGTGTCAATTCATCCACAGTCTGCTTAAAGGGACCTCCCCCCTCTATTTTCTAAATTGTGCCAAAATTAGCTGCCAATTCGTTGTTTTTTTTTATTATATCTTTAGAGCCGTTTTTCCGATATAGAGCTTCAAATCCCGTGCAGAGTAAAATATTAACCCAGAGCCACCACAAGAGGGAGCTCCCGGCATACTGTATATATACTGAACTCCATGAGAAGACAGTATGCAGTAAGCGCCCTCTAGTGGAGGCTGCAGAATCAATCATGAAGATGCAGGAGACTTGGAGCTCTGGATCAGAAAAACTGCCATAAAGATAAAGAGACAAATAGATAAATGCAGGACTTTGGACCTAAACAACACGATGATGGACATTCAATTAAAGGGATTGTACTTATCTCCTACCCACAAGATAGGAGATAATAGTCTGACTGCTGGGGCCTGCACTGATCACAAGAACAGGGGGTCCTGTGTCCCCCACATGAATGTAGCGGCAGTCGATAATGCCCGCTGACATTCTATCGAACGATGGGCATTCACTTAAAGGGGTTGCACTTATCTCCTATACACAAGACAGGGGGATAGTGTGAGGGTCTGAGCGCTGGACCATGAGAACACGGGGTCCAGTGTCCCCCCATATGGTCGAGCATGCGTGCTGACGTTCCATACTTCTCTATGGGACTGCCGGAGATGGCCGAGCATGCATGTATTGGATGCTTCCCGTCATGACGCACCCCTGTGTCCTACCGATGGACTCATAAGGGAATCCAGGTGAGATTTTATCTTCGTGTACAGGGAAGGAGTCACATCACGGTTACAGTAATCGCAATTTACGCAATAGCCTCATATAAATCGCCGCCAGTCCGGGGAAGGCATTCCTGAGATGATCGGACCGACGATGCCTCGTCACCTCAGAATAATCAGAAAACGGAGGTCAGCAGGACGGATTTAACAAGCGCTCATCAATATGATGGAGGCAAGATGACAGCGCAGCCTGCGCGGCGCTCATCGCGAGGAGACTGGCGGAATTCACTGCAGGTTCTATACTATCCATATAGAAGATACAACGTTACACAATAAAAATAATAACAATGTGCATGTATATAATAATAATAATAATAATAATGTGTATATATAATAAATAACAACATGCACATCTATAATAATAACAATGTGCATGGATATAATAATTAAAAAAATAACCAGTGATTTATGGCTCCACCACTAGGCACATTCGCCATTCAGGAGACCAGGAAAGCTGGGTGATGATTTGGCTTCCATCACATCATGTTCCAGGGCAGAGGTGCTTCCTCTTTCTATGTGTCACGTGGGTGCAAATCTAATCAGTGATTTATGGGGGGGGGGGGGTTCAAACTCCAATTAGGGACATTTAGCAGAAGTGGAGTCAGAGTGTTCCTTTTTCCCAGACCGTACTCCGTCTACAAAGGGTCTTAGGTTCCAATCATCCGGGGGGACAATTACATGCTGCACGTTCTCTAGATGAGACGACTTGGTATTGAGCGCCTGAGGATGATGGGAGTGATGATAGGCCAGGATTTATTTCTCACTACATTAGGGTGCTGGCCACACAGTGCAGTTCTGACATGTAGCTAGCTGAAAATCATTAAATCATTCCCATAATGCGGAACACCAGGGGTTAACGAGGCTGCTAAACTGGCTACATTGAAAACCGCATCCTGAATGCATGTCCGAGCCTACAGGGTGCTGGCACACAGCGCAGCTCTTTCACGCGAGCGGATCCCGTTCGTGGAAGAGCCAAGCCCCGTTCCGGACAGCAGAGACACGGATTGACTCTCTGTGACCTTTTTGCTACAAAATCACAGTGACAACTTTATCTCGCTGTGATTTTGTAGTAAAAAGATCACAAAGAGGCGCAAAGCGTTATCAATCATGTTAATGCTCCGTGTCTCTGCTGTCCGGAACGGGGCTTGGCTCTCTTTCACACAGCGGATGCCACGCACGGCATCCGCTCGTGTGAAAGAGCCCTTAGGGATATTTGGCTTGTGGGTGAAATTTCAGGATGAACCCAAGACGCCCTCTAACCTTTACAGGTGAACTTAATGTGACCTTCTCTAACCTTCTTAAAGCACATGCCCAACTGTTTAATGTTTCAGTGCTTTTCCCACAACTTGCTGTTCTCTAACAAGGAGCTTAACGGCTAAAATTCACAACAGGCGTTTGATCCATGAATCGCCCAATAAATTTCCTGGTTCCATTAGAATTGGTATTAAACAGTCCTCCTCATCATGCTGTTCACATTTTGACATCATGAGACCAAGACGACGCCCAACAATTGATGAGCAGCACCTCTCCATGGCGAGGCTTCAAGAAGGATGTTCTCAGATGGAAGTGGCCACAGAGCTTAGGCTACTTTCACACTTGCGTTGTTCTTTTCCGGCATAGAGTTCCGTCACAGGGGCTCTATACCGGAAAAGAACTGATCAGGTATGTCCCCATGCATTCTGAATGGAGAGTAATCCGTTCAGTTTGCATCAGTATGTCTTCAGTTCAGTCGTTTTGACTGATCAGGCAAAAGAGAAAACCGTAGCATGCTACGGTTTTATCTCCGGCTAAAAAAACTGAAGACTTGCCTGAATGCCGGATCAGGCATTTTTTCCCATAGGAATGTATTAGTGCCGGATCCGGCATTCAGAATACCGGAATGCCGGATCCGTCCTTCCGGTATGCGCATGCGCAGACTGAAAAAAAGGTGAAAAAATAAATGCCGGATCCGTTTTTGCCGGATGACACCGGAAAGACGGATCCGGCATTTCAATGCATTTTTTCGACTGATCAGGCATTTTTAAGACTGATCAGGATCCTGATCAGTCTTACTAATGCCATCAGTTAGCATACATTTTGCCTGATCCGGCAGGCAGTTCCGGCGACGGAACTGCTTGCCGGATCTCTCTGCCGCAAGTGTGAAAGTAGCCTTAGAGTGTCACAGCGTGTCATCAGCAGGATGTATCAGAGATACAGAGAGACTGGAAGAGTCACAGAAAGGAAGAGAACAATGCCCTGCGGAACCGGATGATAAATGCCACACAACTCCAGGCACATTTATGGGAGGTGAGAGGCACCCAAGAGTCACGTCAGACCATTCAAAACTGTTTACATCAGCGTGGTCTGCGTGCTAGAGGACCTGCAAGGGTACCTGACCACGAGGCACAGGCGTCATCGTCTTACATGGGCCCAGGAGCATCTACGCTGGACAAGAGACCAGTGGGCCTCTGTGATGTTCAATGATGAAAGAGGCTTCATGCTGAGCAGAAAAAATGTCCGTCAGCAATGTTGGAGATGTCGGGGAGAGTGCTGTGCATCTGCCACTCTTGTCACCAGACCAGCCTTCGGTGGTGTTACAGGGTGGGCCGGTGGGCCTAGTCAGTACAGAACTGCCGACACTTTATAAATGGTCCAGTGACAAGCCCATACTACTTGAAGAACATCATTAATCCACTCATTGTGGAACAACACAGGCCTAATGTCATCTTCGTGGAGGACAATGCACCAGCTCATCGAGGTCGCATCATTAGAGAACGGCTGCTGGAGACTGGGGGACCTCATATGGAGTGGCCGGCGCTTTCTCCAGACCTGAATCCCATTGAGTCGCCGTGTAGAGGCTCGTAACTCTGTACCCCAGAACCTCAATGACCTGAGGGCCACCCTTTAAGAAGAGTGGGATGCCATGACTCCATTGTCCGAGATGAGGAAATCACCTTGGCCGCTTCTACTGAAATGCCCGACTTTCATTATATAATATCACTGGAGCCGGAACTTTTTACGTTTTCCATAAATTTCACCCGAAAGCCAAATATCCCTAACTTTTTGTGAGTAGTGTATTGTTCTTGTATGAAGTACACGGCCCGTACACTACTGTACATACAGCACCCGGCCCGTACGCTACTGTACCTACAGTATATACAGCACCAGGCCCATATACTACTATATATACAGTATATACAGCACACGGCCCGTACACTACTGTACATACAGTATATACAGCACACGGCCCGTACACTACTATATATACAGTATATACAGCACACGGCCCGTACACTACTGTACATACAATATATACAGCACACGGCCCGTACGCTACTATATATACAGTATACACAGCACACGGCCCGTACACTACTGTACATACAATATATACAGCACACGGCCCGTACGCTACTATATATACAGTATATACAGCACACGGCCCGTACACTACTGTACATACAGTATATACAGCACCCGGCCCATACACTACTATATATACAGTATATACAGCACACGGCCCGTACACTACTATATATACAGTATATACAGCACCCGGCCCATACACTACTATATATACAGTATATACAGCACACGGCCCATATACTACTATATATACAGTATATACAGCACACGGCCCGTACACTACTGTACATACAGTATATACAGCACACGGCCCGTACACTACTATATATACAGTATATACAGCACACGGCCCGTACACTACTGTACATACAGTATATACAGCACCCGGCCCATACACTACTATATATACAGTATATACAGCACACGGCCCGTACACTACTGTACATACAGTATATACAGCACCCGGCCCATACACTACTATATATATAGTATATACAGCACCAGGCCCATATACTACTATATATACAGTATACACAGCACACGGCCTGTACACTACTATATATACAGTATATACAGCACACGGCCCGTACAATACTATATATACAGTATATACAGCACACGGCCCGTACAATACTATATATACAGTATATACAGCACCCGGCCCGTACACTACTATATATACAGCACACGGCCCGTACACTACTATATATACAGTATATACAGCACCCGGCCCGTACACTACTATATATACAGTATATACAGCACCCGGCCCGTACACTACTACCGTATATATACACAGCACACGGCCCGTACACTACTGTACATACAATATATACAGCACCCGGCCCATACACTACTATATATACAGTATATACAGCACCCGGCCCATACACTACTATATATACAGCACACGGCCCGTACACTACTATATATACAGTATATACAGCACCCGGCCCGTACGCTACTATATATACAGTATATACAGCACCCGGCCCGTACACTACTATATATACAGCACATGGCCCGTACACTACTATATATACACAGTATATACAGCACACGGCCCGTACACTACTATATATACAGTATATACAGCACCCGGCCCGTACACTACTATATATACAGCACACGGCCCGTACACTACTATATATACAGTATATACAGCACCCGGCCCGTACGCTACTATATATACAGTATATACAGCACACGGCCCGTAGACTACTATATATACAGCACACGGCGCGTACACTACTATATATACAGTATATACAGCACACGGCCCGTAGACTACTATATATACAGTATATACAGCACACGGCCCGTACACTACTATATATACAGTATATACAGCACCCGGCCCGTACGCTACTATATATACAGTATATACAGCACACGGCCCGTAGACTACTATATATACAGCACACGGCGCGTACGCTACTATATATACAGTATATACAGCACACGGCCCGTACTCTACTATATATACAGTATATACAGCACACGGCCCATATACTACTATATATACAGTATATACAGCACCCGGCCCGTACACTACTATATATACAGCACCCGGCCCGTACGCTACTATATATACAGTATATACAGCACAAGGCCCGTACACTACTATATATACAGCACCCGGCCCATATACTACTATATATACAGTATATACAGCACCCGGCCCATATACTACTATATATATATATATATATATATATATATATATATATATATATATATACACACACACACACACACACACGGTCCGGTCTGTGCAGTCCCCATAGAGCGGGTGTCACCTAGTCCCTGAGGGGTCGGCGGAGGGATACACTGTAACCAGCAGCGGCGTCTGATCACTCAGGTGAGACAGCTCCAGTCACGTGACCCTACCTGTCCAGCTATCCAGTCCCGGCAGCAGCGCCGGATTCGCCTCCTGCGCCTCTCTCCGTCCTCACAGCAGCAGCGGCGGCAGCAGACCCTGGCACACGATCCCGGCAGACCCTCAGTCCGCTCCGGCTATCTCCATACAGCTGCCGGTCCTCAACCGCTTCACTCCACACCGACTGCTCGCACCCGCAGCCGCTCCACGGACCACGCCCACGACATGCTGCGACCAATCCACCGCTTCCTCAGCGAAAGCCACACCTCCCAACAACACCCAGCTTCATCTGTAGGAACAGAAAGGGCTCCGCCCATCAAAAAGAGAGCCAATGATGTCGCTCAGACAGGTTATGGTCACCGCCCACTTTTCATTGACTGCTTATAAGCTCCGCCCAAAGTGACACATGACAATCCAGAAGTGAGAACGGGCGCAGACTAAGTGGGTGGCATTTAACCCTTACTCGTTCACGCCTCAGTTATTTGTTCAGTTATTGGGATCCAAATCCTCCACAGAGATCAGGTATAATGGAAAGATCTGCACCTGTTCAGTGTTTTTAACCCGCACCTGGTTTTGGTTCAGAATAAAGCCTCATTCACACGTCAGTGTTTGGTCAGTGATTTCCAACAGTGATTTTCAGCCAAAACCAGGTGCGGCTCTAAACACAGAACAGGTGCAGATCCTAACTTTTTCTTATCCGGCGCTGAGTTCCGTCCTCGGGGCTCAATACTGGAAAAGAACTGATCAGTTTTATCCTAATGCATTCTGAATGGAGAGCGATCCGTCCAGGATGCATCAGGATGTCTTCAGTTCAGTCTTTTTGCCTTTTCAGGACGGAGATAATACCGCAGCATGCTGCGATTTTTTCTCCGTCCAAAATTCGGAACACTTACCGGAATGCCGGATCCGGCATTATTATTCATTGAAATGCATTAATGCCGGATCCGGCACTAAGTGTTCCAGAAAAACGGATCTGGTTTTGCGGTCTGCGCATGCGCAGACCTTTAAAAATGTGTAAAAGATAAATACTTAGATACACAGCTAAGCAGACAGTATCACTAAGGCTGGGTTCACACCTGAGCGTTTTACAGCGCGTTCCTACGCGTAAAACGCTCAACAGGCAAGAACCAATGCTTCCCTATGGGCATGGTTCTCACCTGAGCGTTTTACAGCGCGTACGAACGCGCTGTAAAACGCCCTACGCCCCAAGAAGTACAGGAGCTTCTTTGGGGCGTAGTGTCGCGCGTTCCCGTACATAGACTTCCGGGAACGCGCGACAATGGGCGTTCGCTTTACTTCCGGAGCCGCGTATGAGACGCCCGGAGAATCGCGCATACAGAGCGCTCAGGTCTGAACCAGCCGTTAGATTCACCAGCTCAGCAGACAGATTCACACATGACAAGCTTAGATACATAGCTCAGCAGACAGTATCACACAGGATAGGATTAGATACACGGCTCAGCAGACAGTATCACACATAATAGGATTAGATACACTGCTCAGCAGACAGTATCACACAGGATAGGATTAGATACACGGCTCAGCAGACAGTATCACACAGGATAGGATTAGATACACAGCTCAGCAGACAGTATCACACAGGATAGGATTAGATACACAGCTCTGCAGACAGTATCACACATGACAGGCTTAGATACACAGCTCTGCAGACAGTATCACACATGATAGGCTTAGATACACCAGCTCAGCAGACAGTATCACACGTGACAGGCTTAGATACACAGCTCAGCAGACAGTTTCACACATGACAAGCTTAGATACACAGCTCTGCAGACAGTATCACACATGACAGGCTTAGATACACCAGCTCAGCAGGCAGTTTCACACATGACAAGCTTAGATACATAGCTCAGCAGGCAGTATCACACATGACAGGCTTAGATACACCGGCTCCGCAGACAGTATCACACATGACAGGCTTAGATACACAGCTCTGCAGACAGTATCACACATGACAGGCTTAGATACACCGGCTCCGCAGACAGTATCACACATGACAGGCTTAGATACACCAGCTCTGCAGGCAGTATTACTCATGACAGGCTTAGATACAGCGGCTTGGCATGATGCCTGTAGTCTTCTTCTGGATACACACAGTAGCAGATGTCTTTGCGATCTTTCTGTCATGTGAAGGTCGAGCGTTTCTCTTCATTATATGTAAATTTATTCTCAGAAATCTTCGGATTCGCCCGTCCAGATGTCTTTCTGTCTGATCTGAACAAGACGCTCTCAGCAAAGTCCTGATCGTCTCAAAATCCAGAATTCCCCCCCTTCCCCTGGACATACAAGTCCTTGTGACTATAACACCATTTTCTTATCCATCTGTTCCTGGGAAAGCCGGGTGACAACCAACATGACCACCATTATATCCTCCACCGGGTTGTCACTCAGGTTTCCTCGGCTCCTGAATGGCAACCGAGTGATACCCGAGAGGGGGATATAACCGCTCCTGGATGCGGCAGTTTCACAGTCATATGCAAAAGTTTGTGACCCCTTGTCAAATTACACATTCTGTTGTGCAGGGAACGAGCGCACATAGGACGTCCTGCAGGTGCGAAAGTAAATTAAAGGAGCACTACTGCCTCATAAAGTGATGGCATATCCTAGGACGGGAATACCCCTTTAAGGGTTCGTTCACATGGGGCAGTAACGCTGTGTGACCACGACACAGACACGCTCGTGTGAATGAGGCCTTATAGAGCTCCTCGTGGTGAGCTGCTCACTTTTGGGGTAGCAGCCCTTTAAAATAAACAGCTCCATATTTATGAGGTACCAGCGGGCAGGACATCTGTGCGGAGGACGCGCTCTACACTGCGGAAATATACAAAGCCTGTTCCCTGCAGCTAAATTTACCTCAGTTTTATCACAGTTCTCCTCCCAAACTGTTTACATGCAAAAGTAAATCACAAGCGACCAAGGCAAACATGCGACTGGCGTGAGGACTTATGCCCTGGGACTGACTAATGGGATTTTCCGGGCACCTTCACTAAATGAGTGTGGCAGGAGATGGGCAGGACTAGGCAAATCTGGGGCACATATTGATCTGTCCTGACCCCCAACTATGTTTTTTTTTTAAGTCATACATATTGTAGTCTAAGGCCCCTTTCACACGGGCGAGAATTCAGCGCGGGTGCAATGCGTGAGGTGAACGCATTGCACCCGCACTGAATCCGGACCCATTCATTTCTATGGGGCTGTTCAGATGAGCGGTGATTTTCACTCATCATTTGTGCGTTGCGTGAAAATCGCAGCATGTTTTATATTCTGCGTTTTTCACGCAGCGCAGGCCCCATAGAAATGAATAGTGATGCGTGAAAATCGCATAGCATCCGCAAGCAAGTGAGGATGCAATGCGATTTTCACGCATGGTAGCTAGGAGATGATGTTAGTAAATTGATAAAAGTCAATTTACTGTATTATTTTCCCTTATAACATGGTTATAAGGGAAAATAATAGCATTCTTACTACAGAATGCTTACTAAAATGTGGCTTGAGGGGTTAAAAAATAAAAAAAATTAACTCACCTCATCCTGTTGTTCGCGCAGCCGGCATCGTCTTCTTGCTTCTTCTTTCAGGACCTGCAAAAGGACCTTTGATGACGTAATCGCGCTCACCACGTGGCGAGCACGGTGACGTCAGCGCAGGTCCTGCTGAATGAAGATAGAAGATCTTTATCTTCATTCAGCAGGACCTGCGCTGACGTCACTGCGCTCGCCACGTGGTGAGCGCGATTACGTCATCAAAGGTCCTTTTGCAGGTCCTGAAAGAAGAAGCAAGAAGACGATGCCGGCTGCGCGATCAAGTGAATAAGGTTTTTTAACCCCTCAATCCACATTTTAGTAATGCTATTATTTTCCTTTATAACCATGTTATAAGGGAAAATAATAAAATGAATAGAACACCTAACCCAAACCTGAACTTCAGTGAAGAAGTCCGGGTTCGGTCTGGGTACCACATTCAGTTTTTTCTCACACGCGTGCAAAACGCATTGCACTCACGCGGAAAAAACTGAACATCAGAATGCAATCGCAGTCAAAACTGACTGCAATTGTGTGCCTACTCGCGCGGATTTCCCGCAATGCACACGCGACGCATCTGGAGCAAATCCGGGACGCCCGTGTGAAAGAGGCCTTAGGCCTCAGTTATCACCATGAGCAGTGACTGTCTCTGTTGCCCTTAGCAACCAATTAGAGCTCAGCTTTCATTTCTTTCTTCCAGTAAGACACAACCAATCAGAGCACAGCTTTCATTTCTTTCTTCCAGTAAGACACAACCAATCAGAGTTCAGCTTTCATTTCCCAAACTTCTCTGGAAAACTGAAAGCTGAGCTGTAATTTGTTGCTATGGGTGATAGAGAGTCTTACTGGAGGAAAGAAATGAAAGCTAAGCTCTGATTGGTTGCTGTGGGTGATAGAGACAGTATTATTGTTAGTCAGTGTTGATAACTGTGAACCTTAGTTAGTAGCTGATCCTCTAACGTCGGCCATGTTGGGGCGCAGGGCTGATTTTCCATTACCATATACAATTACTAGATATTTGTTGACATAGCAGCTGTCAGCACTGGACAATCCTGTTTGGTAATAAGGGTTCCCTGCCTTGACCCCACAGTGCAGCCACCCACATGTGGACATGTCACACCCACCTGCGGTAACTAATTGGTAGGGGAATTTGCGCGCCCATTGGTTTCCATGGGCGGCCATTGCTTGGCTGCACGTGGCCATCCGCACCACAGGGCCTGCCCTTAGTGGATCACAGGGAGGTCCTTTGCTGAGCAATCAGATCTGTAATCTGTGAATGGAAACATTAAGGCCTCTTTCACACTACCGTATGGCTATTTCAGTGTTTTGCGGTCCGTTTTTCACGGATCCGTTGTTACGTTTTTTGTTTCCGTTGTATTTCCGTTTCGGTTCCGTTTTTCCGTATGGCATATACAGTATGCAGTAATTGCATAAAACAAATTGGACTGGGCATAACATTTTCAATAGATGGTTCCGCAAAAAATGGAACGGATACGGAAGACATACGGATGCATTTCCGTATGGATTCAGGTTTTTTTTGCGGACCCATTGACTTTAATGGAGCCACGGAACATGATTTGCGGCCAAATATAGGACATGTTCTATCTTTGCACGGAACGGAGATACGGAGATACGGAAACGGAATGCATACGGAGTACATTCCGTTTTTTTTGCGGACCCATTGAAATGAATGGTTCCGTATACGGACCGTATATGGAGCGCAAAAAACGGCCAGCAAAACGGAAAAAAAAAACGGTAGTGTGAAAGAGGCCTAAAGGGGTTCTCCCATGATTGATGTAAAAATAAATCAGAGATCATGTACAGCGGTCCCCAACCGCTGGGCCGCGGCCCAGGACCGGGCCCTGGAAGATTGTTTGCCGGGCCGTGGCAATACAGAGAAGCGGAGACGCCAGGCGTTCCTTCACCCTGGCTGTAGCGCTATCCAATCACTGCTCAGGGAGAAGAGAAAACTCACCTTCTCTCTGGCGGTGACGCTCTGCGCTGCAATTGGACAGCGCTACAGCCAGGGAGAGAAGCTGATGTCTCCTCCCTGGTGTTCCCATAGTAGTAATTAGCATACAGCACGGGAGACGCTAATGGGGGCCACAGCGGGTGAACGGAGCGGCGCCCAGATATAATAGTAAGTGCAGGGACATCCCTGGGCGCCGCTCTACATGTCCTGCTACTTAGTTAATAAAGTAAATGCGGTCTGCAATACGGCAACAAGCAGCACACGTTCGTGTGAACGAGCCCTAATAGAGCTCTATCAGGGTGAATAGGACAAGGGATGAAAAGATCCCAGGTTCTAGCCCCTAAGGGGGGAAAATAGTTATTAAATAAACTGTAAAAAAAAAAATATATTAAGTTAAAAAAAATATATGGATATTAAGTATAAATCACCCCCTTTCCCAATTTTACATATAAAATATATAAACAATAAATAAATAAATAAACATATCACATATCGCCACATCTGAAAAGTCCAAACTATTAAAGTATCAAAGAAATTTCCTATGTGGTGAGCGCCGGATCCGGCAATCCGGACGCAAAAGGATGGCATTTGTTAGATGGATCCGGATGCAGATTGTTTTCCATTTTTAAAGGTCTGCGCATGTGCAGACCGCAAAACCGGATCTGTTTTGCCGGAACACTTAATGCTGGATCCGGCACTAATACATTTCTAAGTAAATTAATACCGGATCCGGCATTTTGGCCAAAAAACGTAAGAGGGACTGAACTGATGCATCCTGAATGCTCTCCATTTAGGATGCATTAGGATAAAACTGATCAGTTTTTTTCCGGTTTTGAGCTCCTGTGACGAAACTCAACACCGGAAAAGAAAGACGCTAGTGTGAAAGTACCCTTACAAACAGCAGGTGGCGCTGTACAGCTACATTTTATTGAATAACTCACTGGCTATGCTACATTTTTAATTACATACAATTACAAAAGTATTCAGATAAAGATGCCGGTTTGAAAAATGTAGAATATGCTTTGTGACAGAACCCCTGAGTTCTCCCGTGATTTCTGTCCACATATGGTGCAGTACCCAGCACTGCCACTAAACAGTGGATGGCGCTGTCTGCTATCAGATCCATCCGGCAGGGGCAGCAGCTTCCCCGAACAGCTGATCAGTGGGCGTGCTGAGTGTCACACCCCCACCGATCTGAAATTGATGATATTGATATTTATACATCAGAAACCCCCTTTAATCGCTGGCGCTATCTAGAGCGCCAGCGATGCGAGGTGTGATGGCGTTGGAATCTGCCACAGACATAGAGGTTAATGGTACACAAGCAGCAGAGTGATTTCCTGCAGGTAGGTGCAGAGCTTGGTGGTTGTACTCTGCAGAAGCACAAGGCTTGACGGTTACTCTCACACAGCCTCAATGGTGGCGCCTGTCCCAGTCGTCTACTCACACTGTTGGAAGAGGGGGATGGATTCTTACTTACACCGATACCCTGGGGTAGTGTTTCTAGTCACTGACAGCAAGCAGAGGCGGCAAGGAACTGAGACACAAACTCTATTAAAAACTTACAGAACTTTTGATTAGTGAACATTTATTTCTGTGGCCTTCAATGCCAGGAGGCAGCGTTAAAGCCCAGCACATTGGGGCTCTTGGTGGCTTTGGCTGACATTTCTCTGTCATGTCGCGTAGAATAATCCGATCAGTTCACGGACGATACAGAGTGGCCCAGCGTATTACATACGGCAGGGCAATCAGGGCATGTTACTGCCAGGTTCTCACAGCCTCCGGGGCGCTGTGTGTTTGTTGCCACCTAAGCTGGAGGTGTCGGCTGGTGGTGAGAACACGAAGCTTCTCATGGAGCTTATTTTTACAGCGGTGATGTAGGACGTCCACACGGAGCTGAGGAAATGAGACCTGACAGGCAGTGAAGATGATGAGAAGTCAGCGGGTGGGGGCGTGCCCTCTAATGAAGGCTGGATAACGTGCCCGCCATGTCTGATCACACAGGCATTCATACTAATGATCTATGGCTCTCCGGATGCTGCAAAACTACAACTCCCAGCATGTGTGCCAACAGCTTAGTTTAGCTTCTGTAACACACTCAACTGTCTACAACATTTCTCAGAAATGCAAATCACGAAAGCAAGATCTGCACAGACTCTGAATAAGCAGGGAGATTACAGCTCTGAAGCCTTCAGAATTGGGAATGCAGCTCTGAAGCGTAATGCAAAGTTCCTTGGCTTTTTATGCCTTATCATGTGAAGCTCAGAAAGCAGGCACGCCCCCTCCCATCCTGATACTTTGTTGCGATGTATCATTGCAGGTAGAATGTATCAATCTGGAGTCCAAATAGAAGATTAGACTAGATACAAATGTCAGGCCTCTTTCAGACGAGCGTGACGGATTAGGTCCGGATGCACCATTTTGCAAGCAAGTTCAGTCAGTTAGGTCTGCGATTGCGTTCAGTTGTTGTTTAGTTATTTCCGCGCGGGTGCAATGCGTTTTGATACATTCTTCACGCGCGTGATAAAAAACTGAAGGTTTACAAACAGCATCTCTTAGCAACCAGCATTGAAAAAAGCACTTGCTTGCGGATGCAATGCGTTTTTCACTGAAGCCCCATTCACTTCTATGGGGCCAGGGCTGCATGAAAAACGCATAATATAGAACATGCCGCGTTTTTCACGCAACGCAGAACTGATGCGTGGGGGAAAAAAAAACGCTCATGTACACAGACCCATTGAAATGAATGGGTCAGGATTCAGCGTGGGTGCTATGCGTTCACGTCACGCGTTACACCCGCGCGGGAAAACTTGCTCGTGTGAAAGGGGCCTTAGAGGTTCTAGAGGTTCTAGAGGTAAAGGAGACTGTTTCCACTCACTGACAGCAAGCAGAGATCTTGAAAATAGCAAATGTTGAAAAAACAAAGCATGTAAGAGAGTTTGGGAACTTTTTATTATACAAGGATTACGCTTTATATACAAGGCCCCCCCCCCCCCCCCCAGTGAGTCACTGAATGCTGCCCCCTCTGCATAGACCTTGTAGTTGTCAGGAAGCCGTAGATGGCTGAATCAGCCTCTGATTATCAGAGCTGACCCCAGACATAACAGGTTACACAACCGACCCTACGACGTTGCGCCTGAGTCACCGGCTGACCCCAGACATAACAGGTTACACAACCGACCCTACGACGTTGCGCCTGAGTCACCGGCCGAGCTGCTAACAGTCTGCATGGTCTGAGTCACCGTTTATCACATCTGAATACAGATGGAGCAGCATTTGTTATTCACATTTATCCCCCGCGGATCTGGTCTGCCTCCCATATCTGCTATGAGCAAAGGAGCAAACCTCCGGGGGTCATCAGTAGAGATGAGCGAATTGAAGTCAAACAAATAGAATTTCAGGAAATTTGATTCGCCACAGGGCCGAATTTTCTTGCGCTTTGTGGTGAATGGCGGTAAAAAAACCTCCACATACTCATCCATTCGCCAACGGAGAGGCCATCTCGACTGAAGAAACCGCGAGAAACCTAGCGCACGTTGATGTGTGATGTCATCACCACGTCACCGCAATGGCTGGGGTCAGTGACGTCATCTGTGATGTGGTCATAGCGCTCGGCCAGTGTCATGACGTCATCACGTCACCGAGGGAGATTTTTGCGCGGTTTCTTCAATCAAGATGGCTTTGACGGCCAATGGATAAGGTGAGTATGTTTTTTTTTTTACCTGATTAACCCCTGAAAGACCTCAATTAATTAATGTCAGACGCTGCAATCAGTGCTGAATGTGGCATCTCAGGGGTTCAATGATGGGGGGGGTGGCGCGATCGCCGTTCCCCGTCATTGCGCCCGCTACATACAATGGAACGCGATTCATGATGAAGTAATTCGTAACAAATCAAATTTCTTTGTGAAATTCGGTGAAGCAGCCGAATCGAATTTTCCTCAGGACTGAATGGTAGCTTTACACATGTCGGACTGTCGATGTCACCCCTACAACCAATTGTGTCAATACATATAACATGAAACTTGAACTTTGTAATTGGTCTTGATTAAAAAAAATGTTCTACAGCTCCTCTGCAGACTGTGCATTTCCATGGTAACAGACTACAAACACACCCTGTGTAGTCTGCTCCTGTATTATGTCTAAGCCCAGTTTACAGTAATGGTTTCTTAAAGGGGTTCTCCCATAAATAATGTAAAAGATGAAGATCAGACCTCATATAGTACATGACAATACCTTTCTAACAAAGCTAGAACCTCACATGGATTCAGAGATCTCCACATTCATTACTCTGCTAAATTTATACCAAGCTGGCAGCTCAGGAGGGGGTGTCCTTTCTAGAGGGTCGTGTCCTTCCTACTGCAACTCTTTTCTGTAACTGTCACAGTAGATACGGCTGTAGATGGTACTGAGCATGTGCGACCACCTCAGTCAGGGATGTTACCGAGGTGGACAGAGAAGTAAGGAAAAGAACAAACATTTACAGTTTATTGAATAGCTCACTGGCTATGCTATATTTCTAATTAGATGCAATTGCAAAAATATTCAGACCCAAGTGCTGGTTTGAAGAATGTAGGACAACCCCTTTAATTAGCAGTGCTGTGTTATAATGTTATTCTCACAGTTGTCTCCCATTAGGTACAGGGCGGAGCACCACAGTAGCCCCTCTTCCTAGACGTCCGTGGAACACGGTCCGTGAGATACCGGACTGGCATCCTGCTTAGTGCAGGAGCGCACGGCGTCATTGGTTGCTATGACGCCGTGTGCCGCTGCCGCATTACAGTAGTACACTCATATGATCTATACGAGTGTATTACTGCACAGCAGCGTCATAGCAACCAATGACGCCGTGCGCTCCTGCACTAAGCAGGATGCCAGTCCGGTATCTCACGGACCGTGTTCCACGGACGTCTGCATGAGGCTTAAAGCCCAAGGGTAGGGAGGCATCAGTGGTCTCTTGGGCTCTGTATGTGCAGTGTTTGAGCCTTCCATCAGAAGTATAAGCCCCCCGAGGAGCATGGATCTCAGTGGATGCCATGTGCCATCACCCTTAGGCCCCTTTCACACAAGCGAGTTCTCCACGCGGGTGCAATGCGTGACGTGAACGCATAGCACCCGCATTGAATCCTGACCCATTCATTCCAATGGGTCTGTGTACATGAGCGGTTTTTTTTTTCACGCATCAGTTCTGCGTTGTGTGAAAATCGCAGCAGGTTCTATATTCTGCGTTTTTCACACAGCCCTGGCCCCATAGAAGTGAATGGGGCTTTAGTGAAAAACGGAAGCAAGTGCGGATGCGATGCGTTTTTCACTGATGGTTGCTAAGAGATGTTGTTTGTAAACCTTCAGTTTTTTTATCACGCGCGTGAAAAACACATAAAAACGCATTGCACCCGCGTGGAAAAAACTGAACAACTCGCAATCGCAGACAAAACTGACTGAACTTGCTCGCAAAATGGTGCGAGTTTCCCTGAACGCATCCGGACCTAATCCGTCATGCTCTCTATCACCCATAGCAACCAATTACAGCTCTGCTTTCAGTTTTCCAGAGAAGTTTGAGAAATGAAAGCTGAGCTCTGATAGGTTGCTACAGGCGACAGAGACAGTCTAACTGGAAGAAAGAAATGAAATTTGAGCTCTGATTGGTTGTGTCTTACTGGAAGAAATAAATAAAAGCTGTGCTCTGATTGGTTGTGTCTTACTGGAAGAAAGTAATGAAAGCTGTGCTCTGATTGGTTGTGTCTTACTGGAAGAAAGTAATGAAAGCTGTGCTCTAATTGGTTGCTAAGGGCAACAGAGACAGTCACTGTTCATGGTGATAACTGAGGCCTAAGGCCTCTTTCACACGGGCGTTCCGAATTTTCTCCGGATGCGTCGCTTGTGCATTGCAGGAAAACCGCGCGAGTAGGCACGCAACTGCGATTGCGTTCTGATGTTCAGTTTTTTCCGCACAAGTGCAATGCGTTTTGCACGCGCGTGAGAAAAAACTGAATGTGGTACCCAGACCGAACTCGGACTTCTTCACTGAAGTTCAGGTTTGGGTTCGGTATTCTATTCATTTTATTATTTTCCCTTATAACATTTTTATAAGGGAAAATAATAGCATTCTTAATACAGAATGCTTACTAAAATGTGGCTTTAGGGGTTAAAAAATATAAAAAAAATTAACTCACCTCATCCTGTTGTTCGCGCAGCCGGCATCGTCTTCTTTCTTCTTCTTTCAGGACCTGCAAAAGGACCTTTCATGACGTAATCGCGCTCAGATGACATCCGCGAAGGTCCTGCTGAATGAAGATAGTACACAGACCCATTTAAATGAATGGGTCCAGATTCAGTGCGGGCGCAATGCGTTCGCATCACGCATTGCACCAGCGAGGAAAACTTGCTCGTGTGAAAGGGGCCTTAGGATCCCAAGTAAAAAAAAAAAGGTGCACCGTGTGGTATTTCTGTATAAATCCTCCTATATAGGAAAGTGCAGTCTGCTGTGCTTCCCTATACATCTGATAGAAGAGTATGGCGGTGCATCCCAGCCTGATGGGGGCCGTCGGGTGAATGGGAGTATAACGTAGACGCCAGGAGCTTTTCCTGACACATACGATAAGCGTCTCCTTCTTACTAATGTATCGGGGGGCGGTCAGTACCAACAGGGGAAGAATGGTGACTGCTACAGGTATGTGTGTGTGGGAGGGTCGGTGCCTTTTTGACTGTTTGCCTGGTTCTGAGTGTTTGGATTATTGAGCAAGCGCCTGGTCCTGGATGTGTGCAGTGGTTAACCCCTTCAGCCCCACAGGATTTTCCATTTTTTGGCATTTCTATATTTTTACCCCCTTTTGCCTTCCCGGATCCATAATTATATATATTTTTTCCATTCTAATAACTGTATGAGAGCTTGTGTTCTGCGGGACAAGATGTACTTTAGGTTTAGGCCTCCTGCACACGACAGTATTTTTTAACGTCCCGCAAAACATGGTTCCGTTGTACCGTGATCCGTGCCCGTTTTTTCTTCCGTGGGTCTTCCGTGAGTTTTGGAGGATCCACGGACATGAAAAATGAAAAAAAAATCTAAGTCAAGTTTGCCATTGAAATGATAGGAAAAAACGGACACGGATCACGGACGCGGATGACAATCTTGTGTGCATCCGTGATTTTTCACGGACCCATTGACTTGAATGGGTCCGTGAACCGTTGGCCGTGAAAAAAATAGGACAGGTCATATTTTTTTCACGGACAGAAAACACAGATCACGAATGCGGCTGCAAAACGGTGCATTTTCCGATTTTTCCACGGACCCATTGAAAGTCAATGGGTCCGCGAAAAAAAACGGAAAACGGCACAACGGCCACGGGTTCACACAACGGTCGTGTGCAGGAGGCCTTATAACGTCTCCATTTAATATTGCATACAATGTAGCAGGAAGCTGGAAAAAAATTCCAAATCGGGTGGAATTGGAGGGAAAAAAACTTAATTCCGCCACAGTTTTATGGGTTTTGTTTTTACGGCGTTCCGTGTGCTGTAAAACTGACCTGTGCCCTTTATTCTCCAGGTCAGTATGATTACAACGATACTTTTACACTTTAATCATTTTTATAGTTTTTCTTGAATTTTCATGCTGAAAAAAAAAACCGTTGGAATTTTTTTTTTCTTTTCACTGCCATATTCTGACCCTCCTAACATTTTTTATATTTCCATCTACAGAGCTGTGTGAGGGCTTTTTTTTTTTTTTTTTTGCAGGGCAAACTATCATTTTTAGTGATACTGCGTTAGGCCCCTTTCACACGGGCGAGTTTTCCATGCGGGTGCAATGCGTGAGGTGAACGCATTGCACCCGCACTGAATCCGGACCCATTCATTTCCATGGGGCTGTGTACATGAGCGATTTTTTTCACGCATCACTTATGCGTTGCGTGAAAATTGCAGTATGTTCTATATTCTGCTTTTTTCACGCAACGCAGGCCCCATAGAAGTGAATGGAGCTGCGTGAAAATCGCTAGCATCCGCAAGCAAGTGCGGATGCGGTGCGATTTTCACGCATGGTTGCTAGGAGATGATCGGGATGGGGACCCGATCTTTATTATTTTCCCTTATAACATGGTTAAGTAAATTAGAGATGGAGGGGTTAAAAATAAATAATTAGACTCACCTCATCCACTTGTTCACGCTGCCTGGCTCGTCTTCTTTCTTCTTCTTTGAGGACCTGGGAGAAAAGGACCTTTGGTGATGTCACTGCGCTCATCACATGGTCCATCACATGGTCCATCACCATGGTGATGGACCATGTGATGAGTGCAGTGACGTCACCAAAGGTCCTTTTCCTCCCAGGTCCTCAAGGAAGAAGATGAGCCCGGGCAGTGCAAACAAGTGGATGAGGTGAGTTTAATTAAAAAAAAAAAATAAATTAACCCCTCCATACCTAATTTACTTAGCATTCTGTATTAGGAATGCTATTATTTTCCCTTATAAATATGTTATAATGGAAAATATTAAAATGTACAGAATACCTAACCCAAACCCGAACTTCAGTGAAGAAGTCCGGGTTCGGGTCTGTGTACTACATTCAGTTTTTTCTCACGCGCGTGCAAAATGCATTGCACTCGCACGGAAAAAACTAAAGAACGCAACGCAATCACATATAAAACTCACCCCACTCGCAGGCAAAATCGCACGATTTTCCCGCGACGCACCCGCATCCTATCCGGCCCTCACACGCCACGCCCGTGTGAAAGAGGCCTTAGTGTGTGTGTATGACTTTTTGATCACAGCAGGTGTCTGCTGTTTAAAACTTCAGAAAAATAAAATGGTGGTTGTGGTGCCGACTACGTTCACTAGTGGGCGCCATCTTTAAAGCCCCAACTTCTGCCCTACATGTATGGCGGCAGTCGGGAAGGGGTTAAAGGGAATGTGTCATCAGTAAAATGACCTATTGTTTAAATCAGGCCTGTATGTTATACATTCTTTTTTGTAAAAATCCTGAAATGTTGCAGTTTTCAACAGTTCTCATTTTTTTTCAATAGGCTGGCATTTCAAACTCTGTAGCGATCACCTTTAAGCAGTCATCTCATTATCACCGAAGGCAGGATTACAATGACAGGTGAAGCTGATCATACACTAGATAAATGTCACTGCCAACTATGTAATGTGTATAGCAGCCTCTACGTACTCCTTTTCCCTAACCAAATGCAGTGAAGTCCACAGCCTACATTCATGTGTTACCCTCACTGACCTTATTGTCCATGCCCTGTTCCTTTTATAATGGCCCTCAACCTTCTGTAACGTTCACTGCTTCCTTCTCTCACTGGTTTTCGGTTGCTATTTGTCTGGTGTAGCTCACGGAGTCGGTGTATCCCTGTCGGCTGCTTCTCACAGGCACCAGCTTCTCGCTTTAGCTGCTCACACATCCAATGCTGGCTGCACACTCCTCACTAGTCACGACTCCTAACTCCCAAGGGGTGAGACCAGCCCACACCCACCAACAATGTTCAAGAAGCCATTAACCCTCAAATCTAGGTATTCAGCCTTTGGGATACAAGCATTGCATACAGTACAATTTAACCCTTTAGCCAGTGAACCACTGGATACTCTGAAGAGCATGGTGTGTAGTGCGGGCAGTGAGTGGCGGCATTGTTGGAACCACCACATCTCCTGAGTAAAAAAAAAGCCAGTAGGACTGGTTTCACAATGTCCTAGACATACAGAAGGCTGGTCAATGTTTCCTCCACGAATACCAAACAGGAACAGTCATCGTAACTAATGGCACCATACACCATGACACCTGGTGTTAGTCCTGTGTGTCTCCACACTACGTATGATGGCTGTAGGCGCTCTCCACTTACCTGAGAACTCTGATGTGGCCATCATTGGTACCAAGGCAGAGACTGCTTTCATCACTGAACCCTATTGTTTTCCATTCATGCCTCCAATGGGCTCTTCCTCTGCACCAGTGCAGGCGCTCTTGGCAATGATGAGAGATCAATGGCTAGTGGAGTGTGTGAATGTGGTCCTGCTTCAAGTAAATGGGCAGTCACTGCAGGGACTACTGCAGAATCAATTTGTGATGCTAAGGTTGTCCTTTCAGATACATCAGCTCTTCTTATACGGCGATATTGGTGTGCATCTGTCTATCTTGACCATCCAGAACCCTCTCTACCTGTGTGAGCGCCCTCCTCTGACCACTGTTGACACCACCAAAGCGCTACAGAAATTTCTCATCCATCTCTTTTTGAGACTTGACGGATGGACCATCCAGCTTTTCGAAGTCCAACCATTCGGACCCTATGCAAAAGGTGCACACCTTCGTCTAGCGCACATAGTGAACACTTCAACAACACTCAATCAAGTCCTGTAAGAGCCAGATGAAAAAACAGGGCTGTCAGACAAAAACAACAGTGAAGCCAGACAAAAACTCCTGTGGAGCATCTTTAGGTAAAGTAAGGATCCTGGAACTTTGATCACTACGTGTAACACCCTCCAGCATTGCCATATTGTGCTAAATTATCCCTAGTTCTATGATCACACTCCCTATAAATGTAGGCACAGTCTAAGGAGAAGCACTCGCAGGGGTCAAGCACAAGCCAAAAAGCACCATCTTTGCCAAAGCGCCAAATTGCCTGGCAGTTAATTATGGCAGTTAGACAGGGCAGGAGAAAGGGATGCTATGTGAGCTACGCAAACAGATTTGCCTATGTTCTCATTGTTGCTGCTGTCTACCTTTACACTCATCCACAACTTCAGGCCTTTGTCCCTTCTCTCCACATCAGTCCCTCACCCATCTTCAGTTCACATACACTTTTTACCATCATACATCACCCTGACCCATCTTCCTCTATGGTGCAGCATAAAAAAACACCCTCACATATCATTCAACCATTTGCTGTCTCTTTCTGTTCTCCTGCTACTAGCTGCAGAGGATATTTGACCAAACCCTGGCCCTCCCTCTATTGCTAACTTCAGCTTTTTACCTACCACACATAGAAACCCCGAAATTCTTATTAATATTCACTGTACATCTTCTCCAGTCTTTTTCAACTGTGCGCTCTAGAAAGCACGGTCGGTTTGTAACATACTCCCCACAATCCATGACTTCTTCCTCTCAAAATCTGTGACCTTGCTGGCCTTTACAGAAACCTAATCCTATGGTGGTCTTCACTTCTCCCATACCCCCACCAGACCTGATGAGGAGTAGGAATATTTATTTCTCCACAGTGCACGTTTCAGGTCATTTGCCCTGTACCCTCTCTCACATTCCCCTCTTTTGAGATCCATACCATCAGACTCCCCCCACCAATTCCTTGATCACTTTTCTGCCTGGCTTCCCCACTTTCTATCTTCTGAATCACCAACTCTTATTACGGGTGATTTTAATATCCCCATTGATGTACACTCCTTACATAAAGATACCTGATAACTGTGCTATACACTGTATAAATAATGCCGCCATATGATTTATATTACCATTCTTAGGGATCACAAGTCTCATATTTGCTTCAATTGTGCTTTCTACAACAAAGGGATCTCCTCGAAGAACTATCCTGTAGTCATCTTATGGATTAAGGGCTATTAAGTGTTTTAGAGGTATGAGAGGCTCTGTTTATCCCTGCAGGGCTAGGACTGTGGACTACGTATAAGACATGTGTGTTTTACATAATCCGCTGGCACGCTGAATGAGTCAGACCCCCAGCCAGGTCTATAATGCCCTGAGCTAAGTACTGTAGACATGAGGAACTCACAAAGATTATAGACAGGTTTATTGTCATATAAATCTCCCAGCACATCGAGATGTCACAGCAGATGACGGTAACTATAATGGTGGCTTCGTCATTTGCATTTTGACGAGAAGAGCAGATGGGAGCCGATCATAAATGTCTTTGACGTCATTGTCTTCAGTTTGGACTGAGGTGGAAATATTATCAACTCCAGGAATACAAGAAACATCTTTAGAAGATCATCTAAAGCAGTGTTCTTCAGCTCCAGTCCTCAGGGACCACCTGCCAGTCATGATTTGAGAATATCCCACAGAATGAATACCTGTGGTAAGTCCTGCTGCACTGAAACTAATTAAATCACCTGCTCAATGTAACGGAACGCCTAGCACCCCGACCGGGTACCTCCGTTGATAGATGCTCCTAGTGCTTTCCGAGGACTCCAAGCACTCCACTTGACACCGCACGCACTGCAGACCCCACGAACCGCCTAAGCTTGGTTGAGGTCTCACTGTCTCCTATCCACCCTGGACCTACAACAAGGCTCCAGGCTCCAGTGGGTGAACCTCTCCTAAAACCAGAGAGCAGGAACAGCTCTTAAAAGAGCTAGTAGTTATAGCCAGGGGAGTATAGCAAATCTCCCAGCGTATAGCAATCCCCCAGTGTTGATCAGTTACCCAAACACCAGCCTCAACATGATGAAGGATAAAACAGGCACACTTTATTGAGGGCTACCCGCCCGTATTTATGCAGGTCCCCATCTGGTGGACACGCCCCTAGGGGACCAGAAGGAAGACTGTGACACAGGACAGATACGTAGCAACTCAGGATACACAGACACAACACATCCCCACAATGCATCATGGTTTCCTCCTCTCTGCCCTGGAGACACCCGAGGAGTAATTAAATTATCTCTCAAGACAAAGGGAAATCGCCAATACACATGTGGGGACAACAGGACAGAAATCACCATTTAAACATGCAATGTCACAACCCCCACAGCAAACACAGACATTTAACATATCCCCAGATAGCTCAAGTCTGAGTGCATATTATTAGGTGAATGGCACTCAGACTACACGAATACAATAAAATTAGCTATCTGGGTACCCTCACATAACATAAAATACAATTCCAAAGACAGATTTAAGCTGTGCGGCCGGTCTGTCTTCTCCTTTAAAGTTAGTATGGGCCATAATCCTGAGGCAAAAGGCTGGTAGCCAGGCCTCTCCAAAACCCAGTGGCGAGGTTGGTTTCGCCACACATCTCCCCCTCCCAGGGAAGACTAACCAGATACCTGACCTCACGGTCAGTACCTGAGTTAGTCTGGCAGTCCAACCACAACCCAATACGGGACCTGTTGAATCTTGGGGCCTGGCTCTGTTCTGTATGTCCCCAGCTGTTGAGTGGGCATCCGCTACTCCTTGCTTCCTTGTTGCTCTCTAGCTTGGAGCTGTAGGTACTTGGTGGGCAGAGGCCGACTGCGCTCTGCCCCGATGCCAGCTCTTCCGCTGGGGTAGCCTGTGGGAAGTCCAGCTCTGGAGAAGAGGATAGGGGAGGGCAGAGGCCGACTGCGCTCTGCCCAGATGCCAGCGCTTCCGCTGGGGTAGCCTGTGGAAAGTCAGCCTCTGGAGAAAAGGATAGAGGAGGGCAGAGGCCAACTGCGCTCTGCCATTATGCCAGCGCTTCCGCTGGGGTAGCCTGTGGGATGTCCGGCTCTGGAGAAGAGGATAGGGGAGGGCAGAGGCCGACTGCGCTCTGCCCAGATGCCAGTTCTGCCGCTGGGGTAGCCTGTGGAAAGTCAGCCTCTAGAGAAGAGGATAGGGGAGGGCAGAGGCCGACTGCGCTCTGCCCAGATGCCAGCGCTTCCGCTGGGGTAGCCTGTGGAAAGTCAGCCTCTGGAGAAGAGGATAGGGGAGGGCAGAGGCCGACTGCGCTCTGCCCAGATGCCAGCGCTTCCGCTGGGGTAGCCTGTGGAAAGTCAGCCTCTGGAAAAGAGGATAGGGGAGGGCAGAGGCCGACTGCGCTCTGCCCAGATGCCAGCTCTTCCGCTGGGGAAGCCGGTGTGGACTCAGCCTCTGGAGAAGAGGATAGAGGAGGGCAGAGGCTGACTGCGCTCTGCCCAGATGCCAGCGCTTCCGCTGGGATGTGGTCATGGAATCCTATCCCCAGGACCTTGTTGCAGATCGGCTGTGGAGAGGAGGAATCGCTTACCTCCTCCTCCTGGCATTCCTGCGGGGTTGGTGGGGGATCTGTACCGGCCGTCCAGTATCCCGGTAGGCCTGGTGCAGAGACTGCGGTCCCATCTGCACCATTGGAGTTAGGGGTGCTGTCCCCCTGTGGTTGGGGAGAGAGACCGGTTGTCTCCTCTCCCTTCAAAGTACACTGCCGCTGGGGCATGGAGACGATGCTCTCCTCTCCCTGAAAAACATACTGCCGCTGAGGAGCAGGACCAACTGTCCCTACTCCCTGAAACTCCGGCTGCCGTTGGGGATCTGGGCCGACTGCCCAGCATCCCTGTAGGGCCGGTGGAGAGATCTCGGTCCCATCTCCACCTGCCATATGGGTTTCCCCCCAGGACCAGTCTATGAGGTCCCCTACCTCTGTAGCTGGTACTGAAGCAGGGGATACTTCAGTCGGGTCCTCCCAGTACACCTCCACAATATCCTCCCAGCTGAAGGGCTCTGGACCTGGGTCTGACACTCTGCTCTCTCGCTGAGCCCTCTCAATGGAGTGGAAGAGATCTTGGTAGTCCTGCTCCAGTTCCCACTCCAGGGTTGCTAGGTGAGCCAGGTCTTTCTCTACCTCGTGGGGGTCCTCCCAATCCAGCCTAGCCTCCCTCTCGTAGAAAATGTTCTGAAGTCTGGACTGTGCAGGGCTCCCGAAGTCAGGCTCTGCAAAGGACTCCCATAACAAGCCAGGACCATAAAACTCCTCTCCCTCTGGCTTGTCATGCTCAGCTGCCCAGGGGGAATGTTGAATGACATGCCACCTTAGGGCCTGGTAAGCGTCCTCTAGCCAAAGCTCCTTACATACCAGGCTCTGGAGCTCTTTTATCCAGTCATCCAGGGGCTGCTCTCCCAAGAGACCCATCCGCATCGCCACACGCTTCTGTAGCTGCTGCTCATAACTGGGGAGACTCTCACCTCGCCGCCGCTGGGCATTTTCCAGGGCATCATACCAGACTTCCTTTCTGTCTGCATCCCTGTAATCTGCGGCTGCCTCCTCCTCCTCATCATAGAACGCTGTCCGAAGACTAGTTGATTCCATCCTGCTGCTGTAGCCAGGGGCGCTGTACGGATACTAGCGTAGCCCTCAATAAACTCCATGAACGGTGTCACCGAGCTGCTTCTCCTCACACTAGGACGCCATCCCACTGCTTGCCACCAAATGTAACGGATCTCCTGGCACCCCGACCGGGTACCTCCGTTGATAGATGCTTCTAGTGCTTTCCGAGGACTCCAAGCACTCCACTTGACACCGTACGCACTGCAGACCCCACGAACCGCCGAAGCTTGGTTGAGGTCTCTCCGTCTCCTACCCACCCTGGACCTTCGACAAGGCTCCAGGCTCCAGTGGGTGAACCTCTCCTAAAACCAGAGAGCAGGAAAAGCTCTTAAAAGAGCTAGTAGTTATAGCCAGGGGAGTATAGCAAATCTTCCAGTGTATAGCAATCCCCCAGTGTCGATCAGTTACCCAAACACCAGCCTCAACATGATGAAGGATAAAATAGGCACACTTTATTGAGGGGTACCCGCCCGTATTTATGCAGGTCCCCATCTGGTGGACACGCCCCTAGGGGACCAGAAGGAAGACTGTGACACAGGACAGATACGTAGCAACTCAGGATACACAGACACAACACATCCCCACAATGCATCATGGTTTCCTCCTCTCTGCCCTGGAGACACCCGAGGAGCAATTCAATTATCTCTCAGGACAAAGGAAAATCGCCAATACACATGTGGAGACAACAGGACAGAAATCACCACCCAAACACACAATGTCACACCCCCATAGCAAACACAGACATTTAACATATCCCCAGATAGCTCAAGTGTGAGTGCATATCATTAGGTGAATGGCACTCAGACTACACGAATACAATAAAATTAGCTATTTGGGTACCCTCACATAACATAAAATACAATTCCAAAGACAGATTTAAGCTGTGCGGCCGATCTGTCTTCTCCTTTAAAGTTAGTATGGGCCATAATCCTGAGGCAAGAGGCTGGTAAACAGGCCTCTCCAAAACCCAGTGGCGAGGTTGGTTTCGCCACACTCAATACTAAGGAAATCCTGAAAACATGATCGGCAGGTGGGTCCTGAGGACTGGAGTTGAGGAACCCTGATCTAAAAAAAACTTCAGGTCTCTCCAGATTCTCCTAAGTTCAGAGTCCGATACCCTTCACCTCTGCTCATTTGTTGTTCTGTATTAGCTCTGGCACTGGAGCCAGAGCTAATACAGAATACAGGAGCACTGGCACATAGCTCCTTCCATTGTGCCCAGTGGTTGCATGGTACACTCCTAGGAACATTAATGGTTGTCTCACCAGTGATAAAAAACACCTTGGATGGTCTTCAAGCCATTTAGGATAATGTTTTGAGGAGCGAGGGGTCAACGGAACAACTCTGTGGATAACACTGCGCTGTATAGACAGGTGTGTCCATCTCCTTCAAGTGATAGGTTCCTGAGTCCTGGTCTCCATAATCGATGATCAGGAGAACTGCTTGAAAGTACTACACAGGAGAAAAAATATATAACGGGTATATATGAAAACCTTTTTTCCACTCAGCCCTACTGCTGCCTCAGAAGTACTGTAGCGTTACCGTTTTTCAGAGCAGGTGGTAGGGCTGAATAGGGTTGTCATAGGGTTTGGTTCTTTTTCAATCAGTACTTCTGATCATCACGTATGGAGACCAAGACCAAGACCCAGGCTGCCATCACTAGAAGATGTTCTCACCGCAGGAGAACATCTGGAGGTAAGGGACTTTGGTCAAATTTACTTCCTCCCCAATTATGGAGTCGTATACAGTTCTTCAGGTGGCTGTGGAGAAACAACATGGAAGCTATGTATGGTGATAATCAAAGCATGCACCCTATAAAACTACTGTGATGGATCAAAACTTTATACACTGAGATGGGAAACAAACTCCTCAGGACACTGACCTTACGACTCCAACCTCAGGATCCAGACCTCAGTGATGCTTTCATAATACATTTTTAAATTATTTTAGGTGGAAATACTCTTTAGGTCAGTGATTAGTGATATGGAAGAAGGTAGGTGAGGACATAGCTCCATCTAGTGCTACGTAGATATCACTACAGTGAAGTATATGATTATGTGGTGACAATGGCACCTGTCAGGGGGTGGGATACATTCATCTGCAAGTGAAGAGTGAATGCTTGAAGCTGATGTGTTAGAGGCAGAAAAAAATTGACAAATGTAAGGATCTGAGAGACTATGACAAGGACCAAATTGTGATGTCTAGACAACTTGGTCAGAGCATCTCAAAAACAGCCGTTCTTATGAGGTACTCCAGTATCTAATGGTTAGAACCTAACAAAAGTGGTTTAAGAATGGACATATACCTTGTACAGAACCTGAGTTACATTCTGTATTATACTCCAGAGCTGCACTCACTATTCTGCTGGTGCAGTCACTGTGTACATACATTACTTACCATGTACTGATCCTGAGTTTTACAGCAAGACACGGAGGCTCATATTGCTTTCTCCTTCTTTACTTTTCCACCAATAGCAGCAAAGAAGAAATTTACATAATCATAACAATAAAGAACCCTCCCCTGACAGATCCTATAATAAGCAGTGTCCTCTTCAGTAACTTCCTCTTTCTTTGCTGCTTCCACCAAGATAAGTAACATCTATTCAGTATATTTTTGTGGCATGATTGCTGTGATTTAAGGGTTAAGCTCTGAGCTTCTGCTTGCTCAGACTTTTGTATGTCAGACTGTGTCTCTTAATTGAGTTTATTCCCCTTATATATATTTGTATATTGTTTCTAGGCCTTCATATCTTATGGATTCATTCTAGGCCCCTTTCCCTTGCTTGGGGGTTCTCCCCCCCTTTTTCTTATTGTTTCCCGATTTGTTTTTCCCTGTATTATTTTCCGTTTGCGATTTTGTGGCTTCCGATTCCCACCCTTATTCTGTCCGTTACCTGCGGCCTGCACCGGCGTCCGGAGGTGTTCCTCCACTCTTTTCTCTCTTCTCCTTGGTGCTCCGTTCACCATCTCTCTCCGGCGCCGGCTCTGCTTATTTCCCGCGGGTCGCGAGATCTCGGCGGCCATTTTAGAGCTCCCGCGCGTGTTCTCGCGGGATTTCGGCACTGCATCTACACCGGACGGTCTCGGCTCCTTCTCTGCGGCTCCTGGGGTGATTAACCCCTCGTTTTGGTTAGTTGGGGGGTTGTTAGGCTAGCACTTGCCATTTTAGCTCCCCCTTAGGTTACCTGCAGCTGTAGACCTGATTTATTATTTATCATTATTATCTGAATAGATCAAGCATGTCATCCGACCGATCCCCATCTGGGCCTACCCCCCCCCCCCCCCCCCCCCCCCTCCATCTGGGGAGCCCAGAAGGTCTGAGATGAATGCACAGGCCCTGGAGTTGCAGCGCTCAGTATCTAGCGCAATAATTTAAGCCATGAGATCTATGTCATCCATGATATCCCAGACCATCTCCCAGGCTTTGTCTGCCCATGCCCCTGGCCCCTCTAGTCAGACGCCTGCTATACCTCATCCGCAGCCTGCCGTTTATGATACTCCTAATATACAGGAGAACCTGACTGGTGTGATCTCAACCACCCTTGATAGCGTGCATAGATCACGCAAAAGAGCCTTACCGCGCCAGGCAGAAAGGGCGCGCACGTGGAAATGTGCTAGAGCACAAACTAGCGATGTGGAATCAGAATTAGATTCTGATACGGAGGCTAATGCGGAGGCGAGCTGCCATTCCGAGGAGGAGATGGAATATGATATTCCAGGCACTACTGGCCCTATGCCTTCCACCTCTGGGTCCATGGGTCCTGCCTCCACCGCCCCTAATGCGGCATCTACCCTGGTGGATCCCTCTGGCACCCCCTTATTTGACCCTGACGCCCTCCACCACCCTAGGTCGGCGGAGTGGATGCCTATAGCTCATGTGAGCGATTATTTAGAGCATTGGGTGCGCCGTCCTCTTAGCAAAGAGGCGCGCAGCAAGCTCAGATCTGAGTGCCCCAGACCATTGATCCCTAACAAGGTCTGTGAAACGCCGGCAGTTGATCCCAAGATTACACAGTTCTTGGCGAAATCCGGCTGGAACACCCGTAAGGGGTTGGATTCGGCAATTAAGAGCTGCCAGGACAAGCTCCTTGACATTTTTGGCCCCCTTGCCAAAATTTTTGAAATGGCCGAATCGGCCAGAGCGGACGGCTCTCCGATAGATCCGGAGGAGCTTACTGGCTGGATACAGAGAGCCATTTGTATTGCGGGCAGCACCAACTCCTCCCTGGCCATTGAACGGCGTAAAGCCATACTATTCAAAATAGATCCTAAATTGGCCAACCTGGCACTTACTGAGGCAGGGAAGGATGCACAGGGTCTGCTTTTTGGGGATTCCTTTATCAAGGACCTCAGCAGATATGTGGGAGCATTTACTGCCCTGGACAAGGCCCAGTCCTCTATGCGTAGGGTTTTTCAGGGACGGGTCTCCACTAGGGCCGGCAGTAGTAGGGGGCGTCTGTCCGGCTGTTCAAGTTTCCAGGCCCGCAGCTCGGGCAGAGGCTCCTTCACCCAAAGACCACCCTTCCAGGACCAATGGAATCCTCCTCCAATCTTCCCGGCCAATGGCGTTCAAGGTCCGTTACAGGGAATCCGAATCTCCGAAAATCCTTTGGTAAGTCTTTCCCCAGTGGGGACTTCTTTGGTTCCTTGTGTCGGGGGCAGACTCCGTCTTTGTTCCCACGTTTGGTCCAGCATTACATCAGACCCATGGGTGCTGACCACTGTGCAGGGGTTCCACATAGAACTTACGGACTCGCCAGATCTTATCCCTTATACCCCACCACTTCCTCTGGCATTACCAGACAGGGAGCTCGTGGATTTAGAACTGTATTCCCTTTTTCAAAAAAGGCCGATAGAAAGGGCCCCTCCTACTCCGGAGGGTGTACTCAGCAACATTTTTCTAGTGCAGAAAAAGGGTGGACAAATGCGTCCGGTGATAAATCTCCGTGCCCTGAACTCTGTGCTGCGCTATCGCCACTTCAAGATGGAGGGAATTCACCTCCTTCGGGACTTGCTGATTCCGGGGGACTGGATGGTGAAGCTGGACCTCAAAGATGCCTATCTGACGGTCCCAATTGCCTCCTCGTCCAGGGATCTCCTGCGTTTCCTGTGGAGGGGCAAAGTGTGGCGCTTCACTTGCCTTCCGTTCGGCCTTTCTTCGGCGCCTTGGTGCATTACCAAGCTTCTGCGCCCGGTCATGGCCTGGTTACGGAGTCGGGGTGTGCGTCTAGTCATCTATCTAGACGACATCCTCATTATGCATCAATGTCAGTCGACGCTGCTACAACACCTTCAGTGGACCTCGAACCTCCTTACGGCTCTTGGATTTCTGCTCAACCCCGAGAAATCCTGCCTCACGCCGTCTCGACGGATGGAGCTCCTGGGCTTCACGGTGGACTCTGTTGCGGAATCTCTCAGTCTTCCGTCAGAGAAGTTGCGGACGATACGCAAGGAGTTGAGACATGCTCTCTCAGCTACCTCCCTATCCCTACGCCACCTGGCTCGCATCATTGGCCTGCTGGCCTCCTCTATTCAGGCGGTGTTCCCCGCTCCTCTCCATTATCGGGCCCTACAGCGCCTGAAGATTGCCCACCTTCGTGCCGGGGCCTCGTTCGCGGACGCGGTGGTTCTGGACCAGCAAGCGCGGGAGGAACTTCGTTGGTGGATTTGCAACTTGGAAGCCTGGAACGGCAGAGCAATCTTCGGATTTCAACCAGAATTCACGGTGGAGTCGGACGCGAGTCTCCAAGGCTGGGGTGCCCACTGCGAGGGTATTTCCACAGGGGGTCGATGGTCGGAGGCCGAGACCCAACTTCACATCAACGCTCTGGAACTCCTGGCGGGCTCGTTTGCCATCCAGAGTTTTACCAATGGCATCGCACACGCATGCATCCGATTACGCATGGACAATGTGTCGGCGGTCCGCTATGTCAATCACCTGGGCGGCACCCAATCGGCTACCTTGGCCCGACTGTCGAAAGAGTTCTGGTCCTACTGTCTTTCCAGGGACATCATGATACAAGCGGAATACCTTCCGGGTCTACACAACTACCGAGCGGATCGGAGTTCCAGATGCTTCACGGACGGCAGCACCGGAGGCTCGCACCGGAGATGTTCTCCACGATCTCGGACACCTGGGGTCCTTGCGCCATAGACCTCTTTGCGTCACGGCTCAATACTCACCTGCCCAGGTTCTTCAGCTGGCGCCCGGATCCGGAGGCGGAGGCGATGGACGCGTTTCTCCAGGACTGGTCGTCAGCCCTACATTACGCGTTTCCACCTTTTGCCATGATCCCGAGAATGTTGCTACAGACTCGTCGTCAGGATGCGGAATTGGTGGTGGTGATCCCCTTCTGGGGGACTCAAGCCTGGTACCCGATCCTCCTGGAACTCCTGGTGGATGTACCTCTCCTCCTTCCGGATCGGACGGATCTCCTCCAGGACCCTCTGGGTGCTCCACATCCCCTGCTGGTCGACGGATCCCTTCAACTTCTGGCGTGCCGAATCTCAGGACTCCCGGAGAGGTCGAGGGAATTTCGGAGGCAATTAGACGCCTCCTGGACAACGCTTGGGCTCCCGGCACCCGAAAGTCTTACCGGGCAGCTTGGGGATCTTGGGTTAGCTGGTGCGTGGAACGGGACCTGGATCCCGTTTCGGCGCCTGTGACCCATTTGTTGCAATTCCTTACGTCTCTTTTTGAAGCAGGAAAAGCTTATCGGACCATTAATTTGTTCCGTTCATCGATTTCTTCTACTCATCAGGGTTTTGATGGTGTTCCGGCGGGTCAACACCCTTCGGTGTCACGCCTACTGCGTGGCTCATGCTTGGCTCGGCCTCCCCGGCCACGCTTCACCACTACGTGGGACGTTTCCCTGGTCCTTTCTTTCCTCTCTGCTTGGCCGGAAAACGCGGCTCTTTCCCTCCGTCAGCTGTCAGCCAAGTTGCTGACCCTCTTTTGCCTCATTTCCTGTAAGAGGGTTTCTGATGTCAGGGCTCTGGATCATGATGCGAGATCCTTTACTCCCGAGGGCGTCACATTTAACATTACGTGGCGCACCAAGACCAATATTCGGTCCGTGTCTTATCCCTGTTTCCCGTCTTCTCCGGCGTTCTGTCCTGTAGCCTGCTTGCGGGAATATGAGTTTCGCACTCGGACTCACCGCTCTGCGGACATCCCACAGCTGTTCCTCTCTATTCGCCATCCTTTTTTCGCTCGGTGACTAGTCCCACTTTGGCGCGTTGGATGAAGTGGGTCATGTCCCTTTCGGGGATTGATATGGCGGTCTTTACCGCTCATTCGGCCAGGGGCGCGGCTGCCACTGCCCTGGCTGTTTCGGGGGCTCGTTTGGAGGACATTCTGCGTCTGGCTGACTGGTCTAGGGCCACGACGTTTAGAGAATTTTATTTTCGTCCGCCCCCTCATGTGTTTTCATCTATTATTGATCAGCTTTGAACTTGCAATATGAGCCTCCGTGTCTTGCTGTAAAACTAAATGATTTTCCTATTCCATGACGTAAAGTCATAGTTTTATTAAAGACACGGAGGCGAGTATTGCCCGCCCTGGGTTTTTCCTGCCCGCCCTTTTACTGTGTGATTATTATTGGAATGTTTACATTGTCTTTTATTGTTATTTATTACGTATATTTATATTACTTAATATTTATAGTTCTGTTTATCAGCGACCTTACGGTGTACGACCATTTCCAGGGTCGATCTTGTTCAGTTTCTGCCTGATTCTTACACTGGTGGCTATATTATTTGCTCTGTTTCAGGTTGAAGTTTCCACGGCGTATGAAATTCTACGTTGTTCCAGGTTTCCTGAAGTGTTAGCCAAGTTGGCTTGATTCTACAGTTTGATGGACCAGAACAGTTCTCGTTTCTCGGGTCCAGTTCCAGTTTCCGGTTCCAGTTACGGTTATGCGGTTGCTGTCGCGGATACAAAGAAAGAGGAAGTTACTGAAGAGGACACTGCTTATTATAGGATCTGTCAGGGGAGGGGCCTTTATTGTTATGATTATGTAGATTTCTTCTTTGCTGCTATTGGTGGAAAAGTAAAGAAGGAGATAGCAATACTCGCCTCCGTGTCTTTAATAAAACTATGACTTTACGTCATGGAATAGGAAAATCATTTAGTTACATCCTGTATTATACTCCAGAGCTGCACTCACTATTCTACTGGTGCAGTCACTGTGTACATATGTAACACCCCAGAGTTGTGTTACTAAACTCTTTTACCCTGCTACAATCTCCTAAGAGCATTAACTTTGTCATCTGATGTAATTTTACATTATATCCTAACAACTGTGCATTATAAACCATGTTAAGTGTATATTGCTGTAATTTCCATGTTCACCAGCAGGTGGCAGCAATGTGTTAGCAAGGACTTAGGTTCAGTTTAGTACATCAAAGGTGGAATAGTTCGTTCCAGCTTAGCTCCCCCTCTGTGAGCAGAGTGGGCTGCGCCCACATCCTGCAGCATGGGGAGGGAATGAAGTTACAGGCAGTGTGCCAGCCACCCCTGTTGGGGAAGGCTGTGTGATAGAGTTGAGGAGTGTAGCCCACCCCCTTCTAGGGGTAGGGTGTGCGTGTTAGGAGCTCCCTGAGATAGAGAAGAAAACCAGGATCTTGTCTCGGCTGAGACATTGATCCCCATCCCCAACCTGAGCCATGCAGCCTCAGCTGGATAAAGCAAGCAGACAAAACTCCAGTTCCAGGAAGAAAGCATACCCTGTGAAGATAACTGTGAGTAAAGTCCAGAGACCCAGGAGAAGCCATATCCCTCCTCAGCTAGTCAGTCCCCATACAGCAGAAGATAAAGAGTGCAGAAGCCAAATTCCTGCCACGGTATAGAGCTAACAAAGCAGACGTCCTTTCCTGCAAGCTCCAGGTTGATAGAGCAGAAGATTAATCCCTGCCAACCATTGCCAATACCTGCTGGGACCTAAGACTAAAGCTGCATCTTGCTTGGATGAAAGCTACAATCAGTAAAGACAAGTTTGAATTTCTCCTAAAGGTCTGGATCTCAATTTCTGCTGCAAATTCCTCTATTACTCCTACTATCACTACACTCAATTTATTGCAAGTGAGCCAGGATCCAGGAGTCCAGCCGTACCCAGATAGGAGACACAGTTGGCACCATTATCACTACCATACAGAGACATTACACCACTCTGGCATTCCTAACCTGGGGCGTGAGTTATAACACCTTGGAGGGCCCTGTGACAGTACCCTGCGCACGCTGCAATTGGCGTCACGAACAAAACTGAAGACTAGTATACCCATATCCTGACCCACTGCATAATTTGGCGTCAGTGTAACCGTACCATGGTCCTGCTCGTTGCATTTTTTTGTGTCACTGGAACAGGATCGGATTGAATTGTGTGCCTATCCCTGCCATAACCGGATCCAACTGTGTGCCAACAGAACCGGATCCAATTGTGTGTCTTAACAGGATCAAATTGCATGTTTAACACTGCTACAAGATCTGAGGATTGTGCAAAAGCCTAAAAATTGACTTTATTGACTTAATTGCTGTGCCAGAAAGCGCTACATAGTGCGCACCAGCACTCCAAGGGTTAATTTGCCATATTCGTGTAATGGCGCCACTTCTTCATGCCCTTCAAAAGCGGGAAAACTCAAGAACGCCCTCTCAAGAGCGCGAAAATGCCGAATATGCCCCCTAGAAGCGGGAACTCTCAAGTCTGCCCAACAAGAACTTTGCAATGTGAGCCAAGGGAGTGAAGACTCCTTCCTCTGGGCTCCACCCTCATTCTCTGTGCTGAGTGAGAAGGGAGACGCAGGAAACATGGCACTCCCATCACCCAAGTGGGACCAAATGGCGGTTCAGGGAGAGCTAGTGTACGAGGCTACCTTACCAGAGATCCGGATCTCCCAGCTCGTGAAGAGAGCTGGCCCCTGCACGTTTGCATGCCGCAACTGGTGCAGAGACGGCCGCCATTGTACAAGTCAAGATGGCCACCGCTCCCGCGGATGATGATATCTCATCCCCAGTCCATACCTCAGAGGCTATGGGTGCCTCCGCAACGGCTGGATGCACAGACGAGACGTCCTCCAAGATGGCCACTGGCAATGAACCTGCTCCCGCGGAAGACACCGCTGACCAAGTCGCCCAGGCCTTGGACCAACCTGCACCGCTGACGGCACCTGAAGCCCCAGATGACCACCAGGAGGCACCTACTACATCAGGTAGGAGCAGTCGCGCTCCCTGAGGCCCAGGCCCGGTCCGAAGCTGCCCCTGCATCATGCCCAGTGGACTCTGATACCCCTGGTAGGCCCAGGCCCGCTCCGCCATGCACACATGCTGGTGCGGCGGAGGCGGACAGAATTTCCACTCCGCTGCCCAGAACCCATACCCCCGGGACGGGACGTCTCAATCCTGAGGTCCCATTAGAGATCACCGCTCACGCCCCGAACTGTGTGGGAATACAAGTCGGCTATTGAAGAGTGGGTCAAACAAGTGCTAGATGACCCCCGGCCAGGTGACCCGAAATTAGTCCGGCGCACAGGGACCATGCTATGGTTTGCTGTAGAGAGAGGAGTGGGCTTCCTCCAAGACAGCCATTTAGGGGCCAAGATATTTGTGGGCCGCCGTTCTGTCAAGCGCTCTTATTTGCCCCAGGCCCGTCACAACCTGTACGTGGGGGATCAGGTGGAATACACCCCTATGCGCTCAATCCAAGGTCCTTTCGCCGCCGGTGTGACCCTGCTGGCCAAACCTTTGTCCCCTGCAGTTACCCCAGAGACCTGGCAGGAAGACCCAGGCTCTGCGGGGAGAGTACGCTGCCTACAAGAGACCCAGGACCGCAGGATGAGGTTCAGAGAACAGCTCCAGCCAGAACCGGAGCCCCTCATACCTGACCTGGCCGCACCACCAACACTACGGGTGGGCCAGATCAACAACTCAGTGCTGACATTCAACCCCAGGGTGCAGCCATACGTACTGCCCTGGAAACTGCCCCAGGCACCCCCAGTTTGCCTGCCAGAGCCCCTTCAGCCGGAGGTATTGACCACATCTGCACCGGCTAGGGTCACAGCTGCATTCACCAGGCTGTCTGCTCAGCCATTAACAAAAGCCACCACAAGAGGGCAGTGGCGCACCACTACTGCTGCAACCCTGAACTACCAGAAGCAGGAGCGCCCCCTAATGAGCTTCAGTAGCTCAAGCAGCGAGAAGGACCTGGATGTCCTCCTCTAAATGCTCTTCTCTTCAACACCTGAACTATTTGGGAGCCACGTCATGGACTGGTCTTGACGGGTGAGGACCCGTTGGCATTGTTTTAATGTTTTCCTTTACAGGTTGCCTTATTTCGTCCTCACCCTGATGGTCATGTGCAGTAAGGACTCCCCCCATCTTCACCTTCAACAACCTTTCACATCCCAGGTTGTGCCAAAGTTTGCACATTGTTTTATCCCCTTTCTCAGGTTACTTGATAGCCTTATGGAACTATGGTTCTTAATATGCTGCTTTTATGTGTTTTACAAGACATTTTATACCGCCTAATGGATTACAATTAACTTTATTATTCCTGTGGATTACAATTGACTTTTGCCTGTTTCCAGAGGATTCTGCATCAAGTACTTCAAGTAAAAGGACTCAAGCCTTATTTGAGCATATTATTGCACTAACAAATGCATAACGTATTTGCACTGTTTTCCAAAATGTTTACTGCAACGTAAAAAAGCTTGCACCCAAAGAAAAGACTCAAACGTATACCTGAGCTCTTTGTGATTTATACGATGATATTATTGCACTAATTTTGCCTAATGTTTACATGTTATGTAAAGTTCAAGTATAATATGCCCATTGTGTGTATTATTTTCTAGGTGCCGCAATGTGACCTCATGCACTTATTGTGAAATGGCACTTACCTTTGCACTTAACCAGATATGTAGCACCTTACTCTTGTGTGCCTTGCTTTACAGCTCTTGTTCTCTCCCCCCTTTATACGGACTGCCTATCTGGACGCTTAATACTAATGGCCTACACCCGGTGTTATATACCCATAGGTACCCAGGGTAGGACCAAGTGGTAAGTCCTGGCAGGTCTAGTAACTACACGGGTAACCCCGCTGCTTCGGGTTTGGTTAGAGGAGTTTTTGACCCCGTCTTCCCGCTTGTTATGTGTTCAGGATTGCTCCCATCCTGAGGTGTCTTCCAGGAGTTTCATGGGATTATCATGCCCTCCTCCTGTGACTGCCAGAAGCATATGGAGACGCTAATACCTCCCCTTCTGTGCCTTTGCCTAAGGTATGGCACCTCAAACCTTAGAGCCACTTTTAGCTACCCATAGTCACCATAGTGATTGTGCTATAAGCCTTATATTTTGACTTTGGTGCAGGGAAGGGAATACAGGATAAAGCCACCCTTCCATTTGCGGGCATTTCATTACATAATGGTGGGATTACAGAGTAAAGACACCCCCATGCTTTCTTTAGTGTTTACAGAGCTCAGAACACTTCAAAGTCAGTCAATAGTGTTTGCTTTGTGCAGACCGTTGGTTCACTGGTTATACCGAGAGGGAAACTGTTACTTAGGACACCCTACTTATGCGGGCAGGAACCTAGAGTAGCTGTTATATATGTTAGTCTTTGTATGTCTTTATGTGTAATACATGCAGCGCTTTGTATTTATTTGGGTACCCCAGAGCTGGTTCCTCCCCTCCTAAGCATAAGCTGAGGGCGGCTTAATTCAAAGTAAGGGGGAATGTAACACCCCAGAGTTGTGTTACCAAACTCATTTACCCTGCTACAATCTCCTAAGAGCATTAACTGTGTCATCTGATGTAATTTTACATTATATCCTCACAACTGTGCATTATAAACCATGTTAAGTATATATTGCTATAATTTCCAGCATGGGGAGGGAAGGAAGTTAGAGGCAGTGTGCCAGCCACCTCTGTTGGGGAAGGCTGTGTGATAGAGTTGAGGAGTGTAGCCCACCCCCTTCTAGGGGTAGGGTGTGTGTGTTAGGAGCTCCCTGAGATAGAGAAGAAAACCAGGATCTTGTCTCGGCTGAGACATTGATCCCCATCCCCCAACTTGAGCCATGCAGCCTCAGCTGGATAAAGCAAGCAGACAAAACTCCAGTTCCAGGAAGAAAGCATACCCTGTGAAGATAACTGTGAGTAAAGTCCAGAGACCCAGGAGAAGCCATATCCCTCCTCAGCTAGTCAGTCCCCATACAGCAGAAGATAAAGAGTGCTGAAGCCAAATTCCTGCCACAGTATAGAGCTAACAAAGCAGACGTCCTTTCCTGCAAGCTCCAGGTTGATAGAGCAGAAGATATATTCCTACCACACATTGCAAATACCTGCTGGGACCTAAGACTAAAGCTGTGTCTTGCTTGGATGAAAGTTACAATCAGTAAAGACAAGTTTGAATTTCACCTAAAGGTCTGGATCTCAATTTCTGCTGCAAATTCCTCTATTACTCCTATTACCACTACACTCAATTTATTGCAAGTGAGCCAGGATCCAGGAGTCCAGCCGTACCCAGGTAGGAGACACCGTTGACACCATTATCACTACCATACAGAGACATTACACCACTCTGGCATTCCTAACCTGGGGCGTGAGTTATAACACCTTGGAAGGCCCTGTGACAGTACCCTGCGCACACTGCAATTGGCGTCACAAACAAAACTATAGACTAATGTAGTAATAGAGTAATGAGCGAGCACTCATACACTTGGCAACCAAATTGACATGTGTATGAGTGCTCGCTCATTACTCTATTACTACATTTGCCTTTAAGAGAGGGTGGGGTGATTCCCTCTATATGAGCTTGCAGCACCATACCTTAACTACTTGCTAGTGAGCCACCACAACCTACCACTATTTTTTGTAAAAACTATAGACTAGTATACCTATATCCTGCCCCACTGCATAAATTGGCGTCAGTGTACCACAGTCCTGCTCGTTGCACATACACTACATTACCTATCCTGTGAACTCACTATTCTGCTGGAGCAGTCACTGTGTACATGCATTACATTACTTATCCTGTACTGATCCTCAGATACATCCTGTATTTTACTCCAGAGCTGCACTCACTATTCTGCTGGTGGAGACACTGTGTACATACATTACTTACCCTGTACTGATCCTGAGTTACATCCTGTATTATACTCCAGAGCTGCACTCACTATTCTGCTGGTGGATTCACTGTGTACATACATTACTTATCCTGTACTGATCCTGAGTTACATCCTGTATTATACTCCAGAGCTGCACTCACTATTCTGCTGGTGCAGTCACTGTGTACATACATTACATTACTTATCCTGTACTGATCCTGAGCTACATCCTGTATTATACTCCAGAGCTGCACTCACTATTCTGCTGGTGGAGACACTGCGTACATACATTACTTACCCTGTACCGATTCTAGTTACATCCTGTATACTCCAGAGCTGCACTCACTATTCTGCGGGTAGACTGTTTCCTTATTAGATGATTGCACTGATCTCTATACAAACCACAACACATGGCACCCATACACTAGGAGATTTCACCTTGCAGAATTGTCTATGTGCAGTGTGTGTTTTTATCTTGCTCACAGGGATGGGATTGTTGAATTTGGAAATGCACAATGTGTGAACTCAGCCTTAAGATACAAGGAAGTAATTTGGACCCAAACCTGCCGATCAGGTCTCCTGTTCCCATCTGTTTGTACAGACTTGGCCTTATTTCCTCCATTATTGTTTTAGTGGCTGGTGACTACTAATGTTTGCACTTCTTATGAGATTTTGTGTAGTTCTGAGGTGACAGCAGCTGCTCCGAGCTGTTTGTGCAAAGACCTAAAGGGAACCTGTCATCTATAGTTTTCTCTGCCAATTAAAACCAGATAGAGACACATATTATTTTTTTCTAATCTGGTTAGATTAAAAATATATATATATTTCCTGAACATGATTATGGCGGCTGCCATCTTGCCTGAGCTGCATTTAACAGCATTTAGAGATATGCTTTGTAGCAGCCGCCATGGGGCATAGACAAAATAGTCTGGAGAGGATTAATTGACTTCTGTGGCAGTGTTGTGGGCATGCTTTGTGACCTATGCAGAGGTCACTGTGCAGGGAGGTGGAGTAGATAAGCTGTGACTGTCATCTACTGTGAATGGTGGTTCCTGTGTATATATCTGTGTGTGTGTGTGTGTGTGTGTGTGTGTGTGTGTGTGTGTGTGTGTGTGTGTGTAACCTGTCAGTCATTATTAGGCAGTGCAAAAATTGCAGGATTTTAGGATGTTTATATGACATGGAAAATTTAAAAAAATCAAGAAAAATTCTAAACTAAATATGTTTAATATAAAACTCCCGATCACTGCCTGATTTTATGTAAAGATTTTATGTGAATTAAACCTTTATAGGGAGAAACTATCAGGGACGAGTGTTCATACAAATGCATGTTTCCAATTACTGCCCCAATCTTCAGCCCGTCAGTGTATTTGTAAAGGGTCCGGGGTGTAAACAGTCCGCGGTGTGGTGACCAGGCAAATTTAAAGGGGTTGTGCCATAAATTACTTTTCACTCCTTGGATATTTTTTTTCTTTAACATTTACCTCATTTGCAGTTTTCTCTTATCCCCCATGCTTGAATCCTACTTCCTGGTTTGTCATATGTCTGCTGTCACTTTTAACTGTCCCTTGGGGTCCAACAGAAGATGTCAGGAAAGAGAAGGGTTGGGCCAGGGGTGTACGTATGTCTCAAAGGGCCCCTATAGCAAAATGTTACATAAGCTCCATCTGCACCATCCAGTTTACCAGTATGTGAGCATTAAACACTCCCAGGCAATGCAGAATGCAAAGCACAACCCCCAGAATTCTGACAAATGTACTACTTTTTTTAGTAAAAAAAAAATGCAGAACAGGTGCTTCATAAATATGGCGTTCATTCTGTAGACCATATATATCAATGTATTGACACCAGACAACTGGCAATAATTCATTGATAATTCTACCCCATGCATCACTGCTTCCCTCCAGATAATATTGTCACTTTAGGGATCAGTGAGGTCCTGAATTTCGCCCGTACCTACCTGCATACACAATATGCCCTAAATGATGGTCTGCAACTGGACGGCGGTCCCTTCCTAAGTGCAGGGGCCTACAGGGAACAAAGCAGGGACAAAATAACAAACGTAGTGACAGGTACACAGAGCAGATACTGACAGAATGGGTCAGAACCAGAACTGATCCAAATGGGTAAGAGCAGAGTCGTACAAGCCAAAGTCAATACCAGAAGAATCAAATCTAAAGCCAAATCAGAAACCAGAATGCAGAAACGTATCACACCAAGAAGTCAAACCAGGAAGTCACTTCAGGTCCAAATCGTCAGGCAAAGGGGTAATGTGCAAAACATGCCAAGGAATCCAGAAGTCAAAGACACAATAAGCAGGGTATAGCAATAACACCTTAATCACAGGCAACTGTGGCCAGAAGGTGCCTGTTTAAATAGGGTGCTTCCTAGGTCACATGGGATATCCACCCATGTGACTTGTAACATCATACAGATCCCGACCCCTCTGATTGGCCAGGGCTTCAGTTCATGGAACCCGGCGCTAGGGCGCCTGCTGTCACCACACAGTGACGTCAATGCCAGCAGGGCAGTAGCAAGCGGAGCGCACCCACAGGCCAGGAAGCTAGTTACTTAAGGAGGTTCTGTGGGAATGAAGAAAATGAAAATACTTAAATATTACTTTATTATAAATATATTCCCAAATACTTTTCTTTAGTTATAATGGCTCGTTTTGTCTGGGGAGCAATAATCAGGGAAAATAATATGGCCGCCGTCCTATTAGTGCACACAGAACCTGTCCTAATCACACAGGAGGACAAGCGACTTCACAGCACAAGTGCTTAAGAGCTGCCTCATCCTCCTCTCTGCTCTGCGTGTGAGATTATGATCCTGAATACAGCTGATAAGATCTTCAGCTGAATCTCTGTGGGAATGGAGTTCATGAGGAGACAAGAAGTACACAGAGGACGGACAGGACAGACTGTGGTAATGGAGACTGCATACAAGGGCTGCTGCTCTTCAGCCACCCCCACCCTTCTCTCTGTACTTCGTGTCTCCTCATGAACTCCATTCCTACAGAGATTCAGCTGAAGATCTTATCATCTGTATTCAGGATCATAATCCCTGAGAGTAGAGCAGAGAGGAGGAGGAGGCAGCTCTTTACCTTAGTGTTGTGAAGTAACTTGTCCTGCTATGTGATTAGGACAAGTTTTTTGTAAACTAATAGGACAGCGGCCATTTTATTCCCCCTGATGATTGCTCCCCTGACAAAACGAGCCATTATAACTAATGAAAGGTATTTGGAAATATATTTGCAATAAAGTAATATTGAAGTATTTTCACTCATAAATTTTTCTTAATTTCTGGAGAACCCCTTTAACCTCTTACGGACACAGGGTAGAGAGTTTCAAAGTTAGAAAAATGCTAAATTTTAAAATTTTTCATGAAATTTGGGAATTTTTCACAAAGAAATGAGGTAAGTAGCGGCGAAAATTTACCACTAAAATAAAGTAGAATATGTCACGAAAAAACGATCTCGGAATCAGTATGATAGGTAAAAGCATCCCAGAGTTATTAATGCATAAAGTGACACTGGTCAGATTTGCAAAAAATGGCCTGGTCCTTAAGGTGAAAATGAGCCCGGTCCTTAAGGGGTTAACAACGGGATGCCGGCAGTCCAGGGCCAGGAGAGCATTCAGACCGGAGACTCGACGGCGCTGCCTGCTAGCAGGGTGCGTTCACCGGCTTCGGACAAATATATTACAAAACTGTCTGCCTGCAGCCACCGCTAGGGGGAGCTCCGTGCATATGAATTTATACAGTTACCACTGACTGCAATGGAAGCTGTATTAATCTTTTTACACTGAGCTCAGTACCAGTTTTCCTTCCTGTAAGCCCTGTAGCAGTTGGTGGGGGGGTCTGCCTCCATGGAATGTATGCAACTGGTTTAGGTGAACTGATTTTGCCTGATCCTTTCGTTATCCTGGAGATTTGCCACCACCAAGTGTCTGACAGAGGCTTCTTACTCTCTCTCCATCAAAAACACTTACGAACCGAGCGTGCACAGGTATTAGGAAAGTCAGTCATCAGCCGACACTTTTAAGGTACATATATACAAACATTAGTTTAAAGTTAATTTACCCCTACCTGCAAAAGGGCGTAACTGTACGCCCAGATTGTGAGTGATTTACTACAATCCAATATACAGTTTTGTCAACTGGATGGCACTGGCTTGGGAGCTGTGCCTGCTCCATCCACAGAGGGCGTCAGCTGTGACGGCTAAGGGCTCTTTCACACTTGCGTTCTTTTCTTCCGGCATAGAGTTCCGTCGTCGGGGCTCTATGCCGGAAGAATCCTGATCAGGATTATCCTAATGCATTCTGAATGGAGAGAAATCCGTTCAGGATGCATCAGGATGTCTTCAGTTCCGGAACGGAACGTTTTTTGGCCGGAGAAAATACCGCAGCATGCTGCGCTTTTTGCTCCGGCCAAAAATCCGGAACACTTGCCGCAAGGCCGGATCCGGAATTAATGCCCATTGAAAGGCATTGATCCGGATCCGGCCTTAAGCTAAACGTCGTTTCGGCGCATTGCCGGACCCGACATTTAGCTTTTTCTGAATGGTTACCATGGCTGCCGGGATGCTAAAGTCCTGGCAGCCATGGTAAAGTGTAGTGGGGAGCGGGGGAGCAGCATACTTACCTTCCGTGCGGCTCCCCGGGCGCTCCAGAGTGACGTCAGGGCGCCCCAAGCGCATGGATCATGTGATCGCATGGATCACGTCATCCATGCGCATGGGGCGCCCTGACGTCATTCTGGAGCGCCCCCGGGAGCCGCACGGACTGTAAGTATACCGCTACCCCGCTCCCCACTACAACTATGGCAACCAGGACTTTAATAGCGTCCTGGGTGCCATAGTAACACTAAACGCATTTGGAAGACGGTTCCGTCTTCAAATGCTTTCAGTACACTTGCGTTTTTCCGGATCCGGAGTGTAATTCCGGCAAGTGGAGTACACACCGGATCCGGACAACGCAAGTGTGAAAGAGGCCTAACACCTTGCTACAAATGTCGGGGGCGGAGCTAGCTTCCATCCTGGCAGTTTAATGCTTTAGAGGCCATGGTCAATAGCGACTGTGGCATCTAAGAGGTTCACAGGGGGAGGCGGCTCCCTCTGTCTAGCCATTGGCACCCATCAATGTGCAGGTAGCCGGTGGTTGCTATGGTTGGCAGAGGCCAAACAACGGTCTTCGGGTCTACCAGCTACGGAAGCTGATTGGACAAGGCCACAGGCAGGGTCTAACAGGCTTGCTGTCAGTGTAAAACTGATGCAATATATTTCAATAGATAAATAACTATTGTAGTGTATTCTACCAGCGATCAGGACAGTGCAAGCTCAAGTCCCCAAGTGGGACTAAAGAAAAATAAAAAAATTAAAAACAAATTTTTGAAGTGAAAAAAAAAAATCAACTTTTTCCCCCTCATTCAGTCTATACACTATAAACTTACTATGTCCGGTATAAACTGCACCACGGCACGCCTGCACCAAGAGCGTCGCGCTGCTGAGCCACACCCCCTGTTGTCATAACTGCAAACTTAGTAACAGGATGCAAAGCTCTGTTTCTCCCTGCAGTGGTTGTGTGCTGGGAGATTAGTAGTGGGCTATTCCTGTGTACTAGTGTTTCTGACTAATGGAGCGCCAAGTCATGACCTATCAGGTTCTGATCCTGGGAATCGGTGCTCTATTTAAAACCCTGCCTGGGCAAACACCATTGCCAGTGATAGTATTGTTTGGCTCTCTAGCTAAGTTCCTTGTTCCCTGTTCCTGCATTTGCATACTGATTCCTCTGTGCTTCTGACCTCGGCTTGTCTTCTGACCACCCTCTGTCTCTTGTTTGCGTAGTGTAACGCCCCAGAGATGCATTACCACCTCCTACACCCCCACTATCTTCTATGGTTGATTTATGGTCATCATGCATATTTATTCCAGTACCCCCTCTAAGGGGAAGGAAGCAGGCCCTTGTCCCTGCTGGATGGACCCTGCTAAAGCCAGCAGAGCACCATCAGCTCAGCTGGACATAGAGGCCCAAGCAACAAGCCTCAGGAGCCAGGAGTAAAAGTTCCCTGGATAAAGATAAAGACAGAGTCAGACTACAGAAAGCTAAGTATAGCAGAAAGGAAAGGATTCCTATTTAAGCCTGTCAGCATAGCAGAGCCGAGTGTGTTTGCCTGTCAGAATTAATGCTAAAACCTGCTGGTGACCAAGACAAAGTTGGAAGATTGTTTCCCTGATGAAAGTTTATTCAAGTAAACTTGCTGTTCAACGCTGTACAAAGTCTGGACTCCATTTCTTTCTCCATCCCTTTCATCAACTACCACATGCTCTGCTTCGGACGATGGCACCTGGGGTCCAGGATATCCAGGTAGGAGCACCGTGACACATGCACAGTCACATCTAAAGGGACATTGTAGCCTACCCTTACACCACTCTGGCATTCCTACACCTGGGTACCACCACACTTAAGGGGACTGGCGTCACGACAATATATATATAACATCAACTTATCACCGGGGGGGGGACTCCGCTGCTTCTCTGCCCATCCGTCGCAAGTAGCCCATCTGGTTCTGACCCATTTCTGTATGACTCTGCTTTGGTGTTTGTTTGTCTGTTGGTGTTGGTCCATCTCTGCACTTATTTAGAGTAGGGACCATCGTCCGGTTGCGGTTCTGCCAAGTACTGCTTATACTGCAAGTAGGTAGGGAAAGTGGGCTGGGTTCTAAGTTAGGGATCACTGTCCTTATCTGTCCCTACCTACAGGCATTACAACACTAAACATAATTGGTATCACCACATCTGTAATTACTCGACCTATCAAATGGTCACTTTACTTATTCTACATGATGAGCACTGTAAAAAAAAAAAGACAAAATTGCTGTTTTAGGTTACCATATCCCCAGAAAAAAAAAATGTATAAAAGTGATCAAAAAGCCATATGTACTATAACATGGTACCAATGGAAACTATAACTTGCCCAGCAAAAAACATGTCCTCACACAGCTCCACCAACAGAAAATAAGTTATGGCCCTAGAATATGGCAACACCTAATAGAAAAAGTAGAAAAAAAAATTAAAAAGTGATATTCCAAACGCTCTTTCCCTTCTGAGCCCTATCATTTGCCCAGACAGCAGGTTTTGACCATATATTGGGGTTTTCCATACTGGTGAGAAACTGCATAACAAATTGTGTTGTGCTTTTACTCCTTTAACCTTTTGTGAAAATGAAAAATGTAGGACTAAAGCAATGTACTACTGGAAAACAATAGATTTTTCATTTTCATGGTCCAATGTTAATAAATTCTGTTGTGCCAAAACCGTCACTGCACACCTAGGTGAATTTCTTGAGGAGTAAAGTTTCCAAAATGGGGTAATTTCCTGGAGCTTTCACTGAGCAGGGGGTGTTGCAAATGCAGCATGGCACCCAAAGCTATTTCAGTAAAATCAGTGCTTCAAAAGCTAAATGGCGCTCCTTCCTTTCTGAGCCCTGCTGTGTGCCCAAACAGTAGGTTATGACCACATATAAAGAAAAACCACAAAGAGAGGCAGTGCTCTGGTCTAGTGCTTTCAGTCTTAATTTGACTCATAAAGGCAGGTAATTCACTCACTGACTAAAACAGTCACAACAGTTATGTAAACATAATATGGTGTCCCATAATTGGTGACAATAAATCACTTGTACTTTATTAAAAACAATGCATTCTTCCTCAGGTCAGATAAGAACAGCTTTACAATAGTGCTAAAATGATCCGGCATGCTGTTTCGGTAAAGGAACAGTCTGCCAGAATTCATTGTATCCAGCATAGCTGGAAGAGGTCAGACCACTGCCAGGCCTATTGACAATAATGGGACCCGGCAGGGATCCAGCTTGTTCCGGCATTCCCGGTTCGGCCGGACAAATAATGCTGCAAGCAGCATTTTTGTGTCCAGCCGAATCCCGGCAATAATGCCAGAAACAGGCTGGATCCCTGCCGGATTCCATCATAGTTAATGGGCTCCAGTGGGGAAAGGTAGTATCGAGCAATGCCAGATACAATATTACGCTAAAGAAAGGTAGGCTCTGGCTTATTTTGAGCATTTATGGCAAAATTGGGCGCAAATTGGATACATTATGTTATTTTGGATTAAGGGGTTGGTAAGAATGATAAAGCATTAGCAAGAAATTCTCCTCTTTACCTACAGCATAGGAGCAAGGGGGTCAGGATGCATCAAGCTAGGTGCAAGGTGTTCCATGCAAAAATATTCATGACTAGTTATTTAGGGCATACCCCCAACACCAAACCATGTTTGTAGAGTGCATGTGATGTGCTGTTCCTTTCATATTGAATTTCTGCACTGTATTATTTCTTGTTTTTACCTATGTTGTTTAAATCTATTGTTCTCTGCTGCCATCTGCTGGCCGGAATTTGTATGCTGCACGCTTCGTTCGTTGTCTATAAAGTTTTCTCTGGGCGTGGTTTTAGCAGCCTTGGGCCTGGTCACTTCCTGTAGCCTTTTTCAGTGCTGCATCCTTTGTGACTGGAGACACACACCTCGGCTTGTGAAGGCATCAGTTTTTGACCAGCAGTTGCCTCAGCAGTTGCCTCAGCAGTTGCCTCAGCAGTTGCCTCAGCAGTTAGCCTCAGGAATGACATCCACATGACAGCATCTACTGCATTCCTGTATTCCATCACTGTATGTCACTGCTCTGGATCAAATAAACCCCCGTTTGATTGCATCCTCATGTCTACGTCTGGATCCATCTAACCTGAGCATCTGCCGGTCCGGTCTGCTCCACTGCTTGGATACGAAGGTAGGCCAGTCACAAAGTCATTATCAGTTACACCTTCAATCGCCTTCATGTGGGGACAGAACAGTCAAAAACTGCCTTAAAGCCTTATACCCCAGTAAATACCCGTCTGAATGTCCAATGCCCGGCTACAGGTTCCCTCAGAGCCCAGCGCCACACTCAGGAACCTCCCCTGCAACAGGCCCACTCCCAGCAAATCTGCCCGGCAACAGTGCACGTCCCATAAGCCCAAGGGGAAGCACGGCGTGTCCGCAGTAGATATACTCTCGCCTGGAAGTCCTCCACTACTCGCCAAGCCACTTTCTACATCCTATATTAACCCTTGCTCGCATGATATAAGGACTGTTCACACACGCGGGGCCTCCCTCAAACCAAAACCCCGCTATTCACTTAAAACACCTTGGGAAACTCATCGGGGTGCCTCATCTGAGCCGCACAGCAATTTTCAGCCCCCAATTCAAAAGTTCATTTTCTTAAAGAGACAGCGCACCTTAAATAAAAATGGCCGAAAAGGACCTCGTACAGTTCCCCAGTGATGAAACAAAACAAATGCTACCTGATACTGATCATTATGAAGAGCTCGAGGTAGAAACCACACTTCCAGCAGACCAAGTCACGCGACCAACGCGCTCTCTCAAACCAACTATAAAGATCACAGAAAATTATCACACCAGGAAAGATGAGCTATGTGACAACCTGGAAGAGCTCTGGGAACGAGTTTCCTCCCTCATATCAGGACTTAAGTCCTCCTCAGGCGATGCCACCAGTTTACAAGTTGCCGTCGGGCGGCTGAACGCAGCCCATGAAAGATACAAGAGACTGTCCACAAGGTATATAACCTTTCTAAAAGACTCTAATATTGAAGAAGCCCCGTCAGAATTGTGCAAGGCAGAATCAATAGACAGACAAAGAGACGCCATGGTGCTGGATGCTAAAGATAAAGTGGAACTCCGTATCTCTCATTTGCAAGAAACTAGATCACACAGATCGCATTCATCCAAACATTCCTCGCGGTCCTACAGATCATCATGCTCTAGAAGCTCCACCCTGAGCGACAGATTACTAGAGGCCCGCATAAATGCAGAGCAATCCAAAGTGAGGCGTTCCTTCGTCGAAAAAGAAGTCCTTGCCAGGGCAGAAGCAGAGGCTCGAATAAAGATCCTTGAATCAGAGAGGGAAGAGGAAATCGCATTAGCAAAAGTAAGACTACTTGAGCAAGCATTGAGCCAAGGCCCTGATTCAGTCTGCTTACCACCAGAGGAGATAGACGATCAAGCTGATCGCACCAGCGACTACGTACTGAAACAGTTATCTGCACCACCCCCAGTGTGCAGTACTGTCCAAGCCAACAACACTGAAACCTCCAAGTCAGCTCTACCTGCAGTGCCAGTGACACCCACAGCACCTGAGCAATCCAATAACAGTCGCCCAGACGCACCCTCTCAAGGACAGTTATTACAGCAAGATGGCTACCATGTGTTTCCTGGCCTACCTCCACAGCTCAAGCAGCAGTCATCAGAATCTACAGAGGCTAGACCACAGCTCAACCCTGCAGCAACATCATTCTACCCGGAAGCATCTCACCCTTTCACGCCACGCAGCCTATACGCCCCAGGGGCATCACAAGTTGTCATGGCAACAAGCAGTGAGAAATCAGATATGTCTGAGTTTGCCAGGTTTATGGTGAGCAGAGAGCTAATTAACACCAGTCTCTCAAAATTTGATGACCGTGCGGAAAGCTACAGAGCCTGGAAGGCAACCTTCAAAGCTGCCATCGTCAACCTCAACCTAACCGCAGAGCAGGAGCTCGACCTCTTGATCAAATGGCTGGGCCCAGGCTCCACAAATCGTATCAAGAGCCTTAGAACTGTCTATGTAGGACAAGCAGAAGCAGGTCTCGCTGCAGCCTGGCAGAGACTCGAACGCACCTTTGGCAGTGCAGAAGCAATAGAGAAGGCACTATTCAGGAGACTGCAGAACGTCCCCAAGATCAGTCTCAAGGATGTCCATAAGCTTCAGGATTTAAGTGATTTGCTCATGGAACTGGAGCTTGCCAAAAGAGACCCTCGTCTGTCCGGGCTGTGCTACCTCAATACAGCCCATGGGGTGAACCCAATTGTCGTGAAGTTACCATACAGCCTGCAAGAGAAGTGGGCGGCATCAGTCTCAAGGTACAAAAGAGTGCATGACGTCACTTTTCCCCCATTTATTCATTTCTGTAGGTTCATCGATGAACAGTCCCAGATGAGGAATGACCCCAGCCTCGACTTCCTGGAGTTCAATACTACAGCCTCAGTGACACCATCATCAAGGTATGAAAGTATTGTACATAAACACAGAGACTTTAAGAGCAGCGTGAATGTTAGAAAGACT